>NC_041385.1:600725111-600759976 GCF_002162155.2 Triticum dicoccoides
TATGTTCGATTTCGACGCACCTCATCGCGTTCAGTGTGCTCTCCATGTAGCTGCTCAGGTAACTGACCCTTTCGGTGTCATCCAGACCGTCGGCGGCGGTTCCCATGCCTGAAACAAAACCACATGACTACATGAGTAACGATGCACCTTTGTTCGTCAACAGAAACGGAGGCTTGCTTCTGGCTGGGAATTCTGCTTGCCATTCTCTTGGACATAGACGGGAAGGTTCCCATAGGTTTCTTTCAGGTACCCCAGCTGAAGCTGCAACCCTTTGGGATCACTTGGAACATTTGTTGGGGGGCCCTGCACTCCAATAAAGATCATCATTGACACTTACTGTCAAGCTTTCCACATCAGTTTTTAATTTTAAGTGGGTATTTCTTTTCTAATATCTTGAACAAGTTCAGAACATATAACCAAACAAATGGATGTGCATTGAATGACCAAAATAACTGCATTTTTAGCTAAAAACTGGCGACTTCTTTGCAAAACACATTGACAACATAATATTTTTTTTACCTGAGTAGATGGTGGGTCTATCCTAGAACCTGCATCATACAAAGGGATCACTAGTTAGAACATTACGCTCAACTCTTCCCTGTTACATTAGTGTAGGAAAGCATGCTTTGAGATGCATATAGTAGACACTATGGCTGCATGCATCACTCTGATGCAGAGGCCGTGGGCTATCCTCCTTTTCAAAATAATAATAATATAGTAGACACTAATTAAACGTGTTTCGAGGGATGACTCAAAGACTGCACTCAGAGAAATGCCCAATTTACGTGACTGGTGAATCTGGAAAGTTTGCTTGCCAGCTTGTCTTAACAGCAGCTTGCCTAGCCTATCTTTTGCATATCAAGAATAACACACACACACACACTATTGTCCAAAAAAGAGAGAGAATAACAACCCCCCCCCCCTTCTTTTTTGGTAATCAGGATTCAGGAATCCCCTTGTTTGCTTGTGTGACCATTGCTAAAAAAATGAATATCAAGCCCATTGTTGCACACAATTTCTAGTGCAACTAGTTGATTAACCCTTAGATGGAGAATGAATGCCCTAGAAAAAGAGACTCTAAAATACCAATCAAATTGCACATCCGCTTAGAACACGCATCGAGGTACCGACGTCTCCTTTCCCGTGCGGCGGTGCGGCACCGCCGCACCGGGGCAACCCCGCCGGCTGCCACCAGCGAAGGTTCCCCCCTCCCGCTGCCGTCGTCGGGGCGTTGTAGGCTGGGGTCGCAGGCTAAGCCTGTGTGCCACAGCGGCCGCGGCGGCAATTCTTCTCAGCCGGCGATCTGATCTGGGTGGCGGCGATCCGCTCCGGCCAGATCAAGGGCAGTGGCACGGGCCGGCGGCGACGACGAGATCTCCACGGCGGCGGTTAGGGTACCCGATCTAGGCCCAGATGGGCTTCAACGAGTCACGCCTCAGGCTGTCATGCATCTCCTTTGATCCGGCGAAGGCAAGCAACTTCTGGGCTAGACCCGCAACACGAAAACGTCGGGGGCTCCGGCCCTGGGCGTGGCGGTGGTGTCCATCTCCTTCGCCGGAGGTGGTTGGCCGGCTGGTTGTGGCATCTTGCATCCAGTCCCGGTGTCGAGTGGAGAGGCGATGTTGCCGGTGAAAACCGTGCTATGACTCCGGTCAGGGCGGGCGATGGCGGTGTTTTTGCGTCGTTATCTTTTTGAAGACATCACCACTGCAGCTAGCGGTGACTTGCTTGCGCTGCTTCGGGTGAGGACCTAGACCCGGGTTTATCGGATCGGACGATGGCGGCGCTCTCCCTCATAGGGGCATCGTTTTTGGAGCAGCTACGGATGGGGGTGACAAGTGGTGGAGCGGCGTTCCATTTACCGCATCGAAGACGAAGGATCTCCGCGGCATGGCGCATCAGGGTCTCAGCGGCGAATGTGTGAAGATGGGCGCGCGTAGGGAGGTGGCGTTGTCTGGCGCCGTGGTGGCGTCGACGGCAGGCCTGGCAAGGTCGATGCGCCAGTATATACTCTGAAGATGGATCGGTGGAAGACGGCGGCGGCGGCCTTTTAGAGTGCGTCGGACCGGTGTGTGCCTCAGACCCGGCAAGTGGCCTGGTTGGGGCCTCCGGCTTTAGATGTTAGGCTTTGGTGCGAGGTCTGTTTGGTATTCGGCTCGGACAATCGGCACCCCTTCATCAACTCGATAGGAGTAGCAACAGATGTTGCCAAGATGGTGACTTCACACTTACTGTTGTATTACTTTGTAAGGTCTTTGCGAATAATTAATAAAATAGTTGCATGCATAGCCCAGATGCAGAGGATGGGGGTTATCCTCCTTTTCGGAAAAAATTGCACATCTGCATAGCACATAACTGTGAGGAGTTAAGCAACAATCCTAGTATCACTATCCAAAAAAGATACTTACCCCTTAAACTAACTGACATGTCTGCTTTGTAGTCTCGAACGCCTGTTTCCAGAGGGCGATCATTCACGTAGAGAGAGTAGTAGTGATTTATTCCAATAAAATCTAAAGAACCCTTGATAAGTTCAGACTGAACTTCCGTGAAGGGTGGAAGGCGAGAGCCAACATTCTTCTTCATTGCTTGCGGGTAGTCCCCAAACACCAACGGATTTAGTATCCTGCCAGTACCACACTTAACTTAAGATCTCAACAATGCATGTATTATGCAGGTTAAACGCTTCCAGTGACAAAATGGAGGTGCAATATCATACCAGCCAAAGTAGAAATCTATACATCTCCTAGTTGCTTCTAAATCCACAGTGGAATTTGTCAATGGATAACTCCAGAAAGAGTAAATACTTATGCCAACAACTCCGTTTTGCATGGCCTACGTCCAAAAAGTTTCCTTAGTTTTTTATAAGCCTATAGCTGGCTAAGATATTGGACATAGGCACCGTGACAGGGAATTAACAAAGAATGTAATACTGCCTCAGATCCATATTAACTGTCGCTGATTTAGTATAACTTTGTACTGAATCAGCGAAAATTAATATGGATCGGAGGGAATGCTATTTTTAGATGACGAAGAATAAGAGTCTATGTACATGATGTCCCTGTTTTAAAGGAACAGGCCCAGGAAGCTAAACAAAATAAATCGACAACTTCCCAAAGAAATACTATCCTCATTGTGTAGCCAATGCTGAAACATGTATCAATAAAAAGATGAGTTACGATGTGGTTAATGTGTAAATGTGTAATGACTTAAAATGGTGCCTCCACCCTTGAGGAAAGCTAATAAAAGGTCTAGACTGTCACAGTTCATGAAGAACCTAAGCATCACCAAAACTATTTTAAGTAAAAGATCATCCACTCACTTGATATTTTTTTCTGTACAGACTGACAACCGTTGCATGCGCCAAAAGGGTATTATGAGCTGCTATGTATGGTTCCACACTAGAGTCCCCAGAGGTGCACTTTGTTACTCCAAATGGATCCGAGCAACGACCAGGAGGGAATATAGCAACATCATAAGAGGCCAATGCACCAATGTTTGGCTCATTCATTGTCGTCCATGATGCAACCCTATCTCCAAACTCCTTGAAGCAAACATCTGCATATGCTGTGAAATCTTCACTGCATTTTGTGGATTTGAGAATATGAAAGGACAAAACATAATGTCGTAAGAATTATGCCGTTGATATATAAAATTGCCACTATAGTAGAATTTATTTATTTGGTAGTGAAATTATATATGAACTCACACAATTCTGGGGCTTAACCATCCACCATACTCATCTTCAAGAATCTGAGGGAGATCTATATGGTGAAGTGTGATATGGACTTGAATTCCTGGGATAAATATCACAGAGACCAGAGGGTTCAAAGTTTTATTTTGCATGCATTTCTTGAGAAGGAACATTGATTATATGAAGTATGAACCTAAGAACTGATTGCTGTTAAACATTTAAATGTTCAGAGATCTAATAAAAGTAATTACCATGATTCACTAGCTCATCAATGAGGTTATTGTAGTACTGTAGCCCTTTGGGGTTGACAGCTCCGCGGCCATCTACAAACCCGAAATTTCCAGAAACAATGAGATAAATTAGAAACTAAAGAAATTTGTTCTGATGAAGGCCATGATAATTTCTGTACTTGGAATGAGCCTTGACCAGGAGATGGAGAACCTATAGGCCTCTAGGCCTGTCTCAGACATGAGCTTGACATCCTCCTGCGAAATCAGATAAGCCAAATTTCTTTCATAATTAGTAAAGCAGAGAAATGCTCAAGATTTTGCAGGTCCCCATACTATTTACCATGTATTTATGGTACCCATCTGCAGCAACATCTCCCGTACTTTTGTCTGACATTTTGCCTGCAAAATAAAAAAATCTAGCAGTCAAAATTGACCTAACTGTGATTGGTCAACCACATCAAGTTCTGGTCTTGGCTATTGCCAATAATTACTCCAAATATAGTTATGCTTCAGCAACAAAAATGCTGTGTAAATTGTTCCACCAAGAGGGCACTCGTCTCAAATATCAACTCAACTCATCATGAAAACTGATCACAAATTGCTCAACGTGCTATTTGTTACACATAGGGAAATATCCATGCTAAAACCAAATATAGTTGCAGCACCGGAAAACTAGAGTTATATTTCACAAACAAGTAGTACCTCCGTTCCAAATTAGAAGTAGTTTTGGACATTTCAATATGGACTAGATAGAGACTGAAATAGGTGAACAAACATACTAAAACACGTCTATATACATCCGATTCAAAAAAAAGTTAGAACATCTTGTAATTCCGAACGGAGGGAGTAGCAACTAACCTGCGTGAGTGAAAGTGTCCCAATAGCTTGGGCTCCTGCCTCCCTCAGAAACAGCACCCTCATACTATACATGCAAACGAAACATCAAGAATTCAAGATTGATTAAACTGGCGATGGCACCTGATGAACTAAGCACGCCAGAACTTCCAGGCCAAACAAGATAAAGATTACTTACTTGATATGCCGAGGTTCCAGATCCAAAGACGAATCCCCGTGGGAAATCACTTCTTGTGAAGCCAAGACCAGCTGCAGCTGCATCCTGAACCCAGAGGGACAGCAGGAGGTAGAAGAAGGCAGCAGAAGCACCCATCTGTGGTTGTGTTCTTGTGTGCATAGTTGACTCCCTCCCCTCCGAGAAGATTTATATTAGCCAGAGAATTAATCTCAACAGCAACCTCGACCTTACCTCGTGTAAATCAACCAGATTAAACAACATTTCTCTGCCTTCAGACCTGGTGGGGATGTGTGCAGACTGCAGCTGCAATGCGTGCCTCCACGTTTCAGTGGAAACCTTTGTCGGAAACTCCGAATGCACATGGCATTTCCTTTCAAGAAATATACCTGGGCCTTGAGATATATACTTTTTTACCGCTCGTGATCGGCTAGCTGAATTGGTTGGGTTCAACAGCTGCCCCATCAGCGCTCCACCAGCCCCGTCTAAAAAATTGGACAGATGCGTCATATCTGTATACGATGGATGAGCACAGATCAGTGCACAGATTAAGAAAAGACACACCGCGCTAATTAGAGTAGAACATAAAATACCCCCTAATTGATAATGACTGGCTGCGTTGCGTGCATCAAAAACTAAGGGCGGGAATGGGATGGATAGTGAGCATCAGCACCTGCCCCTCTTCTCCAGGTCCTCGCGCGCTGACGGAGCTGCGGAAACCACCAGTTGAGGATGAACGGGCAGCGGCAGTCGCTTCCGCTGACACGCCGGCAGCTTCCTGGACAGCGGAGAGCTCGGCGGCGCCGCGGAGATGGAGGGGCCAAGGGTTTCATGGAGGAAAAGATATGCCAAAGTGGAGGGGGGCGTGCTAACGAGCGCTACCGGGAGTGCGCTGCTTTTTTTAAATTGTTTTTTTCTCTTTTCGTTATTTTCCGGTCTGTTTAATTTATAAATTTGAAATAAAAGTACGCAAATATTAAAAAACAGTGTGAATTCTAAAAAAAATCATGCGTATTCAAAAAATGTTCACCGATTCAAAAACAATGATGGAGAATACAAAAAAAGTATGTTAACTAAAAAAGTTCGTGAATTCACAAAAAATTAATGAATTCAAAAAAGTTCCACGCGAATACAAAAAAAATGTGAATAAAATTTGAATCATGAACATTTTCGACGCCATGAACAATATTATAAGTGAACAAATTTTGAAAATTTTGAACTTTTTTTAAACCACTATTTTTTGAAAATGTGAAAATTTTAAAAAAACTGGTTTTTTAATCTTCTCTACATTCTTTGGAAACATGAAAAAGTCTTAAAAATCCAAGCAATTTTTGGAATGGGAACATTTTTTGAAAAATAGAAAGATTTTTTTTTTGAATTTGTGAACAAAGTATGAAAACACAAACGTTTTTAATCTTATGAACATTTTCAGAAAATACAAACAAAATTAAAAAATGATTTGAATAAAAATATTGTTGCCTTTTTCATCCTATCTCAAGCAAGCGACAGTGGCTCACGATGTTCCTGCTTACCTCTATACCTGTAATGCTAGAGTGCAACTACACAATCTTAGCAGGTGGACAAAACTTTGTCATGCTGCAACACAAGTCCATGAGGTAATGGTTCCTCTAGGCAAGGCTAGAAGCAATTCCTCGTAGAGAAAAGGAAAATAGACACAACCTCAATGCATGAGGCTCATAGTCTTTCATATGTGGCATATTACAATTCAGTGAAGGTATGTAAATGCATGATGGCATCTTCAGAAGCGTAGCCTTTGAATTGGTTATGTTAAACCAACGAGACCAAGTGTGGTTTAATCTCAAATCGCTGATCGGCATAAACATTCGATAAAGCGACAGGAGTGTGCATAAAGTTTAAACTTATATCTTTGACTCTGCATACACTTAGGGGGAGTTTATTTCATCATCGAGCAAAGTAATGTTTATTCACTCATGTTCGAATCATTTTTCGCTTATCTGTCTTCACTTTGTGATTATCTATTTTGTCAACAGTCGTCCAAAAAGAGGGAGATTGTTGGTGCAATGACCTGCCTCCTTATGTTTTGGAGCTTGTTGACATAAGCAGTATGGGACTTATGTGGTTTGCTAGTGCACACAGAGTAACAGGTCCCTGGAATCAAGAGGAGTAAGATTCAAACGACAAAGATAATCCCCTGCGTTGCAGTGAAGGTTATCAACGAAGATTATGAAGACAACAGTGAACCCTAAAAATGGTTGAAGAGAAGCAATTGGTTCGGTGCCTGTTCGAAGGAAGTGATTGCGTCCGAGGAGATTGAAGACGAAGTGAAGACGTAGCATTCATTTCGTAGTTTCTCTTCTCCTTGTTGGGTCATAGGACCACCGTACTATTAAGAGGGGTATATCATTCGAAACTTTGATTCTCTGATGCTAAACCCAAATCCTATGGAAGTTCCGAGAGAAATCTCTTTGTGTTCCGAGCAAATACTTGCCAGCAAGAGACCGTGATCTTCTTCGCTGCGAGAGTTTCTCTCAGACCAGGAGTTAGCATTACTTGTTCCCCAAGTAATGTTACCGTTGCTCCAAAATCCGATCGTTGTGAACGTATCGGTTGGTTATTGGCTGGACCGCGTGTCCAAAATGGTCATTTCCCATCTGGGAAGGCTGCGGCTATAAATAGCCACCCCGCGCCGGCTTTGTCCGCTGGCTGTTTCGTTTGATTCTGAGAAGATTGTTGAGCAACCCCCTCTTCGAGTGATTTAAGTTTAAAATCCATCGAGAGAAAACCTCTGGAGCTGAAAAATTAGATAGTGCTTTCATGGATGAGCCGAAAAATTAGAGGAATTTAAAATATTGAACAGATGCGCCATGTATCCGATGGATGAGCACTGATCAGTATGAGCAGCTAGCATGGATTAAGAAAAGACACACCCCGAATTGATAAGGATTGGCGTGCATAAAAAACTAAGGGCGGGATGGATAGTGAGAATCAGCACCAGCACCTGCCCCTCTTATCCGGGTTCTCGCGCGCGGATGGAACTGCGGGAACGACCAGTTGACGGTGACCGGGCAGCGGCAGTCGCTTCCGCTGACACGCCGGCAGCTTGCTAGGCAGCGCAGAGCTCGGCGGCGCCGCGGGGATGGAGGGGCCAAGGGTTTCACGGAGGAATCGATGTGCCAAAGTGGAGGGCCGCTGCTAACGATCGCTCATAGCGAGCGCTACCGGTAGTGCGCCGCTTTTTTCTTTATCGTTTTTTTCTCTTTCCGTTATTTTCCTATCTGTTTATTTTATAAATTTTGTTAATAAATAAAAGTAGGTGAATAATATTTTTTTATGAATTCGTAAACATGTTCACGCGTATTTAAGAAATGTTCACCGATTCAAAAAAATAATTGAGAATTCAAAAAAAGTATGTGAATTCAAATAACATTCATGAATTCACAAAAGTTAATGAATAAAAAACTGTTTGTTAATTCAAAAAAGATTGCGGATTCAAAAAATATTCCAGGCAAATACAAAAAATGTTCACGAATGAAATTTTGAAATCACAAACAAGTTTTGACGTCCCAAACATTTTTTGAAATTTGTGAACATTTTGTGAAATTACAAACAAAAACTTGAAAATGTGACATTAAAAAAACTGATTTTTTAATTCTGAACATTTTTTAAAACATGAACAGATTTTTTAAAAATCCCACCATTTTTTAAACGGGAACATTTTTTGAATTTTTTAAACAGGAACAAACAAGTTTGATTGACTAGGGTGCTCAAACACCCTAAAGTAACAAGATCTGCAAGGGATTGGTGGGGGGAATCAAATTTCTCTTGGTGGAAGTGTAAATCGAGGCCTTCTCAACCAATTCCTAGAGAATCAACAAGTTTGATTGGCTAGGGAGAGAGATCGGGCAAAAATGGAGCTTAGAGCAATAATGGAGCTTGGGGATGGAAAAGGTAGTCAACTCGGAGAAGAAGACTCCCCTTATATAGTGATAGGACGAATCCAACCGTTACCCACTTATCTAGCCCGCGACATGCGGTACTACCGCACCAGACATGCGTTACTACCGCAAGGGTCTGCGGTACTACCGCGAGGCACTGCGGTACTACCGCTTGCGCGGCTGGAGCCAGACCAGCCATGCTGCGTTGAAGTAGAGAGCGGTAGAACCGTCGGAGCGGTACTACCGCTCGCCCTTGCGGTACTACCGCAAAGCAGGGCTTGCCTGAGCTGGGAAGGTACGAACGAATAAAAATACAGCTGTGGCTACTTCCGCTGATTTTTGATCTGTGCAAAAATCCGACATGGTACTACCACATACAGGGTGCGGTACTACCGCATAGGGCGCGGATGTAAAAAGTTACATCCGCCCCTACTTCCGCTCGTGCTGCTGTGCTAGGCCCGAGGCCACGGTACTACCGCGCCTGGGGAGCGGTATTACCACGTCCTTGGCCGGTACTACCGTGGGCCTCTGCGGTACTACTGCTCCCTTGAGCAGCACTACCGCATGCCATAGTACCACAACACTAGGAGTCCTTCATTTTGCAGAGACACAGATAAACGGTGGTTGCTCCAAAGAGGCAAAGGAAAGGGGGTGCAAAGAAATGGACGTGTACGTGAAGATTCCACCCAAACCTTTCCAAACAGACCCCCTCTTAATAGTACGGCTTTCCGACGACTCAAATCCACCGAAAAAATACGTAGAGAAAACTACATCTTCACTAGACTCCGAGGGGCAACGAATCGTCTTGTGTATAAACATGAGATATCTGAAATGCTCAAAGCACACGATTAGTCCGCAAATGCATTGTCATCAATCACCAAAACCACATGGGATGAAATATGCCCTTACAATCTCCCCCTTTTTGGTGGATTGATGATAATACGAGATTTGCACATAAGAGAACATAAATGGATATAAGTGAACCCACCATCTACAAAATATAGACAGGCTCCCCTAGATGTGTGCACTCTATATAAATGCTTTGGACTGCACGACACACATACTAGGATCAACACTCCCCCTATATTTTATAGACGAGGCATACCTTGCCACAATATAACTAACACTAAGCATGGATGCAAGGCAATGATTATGAGCATAAAGTAAAGGGCACAAGATAGCATAGGCTCATGAATTAAAAAGCATGAAAGACGACAAGATAAGCTAGAGAGCATATGTATTGCACCATACGATAGGGTACCAGGTATCACGAGCACAAACCAACACAAAGCAACATGAACGAAGGTCCAACGAAACAAAAACAAAGAGACACGAATGCAAATCCTATGCTCTCTCCCCCTTTGGCATCGAGACACCAAAAAGAGGCAGAGAGGACACCTACGACACAGGTGGTAGCATCCTCTGTAGAGATCACTCAGGACGCTCCTCATCGGACTGGACAGATGGGATGGTTTCTTCCTCTGACAGCCTGCTTGGCTATCCATTCAGCCTCCGGAGTGATGTTTACCTCTGACCCGCTCTCCACATTCTCGCAGAAAGTCCTCAAGATCCTCTTGTCGCTCCGGCAACTCTCCTTGGAAGCAACATGAGTCCTGTAGTGCCCCTTGGCTTGCATACAGAACAGGGTCTTCATCTTTGCCTTCAGCTTCTTAGCCCAAGAGGGCTCAATAAATGGAGGAGCATACCCAGCAAAACTGTCCTCAGCCTCCTCCTCCTCCACAACCTCGTCCTCATCCACATTCATCCTAGCAGCCTCAGCCTCGGTAGTGGTATTGGCCCATTTGTTCTTCTGACGTAGCTTGATATGCTCGTGGCGAATCCAGTTTTGAGCAGAAAAGTCTTCCTCCGGAAACATCTTGACCCAAGTATTCGAGATCAGATGGTGCAGGTAAGGACCATAGATGGGAATTTTGCGATTATAGATCGCAAACCTGAGCTCATTCCACATGATATGAGATATGTCTAGGGGCTAGGCAGCATGCTGACGCGCCTCCTCACACAGAAGCATCATATCCACGAGATAAGCATGCACCTTATCTTTGTCACCGACGCGTGGCAAGAGAGTGTTGCAAAAGATTCGGTGCATGACATCAAGGAAGGGGTTGAGCACCCAAGACTGAGTGCCATTGGGTAGCTTCTTCTACATAAGAAACGACATGAGCTTGTCCTTGTTGGCTGACTCCGCGTTGTCGTGAGGGCGGGTGATAATCCCCAAGTGCAGGGAATCATAGTAGCAATTTCCAAAGGTGTAAGTGACAAGTATGGAGTGTCGAACCCACAAGGAGCTAAAGGTAAGATCAAATATTCTCTCAAGCCCTATCTGCCACTGATATGACTCTATGTATACCGAACGTTTGCTTCCAACTAGAAACGAGAAATAAAACTGTGTTGTGGGTATTAAGAGGATAACTTTGCATGATATCGGAGAGCTAAAATATAAAAGTAGGTACTATTATCATAAAGTTATAATATATTACTAAATATTATAAATAGCAAGTGTGGAATAATGATGGGTCGGTGTGCGGAATTATCTTGGGCAATTGTTAACAAGACCGATAATCACTATTGCAATTTCATATGAGGGAGAGGCATAAGCTAACATACTCTCTCTTCATGTATCATATGCACTTATGATTGGAACTCTAGAAAGAATCTGCAACTACTAAAGATCATTAAGGTAAAACCCAACTATAGCATTAAAGCATCAAGTCCCCTTTATCCCATACGCAACAAACCCCTTACTCGGGTTTATGCTTCTGTCACTCAAGCAACCCACTATAAGCGAATCATGAACGTATTGTAACACCCTACAGCGGAAATCCCTCATGCTTGCGTGACACGGAGAGCACAATAGGACAGCACCAAAATAAAACATACAACTCATACCAATCTAGATCATCAATCAACCCAAAGACAAAATATATCTACTCAAAACATCATAGGATGACAACACATCATTGGATCATAATATGTGGCATAAAGCACCATGTTCAAGTAGGGATTACATCGGGATGCGGGAGAGTGGACCGCGTAAAAGAGATGAGGATGGTGATGATGATGGTGATGTTGATGAAGACGATCACCGCGGCGATGATTCCCCTCCCAATGGCACTCCGGCGCCACCGAGAGAGAGGAGGAGAGGTTCTCCCCCTTGTGCTTCCTCCTCCATGGCCTCCCCCCTGGATAGGGAGAGGTTCCCCCTCTGGTCCTTGGCCTTCATGGCGATGATGGCCCCTCCGAGATCCTTCCCCATGGCCTCCGGTGATGATGGGCCCCTCCGACAGGGTGCCAACGAGGGCCTAGATTGATTTCTCGTGGCTACAGAGGCTTGCGGTGGCGGAACTTCCGATCTAGGTTATTTTCTGGAGGTTTGGGCATATATACGAGAGGTTGGCATTGAGGACAAGTGAGGGGACCCCATGAGGAGTCCATGAGGCACCGGGGCGCGCCCCAGGGGGGTGGGGGCGCCCTCCACCCTTGTGGGCCCCTCGGTACTCCCCTTTGGTAGATTTTTGTTCCAGTATTTTTTATATTTTCCAAAAAATCTCCGTTGATTTTCAGCGCATTCCGAGAACTTTTATTTCTGCACAAAAACAACACCACGATAGTTGTGCTGAAAACAACGTCAGTCTGGGTTAGTTCCAATCAAATCATACCAAAATCATATAAAACTATTGTAAACATGGCATGAATACTTCATAAGTTATAGATACATTGGAGACGTATCAACATCCCCAAGCTTAATTCCTGCTCGTCCTCGAGTAGGTAAATGATAAAAGAAATAATTTATGAAGTGTGAATGCTAGCAAGTGCTTAAGTTTGATCAATGATAGTTTCAATCACTTTTTCTAGCATCATTATATATCATAATAGTAGCTCAACTCATAAAACTTGTCATGATCAAGTAACAAGCTATTCACATGTTAAAGTATAGATCATAAACTTTCTTGAAAACTAACAAACCATGCTCTTAGTCATCAAACAATTGCAATTCATCTTATTTTCGGGAAGGGTCTATGTAAGAGCTTTGATTCGGCAAACTCCACATATTCAACTATCATTTAGTCTTTCACAATTGCTAACACTCATGTGATATTTATGGGTTCAAAGTTTCAATCGGACACAGAGAAAGATAGGGGCTTATAGTTTCGCCTCCCAACCTTTTACCTCAAGGTAATGTCAACAATAATAATTTATGAAAACCTACATCCAAGTGGGTATATATATCCAGATCGCTCCAACACAAAGTGCTTGCCAAAGGAAAAAGTGTAAAAGGAAAGGTGATGATCACCATGACTCTTGTTTTTTTTGCGGAGATCACCATGACTCTTATATAAGGGTAGAAGATAAAAGTAAAGGATAGGCCCTTCGCAGAGGGAAGCAGAGGTTGTCATGCGCTTTTATGGTTGGATGCACAAAATCTTAATGCAAAAGAACGTCACTTTATATTACCGCTTGTGATAAAGACCTTTATTATGCATTCTGTCGCTTTTATTTCTTCCCTATCACAAGTTCATATAAAGCTTATTTTCTTCGTACTAATAGATCATACATATCCAGAGAGAAATTTTTATTGCATGCACCGATGACAACTTACTTGAAGGATCTTACTCAATCCATAGGTAGGTATGGTGGACTCTCATGGAAAAACTGGTTTAAGGGATGTTTGGAAGCACAAGTAGTATTTCTACTTGGTGCAAAGAATTTGGCTAGCATGAGAGGAAAGGCAAGCTCAACATGTTGGATGATCCAAGACAATATAATGTTTCGGATATAGGAAAACATAACCCATTAAGTTGTCTTCCTTGTCCAACATCAAATTTTTAGCATGTCATATTTTAATGAGTGCTCACAATTACAAAAGATGTCCAAGATAGTATATTTATATGTGAAATCTCTCTTCCTTCAATATTCATTCATGAATTGTTCAAGTGGCCAATTCTGTGTTTGCTAACTTTTAATAAGTTTACTACCTATACTTATTATGTGTGAAGTCATTACTCCCCATGTTATAAGCATATGAAACATATATAAATTCAGATTTATGATATTCAATTCATTAGACCATTTACTCATTGGATATACATGAAGTACGTGAGTAAATGCCAAACTACTCCAAAAAGATATAAGTGAAGAACACTGAGTAGTCAAATAATTAACTAGCCATGGGAGGGTTCTTTCTCATTCAAGATTTCAGATCCAATGATTTTATTCAAACAGCAAGAAAGATTGAAAATACGCTCCAAGCAAAACACATATCATGTGACGAATAAAAATATAGCTCCGAGTAAGGTATACTGATAGTTTTGAAGACGAAAGAGGGGATGCCTTCCGGGGCATCCCCAAGCTTAGGCGCTTGAGTCTTCCTTGAATATTACCTTGGGGTGCCTTGGGCATCCCCAAGCTTAGGGTCTTTCCACTCCTTATTCTCCTCATATCGATATCGCACCCAAAGCTTGAAAACTTCAATCACACAAAACTTAACGGAACTTTGTGAGATGGGTTAGTATGATAAAGAGTAAACCATTCACTTTGGTACTATCAAAGACAAGATTCATAATTTTTCTCACACAATGCATGCCTAATGTACCTTATCATTTCTACAATTTATATTGAGAAATATAAGCCATAGGAACTAGAAAACAAGCAAACTATGCAAATATGTCAGAAACAGAACAATCTGTAATGATCTGAACAACAACAATACTTCTGCTACTCCAAAAATTATGAAATAAATTGGTGGGCGTGAAGAATTTTTATATTAATTTTCTTCAAAAATAATCAACTCAAAAGCACTCTTTTTAAAAAAATGACAGCTAATCTCGTGAGCGCAAAGTTTCTGTTTTTTACAGCAAGATCACAATAACTTTCACCCAAGTCTTTCCAAAGGTCTTACTTGGAAATTTATTAAAACAAAAGCTATAAAACATGATTACTACAGTAGCTTAATCATATGGACACACAAAAACAGTAAGGGTAAATATTGGGTTGTCTCCCAACAAGCGCTTTTCTTTAATGCCTTTTAGCTAGGCATAATGATTTCAATGATGCTCACATAAAAGATAAGAATTGAAACATAAAGAGAGCATCATGAAGAATATGACTAGCAAATTTAAACCTAACCCACTTCCTATGCCTAGGGATTTTGTGAGCACACAACTTATGAAAAAGGAATCAACTAGCATAGGAAGGCAAAACAAGCATAACTTCAAAACTTTAAGCACACAGAGAGGAAACTTGATATTATTGCAACTCCTACAAGCATATATTCCTCCCTCATAATAATTTTCAGTAGAATCATGAATGAATTTAACAGTAAAACCATCACATAAAGCATTTTTTTTCATGATCTACAAGCATAAAAATTTTACTACTCTCCACATAAGCAAAATTTTTTCTCATTCGGAATAGTGGGAGCAAACTCAACAAAATAAGTGTCATGTGAGGCATAATCCAATTGAAAATTAAAAGCATGATGACAAGTTTCATGGTTAACATATTCCTTTATAGCATACATGTCATCACAATAATCATCATAGATAACAACTTCGTTCTCATAATCAATTGAAACCTCTTCCGAAATAGTGGAATCATTACTAACTAAAGTTGACACTCTTCCAAATCCACTTTCATAAATATCACACTAAGATTCAACACCCTCCAAAATAGTGGGATCACTAATTACTAAAGTTGACACTCTTCCAAACCCACTTTTGATGATAGTATTATTCATACTCCAAAAGATATAAGTGAAGTTCATGGAGCATTCTACAATTAATATAGACTAACGAATATCCAAGCTCAAAATATATAAGTGAAGCACACGAAGTGTTCTATAAAACCATACTCAAAAGATTTAAGTGAAGCACAAAGAGCATTCTATAAAGTCATACTTCAAAGATTTAAGTGAAGCACATGAAGTATTCTATAAATCAATGAAGGGCTATCTCATACTAGCATGGTTCTTAAAGAAAAAGAAAAATACAAAGGACACAAATCATGTGAACAAAACAAAAACCAAAGTATACCGATAATTATTGAAGAAGAAATATGGGATGCCAACCGGGGCATCCCCAAGCTTAGATGCTTGAGTATTCTTGGAATATTTACTTGGGGTGCCTTGGGCATCCCCAAGCTTGAACTCTTTCCTCTCTTTATTCTTCTCGCATCGGTAACTCCTCGTTCTTCGAACACTTCATCCACAAAAACTTAACAAAAACTTTGTGAGATCCGTTAGTATACTAAAGCAAATCACGACCTTTAGGTACTATTGTAAACTCATTCCAATTTCATATTAGCACTTTATCTACTGTATTCCAACTTCACCATGGTTCATACCCCCCGATACTACCCATGGATTCATCAAAATAAGTGAACAACACATAGAAAACAGAATCTGTCAAAAACAAGACAGTCTGTAGTAATTTGGAAATTGTAAACTTCTGTAAAACCAAAAAATTCTAAAAAAAATATGAAAATTTAAAAAAATTGTACAGAAGTAATGTGCAAAAAGTTTTAGGCCCATTTGAATTTCCAGTAAAAAATTTAAATTCACGCGCTACAGCCAAAGTTTCTGTTTTGTATTGCACATAGTAAACAAGCAATCTAATCATCCTAAAACCAAAGCTTGGCACATTATTTTTATAATACAATGGATATATACAAGGGGATAATTATTTTCAGAGAAGCTTCCATGAATTTTTTCACATTGTTTCCATGAGCATGAACACAAGTGCTCAAGGTCGACCCTGACTTCTTCAATGCATAACTTTCCAATCACTTCTCTTTTTGAAAAACTTTTTAGGCATATGAGGCAAGTGAATCTTTTTGTATTTTAATTTTTTTTAATTTTTCTGTATGTTTCACCCACAACTAAGCAAAACTAAAAAGGGAAAACAAAAACTACTTAGTGAAGGAAGCAAACAAGCACACACGAGAATATCAACCACACGCTATTGCTCCCCGACAACGGCGCCAGAAAAGAGCTTGATAATCCCCAAGTGCAGGGAATTGTCATAGCAATTTCCAAAGGTGGAAGTGATAACTATGGAGTGTCGAACCCACAAGGAGCTAAAGGTAAGATCAATATTTTCTCAAGTCCTATCTGCCACTGATATGACTCTACGTACGCCGAACGTTTGCTTCCAACTAGAAACGAGAAATAAAACTATGTTGTGGGTATGAAGAGGATAACTTTGCATGATATTGGAGAGCTAAAATATAAAAGTAGGTACTATTATCATAAAGTTATAATATATTACTAAATATTATAAATAGCGAGTGTGGAATAATGATGGGTCGGTGTGCGGAATTATCTTGGGCAATTGTTAACAAGACCGATAATCACTATTGCAATTTCATATGAGGGAGAGGCATAAGATAACATACTTTCTCTTCTTGGATCATATGCACTTATGATTGGAACTCTAGCAAGCATCCGCAACTACTAAAGATCATTAAGGTAAAATCCAACCATAGCATTAAAGCATCAAGTCCCCTTTATCCCATACGCAACAACCCCCTTACTCGGGTTTATGCTTCTGTCACTCAAGCAACCCACTATAAGCGAATCATGAACGTATTGCAACACCCTACAGTGGGAATCCCTCACGCTTGCGCAACACGGAGGTCACAATAGGATAACACCAAAATAAAACATACAACTCATACCAATCTAGATCATCAATCAACCCAAAGACAAAAGATATCTACTCAAAACATCATAGGATGGCAACACATCATTGGATCATAATATGTGGCATAAAGTACCATGTTCAAGTAGGGATTATAGCGGGATGCGGGAGAGTGGACCGTGTAAAAGAGATGAGGATGGTGATGATGATTGTGATGTTGATGAAGACGATCACCGTGGCAATGATTCCCCTCCCGATGGCACTCCGGCGCCACCGAGAGAGAGGAGGAGAGGTTCTCCCCCTTGTGCTTCCTCCTCCATGGCCTCCCCCCTGGATGGGGAGAGGTTCCCCCTCTGGTCCTTGACCTTCATGGCGATGATGGCCCTTCCAAGATCCTTCCCCATGGCCTCCGGTGATGATGGCCCCCTCCGGCAGGGTGCCAGAGAGGGCCTAGATTGATTTCTCGTGGCTACAAAGGCTTGTGGTGGCGGAACTTCCTATCTAGGTTATTTTCTGGAGGTTTGGGCATTTATAGGAGAGGTTGGCATCAAGGACAAGTCAGGGGGCCCCACGGGGAGTCCACGAGGCACATGGGCACGCCCCAGGGGGGTGGGGGTGCCCTCCACCCTTGTGGGCCCCTCGGGACTCCCCTCCAGTAGATGTTTGTTCCAGTATTTTTTATATTTTCCAAAAAAATCTCCGTTGATTTTCAGCGCATTTCGAGAACTTTTATTTCTGCACAAAAACAACACCATGGTAGTTCTGCTGAAAACAGCGTCAATCCGGGTTAGTTCCAATCAAATCATACCAAAATCATATAAAACTATTGTAAACATGACATGAATACTTCATAAATTATAGATACGTTGGAGACATATCAGTGGGCGCCAACGAGCATATCAGGCCCCTCATCACGGGCATTCAACAACGTCATGAATTCCTTCCAGGTAGCAGACAACTTCTTCCCATTGGTCATCCAAGACATAGTCCGCTCCCCATCTGTTTGGAAGTGAATAGAGGAAAAGAACTGTGCCACGAGCTCCGGGTAAAAGTCCATATGGAATGTCATGAAGTCTTCAATGCCAAACTGCTCCACCAGGTCCAGTGCCTCACCAAAGTAGTTCTGATCCTTCCTTAGATGATTCATATCAATCCACTGCATTGGAACATAGAGGTTGTGCTTGGACTTGATCACATCGATGTAAATGAGATTCTGCTGCTTGGTCCAGAACAACTCATTCCCTTTGACATTTTCACATAAGGGTTGATCCTCCTTCGAATGATGAACTCAGAGAGAGGCATCTCATCCATGCCAAGAACTGGCTCCTTGTACCTATTGGCGGTCTTCTTGACACTGCGAGGTTGGGCATTGGAGCCCTCCAGTGCTTCTTGATTGCACAGACGCTTGGAGCTCGTGTCGTGGCTAGGGTTCAAGTGACGGACATTGGAGCCACCACCTATGACACGCAACACAAGAACACACGAGAGAAACAAGAAGGATCAATGGAAAGACCACAACCAAACAGACGAAACAAGTAGACATAAGATTGGGTAGTCGCAACAAGGTAGCTTTGAAGTCAACGGTAGTACGTCACCAGTAAGCGGAAGTAAAAGTTTACTTCTGCTCTAGCCGCGGTAGTACCGTGTCGGGATGGCACGGTAGTATCGCGCCTAGAGCGGAAGTAAAATTTTACTTCTGCGCCCTGAGCGGTAGTACTGCTCCAGAGGAGCGGTAGTACCGCGCGAGGCGGATGCGGCCAGAGCAGTAGTACTACACGGGAGGTGTGGTAGTACCGCTCGGAATCAAATCCGGCGCGAACCGGATCTAGGCACAACCGAAACTTTGGATCGGTACTACATTTGATCAAAAATACCGTGTGCCAACATACCAAATAGCATCTCTACTGCACTACTACTCTCCTACATCCTTCTCTTGCAAAGTTTTGGCCTAAAATCTCAAGAACAACATGCATCTTCCCAAAAACCTAGAAGCAAAACAACGAGGCAAAGAGAGAGGGATTCGGGGAAAAACCTTGTTCCATGGCAAGAGGGCGAGGTGGGGATCGATCCCACCAGTCGGAATGCGAGGAGAGCGGACGGAGATGGAGATCCGGCGAGGTCCTCCGGCGCCGTTCTTGGGTAGGAGAGAGAGAGAGACAAAGTGGGGAAACTAGGTTGAATGGGTATGGGGGAGTTGGAACTCCCCCTACCCGCACTTGACCCCCACCCGCTCGCGACGGTGCGGTAGTACCGCGGGTCATCGCAGTAGTATCGCCCGGGCGTAAGTACCGCACGCAGGGCGGTAGTACCGCTCTTCCAGCGGCAGTAAAAAATTACTGATGTGCTGGTAGCGGTAGTACCGTGCTCATCTCCTGCGGTAGTACTGTGGCTTGCCATGGTAGTACCGTAGACCCAAGAAAGTGCATGTTTCGACAAAATAGAGAAACACGGCCTTTGCACAAGAACCTTCAAGCGATCGGACACGCAAACGCACACACACACGAGGCAACTCAAACACAAACATGGCTCAACAAGAAGGCAAAAGGCAACAAGGAACAAGCACTAACCAAAACCTCTCTAGAGAAGAGGGCGGTGGCCGAAGCCACCTATGTTTGAGTCAATTGGTATGGCAACGCGAAGAATTATCCTTTGGCCCATGACCAAAACTCGTCTTTGAAGCACACGTACCATAAAAATGGCTAATGTGAAAGAGTTGATCAATTTATGCATAATAGGGCGAGGGAGAGTTCATTGAGAGAATAACACTCCCCCTATGTCCATGCCTACACCTAAACAAGATATCAAGATGAGTATGCTATGGTGTGCACGGGTTCAAGCTACATTGCTCGAATCAATGATATTTAGCTCATGCCTTAACTCACGAAATCTTGCTTCATCCAAGGGCTTCGTGAAAATATCTGCAAGGTTATCATGAGTGTTGACATACTTGAGCTTGATCTCCCCTCACCTAATGTGATCCCGGATGAAGTGATACCGAATCTCAATATGCTTCATCTTAAAGTGTTGCACCGGGTTGAGAGAGATCTTGATGGCACTTTCATTGTCACACCAAAGAGGCATTTCATTACAAATGACACCGTAATCCTTCAAAGTTTGCCTCATCCATAGAAGTTGAGCACAACAACTACGGGCAGCCACATACTCCGCTTCGATGGACGAGAGAGACACACAACTTTGCTTCTTAGAAGACCAACTCACAAAGAGCAACCAAGAAATTGGCACCCTCCAGAGGTGGACTTCCTATCCACTCTGTCTCCCGCCCAATATGAGTCTGAATAGCCCAAAAGGTTGAAGCTTGCTCCTCTTGGGTACCATAAGCCAAAGTTTGGGGTATGAGCCATATATTGAAAGATTCGCTTGACCGCCACATAGTGGCTTTCCTTAGGTGCGGCTTGAAACCATGCACAAATTCCCACACACATGATATCCGGTCTAGATGCACAAAGGTAAAGCAAGGAGCCAATCATGGAGTGATATACCTTTTGATCCACCGCTTTACCATTGGGATCTATGTCAAGTTGGTATTTGACGGGCATTGGAGTGGAAGCCAGCTTGACATCAGTTAGCTTGAATCTCTTGAGCATGTCTTGAGTGTATTTGTCTTGGTTGATGAAGATGCCTTCTCTTGTTTGCTTGATTTCGAACCCGAGAAAGAACTTCAACTCTCCCATCATGGACATCTTGAACTTTGAGGTCATGAGAGCGGCAAATTCTTCATTGAAAGCTTTGTTAGGGGAACCAAAGATAATATCATCAACATATAGTTGGCATACAAAAAACTCCCCTTTGACCTTCTTAGTAAAAAGAGTGGGGTCGATTTTCCCAATTTCAAACCCACAATCTTGCAACAACTCGGTAAGGTGCTCATACAACGCATGTGGGGCTTATTTAAGGCCATAGAGTGCCTTGTCGAGTTGGTACACAAGATCGGGGAAGTAGGGATCCTCAAACACTGAGGGTTACTTGACATACACCAACTCATTAATAGGAGCATTAAGAAAAGCACTCTTCACATCCATTTTTTGTAACTTGAAGTTATGATGTGAAGCATAAGCAATCAACAAACGAATAGATTCAAGGCGAGCAATGGTTGCACCATAGTCGATACCCTCGACTTGGGAGTACCCTTGTGCTACCAAACGAGCCTTGTTGCGAACAATAATCCCGTGAGCATATTGCTTGTTCTTTAATATCCACTTGGTTCCAATGACATTATGGTTCCCCATTGGCCTTGGCACCAATCTCCACACCTTGTTGTGCTCGAAGTTGTTGAGTTCTTCATGCATGGCATTGAGCCAATCCGGATCCTCGAGCGCCTCATAGACCTTTTGGGGTTCGACACAAGAAACAAACGCGTGATGTTCACAATAGTTTGCTAATTGTCTATGAGTGCTTACCCCCTTTCTTAAGCTTCCAAGCACATTCGTCATGAGATGATCTTTGGTTGTGAGCTTGCATGCAATCTTAGCGGCATGACGCTCCAATTCCTCCTCACGAGTGAGTTGAGGAGTGGAAACTTGGACATCTTGAGTGTCGTCTTGAGCTTGTTCTTGATCTTGAGCTTGCTCTTGATCTTGAACTTGCTCGGAAGGGATAACTTGACCTTGGGAATCACTTGATGGCTCACCACCATCTTGAGGTTGATCTTGCCCTTGATCTTGTTCACTTGGTTGAGGGCCTTCACTTTGTTCTTCGGAAGCGTGTGGGTCTTGGGTTGGTGATGGCTCCACTTGAGTGGAGCATTGTCCTTCTCCTTCGGCCACAAGGGGTTCCTCAGTGGGTAGGGTATGACCAACACCCATTCTTCTTATGGCTTGGGGAGGAATTTCATCACCTACATCACAAGTACCACTTTGCTCCACTTGGGAGCCGTTATTCTCGTCAAAATCCACATTACATGTCTCCACAATGAGTCCCATGGACTTGTTGAGGACACGGTAAGCATGAGAGTTTGTAGCATAACCAACAAATATGCCCTCATGAGCTCTAGCCTCAAATTTAGTCAAACAGACACCTTTCTTGAGAATGAAACACTTACAACCGAACACCCGGAAGTACTTGAGGTTGGGCTTGTTACCGGTAAGTATCTCATATGGAGTCTTGTTCAAGCCCTTGTGGAGATAGAGCCGATTGGATGTGTGGCAAGCGGTGTTGATGGCTTCGGCCCAAAAGTTGTAGGGAGACTTGAACACCGCCATCATGGTCCTTGTCGCGTCCATCAACGTCCGGTTCTTCCACTCTGCTACACCATTTTGTTGAGGGGTGTAAGGTGCGGAGTATTGATGCTTGATCCCCTCATCACTAAGGAACTCATCCAAGGTGTAGTTCTTGAACTCGGTGTCATTGTCACTCCTTATTGTCAAGATCTTTGCAATGTGTTGACGTTGAGCTTCATTTGCAAAGTCGATGATGGTTTGTTGAGTCTCACTCTTCCTCTCGAAGAAGTATACCCAAGTGTATCTTGAATAATCATCCACAATCACCAAGCAATACTTCCTACCCCGAAGACTATCAATGGATGGAGGCCCAAAGAGATCCATGTGAAGGAGCTCCAAGGGTCTCTTCGAGTAGATGATAGTCGTGGGAGGGTGATCCTTCTCAAGTAAGTTCCCTTCGATACAAGCACTGCAAGCACGATCTTTGGCAAAACTAACATTTGTTAGTCCACGGACATGGTCCCCTATGAGAAGACTTTGCAAAGATCTCATATTGACATGGGCTAAACGGCGATGCCAAAGCCATCCCACATCAACTTTAGCCATTAGGCATGTCGCGGTCTTAGTGGGTCGCTCCGAAAAGTTAATCACATAAAGACTGCTCTCGACATGCCCAACAAAGGATACTTTAATAGTATTGCTCCATAAGAGGGCCATGATATTAATATCAAAGAATGTGACAAAGCCCATGATTGCAAGTTGACGAACGGAAAGTAAATTGTATGCAAGGGACTCAACAAGCATGACTTTCTCGATCGTGAGATCATGAGAAATGACCACCTTGCCAAGACACAATACCTTAGAAGACGAGGCATCACCCCACTCGACATTGGTGGGCATAGATAGAATCTTGTGCACATCCACCACCAAGTCCTTGCTTCCGGTCATATGATTTATGGCTCCACTATCGAGCAACCATGATCCCCCACCGGAAGTAAACACCTACAAGAGATCAATGCTTGGTTTTAGGTACCCATTTTGTAATGGGTCCTTTGATGTTAGTAACAAGGGTCTTAGGAACCCAAATAGACCATTCAATGTACTCATAAGGAGAACCAACAAATTTGGCATAAACATGCCCATCACTAGCACGGCATAGCACATAAGAAGGGTTAAAGTCGCCGACTTTGTTGGAAGGAGTGGCAATGCCCTTCTTGACACCACCACCCTTCACATTGTTCTTATTCTTCTCCTTAGGAGCACCCTCTCCCTCCTTCACAAAAGTTTTCTTGAGAGGAAGAGGTTGTTTGGCCTTGTCATTCTTCTTCTTGTTCTTGGACTTGGGTGCAAACCCAATTCCCTCCTTGCCCACAACTTCCTTTTGATTGCTCAAAAGATCAATGAGGTTCTTCTCACCTTGTATGCAAGACACAAGGCCTTTCTCAAGTTGCTCCTTCAACTTGGCATTCTCCTCCACAAGATGCACATGCTCACAACACGGGTTAGTAGCATTTGCATTATCAATTAAGACCATATGAGGAAAAGTGGCTTTCTCCTTGGTGAGCTTCACTTGGAGTTGATCATGAGACTCCTTGAGGCTAGCATGAGCACCCTTCAAGGCCTTGTGAGCCTTGTCAAGTATCTCAAACTCCTCCTTGAGTCTAGCATGGTCAACCCCAAGTTTAGCCTTCTCGGAATTGAGCACGCGAGATACAACAAGAGCATGATCAAGATCTTTCTTTAAATTAGCATGATCATCGTTGTGTGACTCCTCAAGAGCCAAATGATGACCATGCTCTTCCTCAAGCGCATTAGAGAGATCCTATATCTCATTGGCATAGTCACTACTATGACCTTCCATCTTAGAGATGGTTTCTTCGTGAGCCCCGATCATGTCATTGGCTTCACCAAGTTGTTCCAAGAGAGCAACAAAGTGCTTCTTGGATTTGCCTTTGAGCTTAGTCATAAAAGACTCAAATTCATTTACTTCCTCATTAGACCCCTCATTTTCATCAATGCAATCTATCAAGGAGGGACTAGCAGTGATGGTAGTTTTGATGTTGGGGGTTACCTTGTTGGTGGTTTTGGCCATGAGGCACTTGGCGGTGATGTTCTTGTGGGGTGAGTCGAAGAGGGACACCCGTGGAGTTGTGGCAATGGCAACAGAGGCCATGGCCATTGCCTCACCATCATCATCATCATCATCATCATCCTCATTGTAATCTTCTTGTGCCACCAATCCATTTTGAGGAGTCTTCTTGGTGAAGTTGTTCTTGTTTGGGAAGGACTCGGCTTTATCTTTTCGAATGAGCTTGCCACCATTGTCTTCCCGCTTCTCGTAAGGGCACTCTGCAAAAAAATGGCTCACATTTCCACAATTGTAGCATGTCCTCACATGTTGCTTGCCCTTGATGCCACTTGAGTTGTTTTTGTTGAAGTTGGGCCTTGAGTTCTTCTTGCTCCAAAATTGCCTTGAAGCTAGAGCCATGTGCTCATGGTAATCATATTTTGTATCTTCGGGGTTGCTCTCCTCATCTTCCTCTTCATCCTCTTCTTCCACACTTGCCTTGGCCTTCAATGCAAGGTTGGGTTTCTTCGCCCGTTGAGAGTGCATCACCGCATTATCGGCGGTCTTGTCCAAGATTGTCATAGAAACAAACTCATCCAACACTTCACTTGAGGACAAGGTATGGAAGTCCGGCCTTGGACGGATGACGGATGACATGGCCTTGTGGTAGGGCATCATGGCCTTGAGAAACTTGCGCTTGATCCAATTGTCATCTGTATCCTTGCTCCCATGATCTCAGAGTGAGACCGCGAGAGTGGTTAATCTCCGGTAGAGCTCACGAGGTTCTTCATCTTCATTCATTGCAAACTGATCGGCTTCATCTTGCACCACTTCATAGTTGGAGCATTGAATGCTTGCGCTTCCTTTGTAAATGGAAACAACATGTTCCCAAGCTTCCTTGGCTACGGTGAAGGGTCGGAGATGAGCAATATCTTCGGGTGGAATTGCATCTTGAATAATGAAGAGAGTGGATTCATTGAATTGATTATCCGCGGCTTCTCTGGTGGTAAAGTTGCTTGGATCATGCGGGTAGAAACCTTGCTCAATAATTCTCCAAAGGTTAGTGTTACTATGATTTAAATGAAGTTTAAAGCGGTAGACCCAAGTGGTAAAATCCTCATTTTTCACAAATTTAGGAGGAGGACCAACATGATTCAAATGAGTGGAGGGAACCAATCCTACATACGTAAGAGGTTGTTCAACATGGGCAAAGATGCCGTTTCCACTCCTACCACTAGGCAAAGGAATTTTATCACTAGAAGCTTCCCCCTTATCGGAGTTAGCATCCGCCACCTTGTTAGTGGGAGCGACAACTTCCAATGGTGTGGTGGATAACTTAAGACCATCAAGAAACTCCTTGAACATGCCTTTGACCTCGGTCGTCATGGAGGTTTTCAATGTGTCCAAAGCCTCATTGAATTCCTCATGTGAGACCGGGGTACGAAGGAGGATTCACACCGGGGTACTCCTCCTCATCGTCTATGGTGTCAACCATACTCTTCGGACGGTAAAGTCCTTAATAAAGAGAAGAGGCTTTGATACCAATTGAAAGGATTGATATAGTTGACTAGAGTGGGGGGGGGGGTGAATAGGCAACTAACAATTTTTACCTTTTCTTTACCAAATTAAACTTTGCATCAAAGTAGGTTGTCTAGATATGCAACTAGGTGAGCAACCTATATGATGCAATAACAACAAGAACACAAGCAAGCAAGGGTAGAACACAATGTAAGCTTGCAAGAGTAAAGGTGTGAGATAACCAAAAGTGGAGTCGATGGAGACGAGGATGTGTTACCGAAGTTCCTTCCCTTTGAGGGGAAGTACATCTCCGTTGGAGGGGTGTGGAGGCACAATGCTCCCCAAGAAGCCACTAGGGCCACCGTATTCTCCTCATGCCCTCACACAATGTGAGATGTCGTGATTCCACTATTGGTGCCCTTGGAGCGGTGTGGAGTCACAATGCTCCCCAAGAAGACACTAGGAACGAACCTTTACAAACAAGGTTGGGGCGATCTCCATAACTTAATTGGAGGCTCCCAACGACACCACGAAGCTTCACCACAATGGACTATGGCTCCACGGTGACCTCAACCGTCTAGGGTGCTCAAACACCCAAGAGTAACAAGATCCACAAGGGATTAGTAGGGGAATCAAATTTCTCTTGGTGGAAGTGTAGGTCGAGGCCTTCTCAATTAATCCCTAGAGAATCAACAAGTTTGATTGTCTAGGGAGAGAGATCGGGCGAAAATGGAGCTTAGAGAAACAATGGAGCTTAGGGATGGAAGAGGTAGTCAACTCGGAGAAGAAGAC
Source organism: Triticum dicoccoides (assembly GCF_002162155.2). Lineage (NCBI taxonomy): Eukaryota > Viridiplantae > Streptophyta > Magnoliopsida > Poales > Poaceae > Triticum > Triticum dicoccoides. The sequence goes on from NC_041385.1 coordinate 600,752,189, forward strand.
TCCCCTTATATAGTGATAGAACGAATCCAACCATTACCCACTTATCCAGTCCGCGACATGCGGTACTGCCGCACCAGACATGCGGTACTACCGCAAGGGCCTGCAGTACTACTGTTTGCGTGTCAGGAGCCAGACCAGCTCTGTTGCTGTAAGAGCCTGGATTTTGTCCCTTTTCTTTTTCATCTGATTTATTTGGTTTTTGCTGTGTTTTTCTTTTTGTAGTGGTTCTGTGGCCTTGTCACCTGGGAAATCATCCTCATTCCTCCTCCAAAGTGGCTCATCGTTCTCAAAACGAGCAATGGTTGCACCGTAGTCGATACCCTCGACTTGGGAGTACCCTTGTGCTACCAAACGAGCCTTGTTGCGAACAATAATCCTGTGAGCATCTTGCTTGTTCTTTAATATCCACTTGGTTCCAATGACATTATGGTTCCCTGTTAGCCTTGGCACCAATCTCCACACCTTGTTGTGCTCGAAGTTGTTGAGTTCTTCATGCATGGCATTGAGCCAATCCGGATCCTCGAGCGCCTCATAGACCTTTTGGGGTTTGACACAAGAAACAAACGCGTGATGTTCACAATAGTTTGCTAATTTTCTACGAGTGCTTACCCCCTTTCTTAAGCTTCCAAGCACATTCATCATGAGATGATCTTTGGTTGTGAGCTTGAATGCAATCTTAGCGGCATGACGCTCCAATTCCTCCTCACGAGTGAGTTGAGGAGTGGAAACTTGGACATCTTGAGCGTCGTCTTGAGATTGTTCTTGATCTTGAGCTTGCTCTTGATCTTGAACTTGCTCGGAAGGGATAACTTGACCTTGGGCATCACTTGATGGCTCACCACCATCTTGAGGTTGATCTTGCCCTTGATCTTGTTCACTTGGTTGAGGGCCTTCACTTTGTTCTTCGGAAGCGTGTGGTCATGGGTTGGTGATGGCTCCACTTGAGCGGAGCATTGTCCTTCTCATTCAGCCACAAGGGGTTCCTCAATGGGTAGGATATGACCAACACCCATTCTTATTATGGCTTGGGGAGGAATTTCATCACCTGCATCACAAGTACCAGTTTGCTCCACTTGGGAGCCGTTATTCTCGTCAAAATCCACATTATATGTCTCCTCAATGAGTCCCATGGACTTGTTGAGGACACGGTAAGCATGAGAGTCTGTAACATAACCAACAAATATGCCCTCATGAGCTCTAGCCTCAAATTTAGACAAACAAACACCTTTCTTGAGAATGAAACACTTACAACCGAACACCCGGAAGTACTTGAGGTTGGGCTTGTTACCGGTAAGTATCTCATATGGAGTCTTGTTCAAGCCCTTGTGGAGATAGAGCCGATTGGATGTGTGGCAAGCGGTGTTGATGGCTTCGTCCCAAAATTTGTAGGGAGACTTGAACCCTGCCATCATGGTCCTTGCCGCGTCCATCAATGTCCAGTTCTTCCTCTCTGCTACACCATTTTGTTGAGGGGTGTAAGGTGTGGAGTATTGATGCTTGATCCCCTCATCACTAAGGAACTCATCCAAGGTGTAGTTCTTGAACTCGGTGTCGTTGTCACTCCTTATTGTCAAGATCTTTGCAGTGTGTTGACGTTGAGCTTCATTTGCAAAGTCGATGATGGTTTGTTGAGTCTCATCTTCCTCTTTGAATAAGTATACCCAAGTGTATCTTGAATAATCATCCACAATCACCAAGCAATACTTCCTACCCCCAAGACTATCAAAGGATGGAGGCCAGTATGTACATACACGTGCGTTCATCTACATCGACCAGTATGTACATACACGTTCGTGACCAGAATGACAACGCTACGTACGCTTTGACCAGGTGGGTCCCGACTGTCAGGCACTTCCTTGCGTGCGAAGATGTAGCTGGTGGGTCCCAGCAGTTAGGGGGGCGAATCATTTTTTTTGCCCGGACGCACTTCCTTGCGTGCGAAGGTGTAGCTGGTGGGTCCCAGCAGTCAGGGGGGAAACATTTTTTTCGTGAAATATGGTTGCCCGTCCGGTGGGTCCCCGCTGTCAGGTGGAGGAATAATTATTTTGTGCGTAATAAGGAGGCACTTCCTTGCTGCGGCCGTGGACCCAGCTGTCAGCCTCTCCACGTACAGTCCACGTCCGATGGAAGCCGTTCGTTGACCACGTTGACCACGCCGGGCCGAGAGCACCAGCGCGATAAACGACAGCGAGGCCTAGGAAGGGGACGACGCGGAGCCAGGGAAGACGCGGCAGTGGATGCCCACGCGTAGAGGAGTATGAGGGTTCACTGGTTCGCTGCGGTGTGAGGCTGCCGTCGCCGCAGAATAACAGGGGGTGTGGGTGAGTAGAGGGATGGCCTGGCCAGCGGTGGGAGTAGTAGGGGGCGGTGAGGCCTCCGCCGCATCACAGCCAGCCACGGGAGGCAGGAGCACGAGGCACGACCGGTGCTGGTTTGGGCGGCTGGAGCAAGAAGACCAGAGGTTGAAGAAGCACTACGGCCGTTGGATGGACATCGTACGGTCACTGGAGCTAGAATCGTGCATATTGACTAAGTTGACAAAGCCCTCCGTCCCCGTCAACTTAGTAGGCCCACAAGTCAGCCTGCCACTATACTGGGTCCCAGCTAACAGGGGGAGTATTCATTTTTTTGTGCATAATAAGGAGGCACTTGCGTGCGAAGATATAGCTGGTGGGTCCGAGCTGTCAGCGGCGGTAACGTTTTTTTCGTGAAATACTGAGGCCATTTCGGTGGGTCCCTGATGTCAGGTAGACGAATCATTATTTTGCGTGTAATAAGGAGGCATTTCCTTGCGTGCAGCCGTGGACCCAGCTCTCGGCCTCTCCACGTACAGTCCACTTCAGATGCATGTCGGTCGTTGACCATGTTGACCAGGCCGCGCCGAGAGAACCAGGGCGATGGACGATGGCGAGGCCTAGGAAGGGAACGACACAGAGGCTGGGAAGACTCAGCAGTTGTTTCCCACGCGGAGGGGAGTACGACTGAATGAGTGTTTATTGGTTCGAATGTCGTCGCTGGAGAATAACAGCAGGTGTGGGTGAGTAGAGGGATGGCTAGGCCAGCGATGGGAGTACGGTGGGGCGGTGAGGCCTGCGCGGCAGCACTGCCGGCCGCAGGGAGGAGGGAGCAGGCAGTCCCGCCGGCGCTTGTTTGAGCGGCTGGAGCAGGAAGAGCAGAGATTGAAGAAGCACGACGGCCATTGGATGGATATCCAACCGTCACTGCTTGTGCGTCAACCTTTTTTTAGGAAAGCCTCAAATCTGTGGAAAACAGCATACAACCCATCTGCCATTATTTCTAATAATTTACAGCCCATTTGCTAATTCTTAAGGTTTTGTTTGGAGCCCATATTCTTTTTGTTAGCATTACAGCCCATATTGTGGCCACGGTTAAAAAATTATATGAAATTTTGCATATTTCGGTGCGGTCTGAACTGTTTTTAATCCCGAAATTTCGACTCACATTCAAACTGATTTTAAAAATAAATGTATATCAATATAAAATCCAACAAATTCTCCACGCATAAAAATTAATGTAATTTAAAATCTTGAAATGAAAAATATATATTTGAAACTAATTGCCGGTTTGATGTGTTTTAAAAATGTACAACCCATTTCTCATTACTGATGGGACATTTTCTCGGCCAACCAAATGAAAAGCTCTCCTCGTCTTGAAAGATTTGCAGCCCAAGAGGCCTGACAAAGCGACTTTATTGGCAAATCACAAAAAAACTGGGCTGTGGCTGTGGACCCAGCTGTCAGCCTCTCCACGTACAGTACTCTTCCGATGGAAGTCGTTCCTTGACCACGTTGACCACGCCGCGCGGAGAGCACCACGGCGGTGGACGACGAAGAGGCCTAGGAAGGGGACAACGCGGAGCCAGGGAAGACGTGGCAGTGGAAGCCCGCGCGGAGAGGAGTACGAGGGTTCACTGGTTCGGCTGCTGCGTGAGGCTGCCGTCACCGCAGGGCCTGGCCAGCGATGGGAATAGTAGGGGCCGGTGAGTCCTCCGCGGCAGCACAGCCGGCCACGGGAGGCAGGAGCATGCGGCACGACCGGCACTACTTTGGGCAGCTGGAGCAAGAAGACCAGAGGTTGAAGAAGCACTACGGCCGTTGGATGGACATCGTATGGTCACTGGAGCTAGAATTGTTCATATTGACTAAGTTGACAAAGCCCTTCGGCCCTGTCAACTTCGTAGGCCCACAAGACAGCCTCCCACCAAGGTGGGTCCCAGCTAGTCGGGGGAGTATTCATTTTTTTGTGCGTAATAAGGAGGCACTTCCGGTGGGTCCAAGCTGACAGTGGGGGAAACATTTTTTTCAGATTGGGTGAGTAGAGGGATGGCTAGGCCAGCGATGGGAGTATGATGGGGCCGTGAGGCCTGCGCGGCAGCATAGCCGGCCGCGGGAGGAGGGAGCAGGCAGTCCCGCCGACGCTTGTTTGAGCGGCTGGAGCACGAAGAGCAGAGATTGAAGAAGCACGACAACAGTTGGATGGATATCCAACACTCACTGCTCTCATGTGTTGACTAAGTTGACAGGGCGTTGCGTGTGCGTCAACCTTTTTTTTATGAAATCATACGCGTCAACCTGTAGTAGGCGCACAAGTCAGCCTCAAATCTATGGAAAACAGCATACAACCCATCTGCCATTATTTCTAATAATGTACAGCCCATTTGCTAATTCTTAAGATTTTTTTGGAGCCCATCTTCTTTTTGTTAGCATTACACCCCATATTGTGGCCACGGTTAAAAAGTATATGAAATTTTGCATATTTCGGTGCGGTCAACTGTTTTTAATCCAGAAATATCGATTCACATTCAAACCATTTTGAAAAATAATTTATATAAATATAAAATCAAAATAATTGTCCACGCATACAAATCAATGGAATTTAAGATCTTGTAATAAAAAAAATGAAACTAATTCCCGATTTGATGTATTTTAAAAATGCAAAGGCCATTTCTGGGCAAACCGAATGAAACTCTCCTCGTCTTGAAACATTTGCAGCCCAGCACGGCCGATAAAGCAGGTATGCCTTGTTTGGGTATTTCTTTTAAAAAAATAGAACTGGGCTAGCCATTTTCAGCAAGAAAAAACACAACTGGGCTCATGATGTGGTAAACATAAATAAAACCCTGGCTAGACGGGCCACAACCCCCGCACAGCCCCGTTGTTACCCTAATCCATCGCTATAACTAGTATAAATAACAACTGCTTGTTCCTCATTGTCTCAAAAAAACCTGCTTGTTCCTTAATAAAAAAACTGCGCGACTTGCTGGGTCCCTGGTGTCAGCCGCTCGCAGTGTAATTCTCTCGTTTATTGACTACGTTGACGATGGCGTGAGCCCCAGATGTCCAACCATTAGGAGGAACCATATTTTTGGGCTTGTACTATAGAGGCACTTGCTTGCGTACTGCCATGACGCTGGTGGGTCCCTACTGTCATCCTCTCCATGTACAGTCATCTCCTTGTTCCTCTTGGTTGTTGACGAAGTTGACAACGCAATAGGGCGGCGCACCACGCACGGCGAGCGAACCAAGGCCGCAAGGCGGAGGACGACGGCGAGGCCTCAGATGGAACGAACAGGAGCTGTTGAAGATGCGCCGGTCCAGTCGCAGGCGGAGGGGAGTACAAGGGTTGACTGGTGGGGGTGGTGGGGGCTAGTCATTTGGCTTCTGTAATGCACAGTGAGCTCAAGCAGCCGGCGTGAGTGATGTTATTTCCCTTGGTTGTGATTTGTTACAATATTTTACTCTAAATTAAACGAATGGCAAGCCATTTGCCTTGTTTCAAAGAAAATATGACAGTCACAGCCGAGTTGAAAAGGGCAGGAACATCTAACTCCAGCTTACAAACTGTACAAAAGCACGAGGGTTGATTGTTCATCAGGTTTACAAAAAAACCCAGATTGAAAAGGGCAACAACATCTAACTCCAACACTATTTTCGGCAGTCACAGTCAAATGGATCAGTCAGGTCCATAGAATGAACATCCTGGATCGTAAAATTTACTGGATTATGACCACAATATGTTGTAAATAGAAGCCCGGCACGTTCAGAAGCTCTTTTGCCCACCTGAAACTCCTTTTTTTGCTCTTCGACATACCCATCCGTCAAAACCATGCTGCTGATAAACTTAAGCCTGATGGACAATAGTAACCTCGCATTCAGCAGGAAGAATGTGACAAATCTTGTGTTTGCACGGTTGGCTACATATCGTTCTAGCGTTATTGTCTTCAATCGAATCTCATGAGAAGTGAGAAAATCCCGATGCTTATGGATCCACCGATTGGTTATAACTTTCTTACCCCGTCCTGTTGCCTAAATAGACATGAAAATTGAAAACAGTTAAGGTCTAAAAGAAGAATGTCGAAAGAGCAACAACTGAATGGTTAATTCTAGTACACTATATGCGGGCTTCCAATGTGCGTGAAATTATCACCTTTATATACAACTTCTCCAGACATGGAAAGCATTGCAGCAAGCCAATAATCTTGTTCAGATAAAAACTATTCATTTGGATATATAAGATCTTGACAGAATCCAGCACCATTGATAGGCCATCCATGGAGAAACTCTTCATTGAGCATAGAACATAATATTAGTACAAAATGTGTACTCCAAGATGATATATAAATTATGCGCAGAAATTTAAAATGCAGCTTATGGTTACAAGTGTAGATGATAATATAAAGTACCTGAAGAACTGTGGAGCCAAACACCATATTGAAATGTGCACAAAGATCATGTATTACACCCAAGGTCTCCAGTTTAGGCGCAGAGAGGACGGTTATTTGCAACGGTGAACAACTAGAATCAAGGATCAACCTTTGATGTGAAGGGGCATCTTGGATGATGAGCTGCCTTCCGTCAAAACAAATTCCAATTCTTACAAGGTTAGGCGACTTTATTTGGAGACAAGCGATTCTAACTGTGAAAACAAGCACCAAGCACTCCAGCGCAGGGCAACTGGAGTGGATGATGTTGTGCAATGAGGCCTCTGATATACGAACCCGCACAAGTGAAAGTTTCTTGAGAAATGGGAGTCGAAGGTTTAGTACCAGATTGTCTGGAAGGTAGCACAACGCAAAGGTGGCGGTGTTGAGAGAGGAGGAAAACCGCGAGATGGACATCGGTGCTGAGGGCACAAGTTCATGGCGTTCTGCATGTGGTATGTGATTTCCAGGGGAATAGTAGAACTCAACCAGCTGTAGTTCTGTGAATTCAGGGGATTTCAGCCAGGCCCAAATGCCATCCACCAAATTAGCAGGCAGTATGCAAGCGGAGAGTCCCTCCGGTCGTAGCGTGGCAGTAACGAGCCGTCGTATCACAAAACCCCACCTCCCCATAGTCTAAGTTTGACGGACGAAGCAACCATCATTTCACTCCTCGCTGAATCCCCTTCTCCCTCACTGTCTTCAAGAAAGGCAACACTCACATCTGCCATTGTTCTTCTCTCCCAACGAAGGGAAGGTAAGAGGATCCGTGATGTTGGTATATTTTCGTTCAGAGAAAAAAAAAGAACTTTTGCGAAGCAGTAACCGATCCTCACTCTCTTTTTTGTTTCATTGTCATTGCAATTGTGTTTTCCTTTCAGTGGTCTCCTAGTATTCGTTAGTTTCATGTTGGACCAAGGAGAACCAGGCAAAGATCTGCCGATATTGGAGCAGACGCGGGAGGCTGATCCCCATGAGACAGAGAGCTCCAAGAAGATGGAGGCAACCACCGAGCCGACCCCAGATACGCTCACGGCCACTACTGAGATGGTCAACGCCCCGTTTGA
>NC_041385.1:600760199-600771029 GCF_002162155.2 Triticum dicoccoides
CGCTGAGCTGCCCAAGGTGATTTCCTTCTTTGCCGATCTCGATTGTGGTTTTTCATCTAAGTATGTGGTGATTTTTTTAGAAAAGGAAGTATGTGGTGATTAATAATGCAAAATTTTATTAGCTTCGATGCCATGCTATACATAGTGGTTTAAATAACTTGTGGTTCTTATACTGAAAAGTAATTCAGAATTTGTTTCTGTTTCAATTAGAGCCCTGATGCAGACAAGGATTGCGTGGTTGTGCATGTCACTCGCTATGAGGCGCACGACGTGAATATATGCACGGGGAAAACAGAGTTCTTAGGCTGTTGGATCCTGGAAGCCATTTGTGGTTATACCAATGAAGAGTTGTATTCCAGCCTCATTATTGTCAGGCGTGTTGTCCAGGGTGTACTGAAGCATAAGAAGTTCAAAGCTACTCCTTCGTTTGTGAGGCATACTGTTCTTGTCAAGCTTACACAGGAAGATGACATGGCATGCCTCCACAAACAAGTTTATCAGTGGCAAGGCCACAAGGTTGTCTTCATGAAGGTTCACATGATTGAGCTGCTGCGAGACGTCCTCGATGATGTTCATGGCAAGGTCCATCTTGTGTCCAGCGCAAATTAGATCGAGGCATGAAATAGTTGCCCCAGCTAGTGTTTAATAGTAGTTTGGATTGTGTCTAATTATCCGAACCTTGCCTGTTATCGACCCCTTTGGGGCTAGTGCTCTGTTTGAATCCGTCTATGGGAACAGCTGCTACTTTTGTGTGCCCGTGAATCATGTGAGAACCATCGTAATTGTTGCCGAAACAGATGCGTCCTCACTAGTTTTTTCATGAATATGGCATGGTAAGACATAAGTTGTCACGGTTTATCATACGAGCAGTGTGTGTTTTGATGAAATAGAGCACTCGTTCGAGAACCATGCGCTGACGTATACATAAGTACTTGTAAGCACTGTTGGTGCTACCCCACTTGTAAGCAGTTGTGCAAAACACGACACATTGGCTCAGCTCGCTTCAACACTAGGCTATCGACCAGCTAACAATCAACAATCTGTTGTCTGACATATAAGCAACTACTATGTATCTTGTTATAGTGGTTCATGCAGTTAATTGAGGCCACAATGTAATAAATTCCAAACGTTCACACGCTAGTCCAGCGCTCATGTGGAACACTCACAATTAAACTCATCTTCATAAAAATCTTGAAAAGCATAAGTTAAGCAATTTTATACATCTCAATGATTCATAGAACATAACAAACATATACTAGTTCACAGCAAAAGACAAAGTTGTGAGAAGGTTTACAAATTAGGAAAAAACAAGCAAGGCTTCTCTAAGCAAAGGGCCTCCCGACAGGCTTAAATTTCCTGGACTTCACTCTGGTTTTTTCTTGTTGCCACCATCCAGGGTTAGGTTCTCTCATTCTAGAATAACCAATTATAATTGTGGTCTCAGCTGGAATGCTGAACTGAACCATGCAGTGTACTGACCAGCTGAAATGCTTGTGCATTCCACTAAATTTAAGCACCGGTATTTGCAGAAATAAGCAGACCACAATGCCTCTTGTCCGTGCACCTGTCCAAAAAACCACCGTGCAGCTGTGCCAGCTAGTCCTCGGTTCGTGGATGAACTGGTAGAAAGTGCATTCGGGACTAGGATGCAGTTGTTTTCGCTCGTCCCTGCACTGCAATCAGGAAGTAAAACGTATGAATCAGCTTCTTTTAGATTGCGTTGGTCATTCTACCTTAGTTACTACCAATGTAGGGATACCTTGAAGACGGGAGGTTAGACGACGACAACGAGGGATAGCCATCTCATTTTGCGCAGTTGTACTAAAACTGAGGTGTGTGCTTTTGATTGCGCGGATAGAAACGATACGGAGACAGACATCCCAATACGATATGGAGACAGACATCCCTGTTTGCACAAATACGAAATACGGTTATTTAAACAGTGACACATATTACTACTTTCCCCCGTTTCCTCTTAGAACCAAGTCCTAGATTCGTGCTACAGCTTTCCCCCTTTCTTCCCTGTTTGAACCAACACTTTGAGTTCACTCTATGAACTAGCTTTACTTCTAATAATAGTAGAAGTCTAGGTGGCTTTGTAACAGCGGACGAAGTAGAAAAGGATCCACACAAAGGGGGAAGAGCTGGGGCAGTAGAGCAAGGCAGGTTTCGAAGGAATATATACCTGAGGGTCGTCGGCATGTGGCAAAGACGGTGTCGGGAGGCCGCATCTTGGCCACAATACCGCAGGGAGGAAGAAGGGGTCGGAGGCCCTCCCGAGCCGGCGCTCTCTCGGAGAGAACGGCATGGTCGCCGATCGGGACGCGCGGGCAGCCGTTGGTCTCCTCCCTCACTGCCGACGACAGCGTGAACGATGCACCTACACCCCTGCCCCGGTCGAGGTTGTCCGGCCGGTTTTGTGACCAGCCGTGAGCTGAGAGAGAGAGTGTGGCCACCCATGTCTTGCTTAGATCTAGAGAGCATGAGAGAGTGAACGAGAGGAACCCTAGTAAAGCAAGCGCTAAGGCTCCTGCTTTTATATATAGTGGAGTGATTTTGTTGTACCGGCTTCAAAAAAATGCGCTCCTACATGTACCCGCGAGTGGGTGTGAGAGAACTAGTCCATGCGTGCACCGCTTCTCTTTGTGAGAGTACAATATATACTATGGCCAAAGAACGTTCGCCGCAAGAGTAATAGTATAAGTGTGTGACGTGTGAGCTAAAATAAAATGTGTGCGCCATCTTTTGTTTTTTAGAAGTTCTGAGCATAGGGTGTGAAGAGCACATATGTGCGTGACGTCTACCTGCAGATAGAGGATGGGTGCGACATGCGAGTCTGCGGGGGGACTCGAGAGAGTCGTGACTCATGAGGGTGCGTGTGCGTGAGAGAGAGGGGGGCATGTATCAATGCAACGCATGTGTCCGTAAATCATTATCCGACAAACGTTCGCCACAACCCTTTTCCTGACGAACGCCATAAGAATCGTTAGATCGGCATCCGACAGTGTCAGTTTTGCCATGTCATTTAATAGAACAGCCACTCCTCCTACACACAAATCTTCCACGTGAGTGTTAGCAACTGCCGTATGCTCCCTCCATTCCGAAATGCAGTTTATAGGGCATGCACGTAGTTCTAGGTCATCCATTTGACTAACTAAATATGAGTTACTATGTCACAAAAAGTATATCATTGGATTCTTATTGGTTGATATGTGAAGAAACAAGAAACGAGGTAGAAGTTAATGCACCGCGCCTTTGTATTATGGGATTATTTGGTTTTCGTAAGATGACGTGCGTTTGGTTGCAAGGGTGGTCATGAATGGGTTGGGATCGTTCAGAAAATAGACATGTTTGGTTATAAAGCACATGAATGGTTCGAGTCAAAAAAAGAGAATATGCCTTGACGATGCTGAACCATTCCACCCAACCAAATCGGTCGAATCAAATGGCCACCCTTTGCATGCATGACTATGTGAGCATGATTGGTGGTCCCGTCTGAAATAATTAGCTCATCTCTTATATTCAGCCAAACACATGAATTGAATGGTTCAATCCCAAAAAAGTTGAATGGTCCCAATCCATTCATACGATACCTTCAACCAAATGCATCCGACGGAGGGAGTAGTTGTATTTAAAAGTCGAGGGCGGGGCTTTTCCTGCCCGATAGGCGGCCGGACAATTCCGCCTAGTCGGTTCGACAGAGACGCGAGGAGACGAGGGAGTAGGCTGCTGCAAACGTAGGGCTGTGTGATTTGATAGCGAGTTACTGCTAGATAGGTGGGCCCCTGTGATTTGACTTGCCATTATCATTTTTACTGCGGCGCTACGACCGGTGTGAGTCTCCCGATTCCTGACCACCTCCATACAGGTGCCTCTCCCAATGCTCCACCATGTAGTAGTACAGGCTGGCTCTTGCATGAGAGCCCACTTCTCCACTTTTTCCTTGCCTCTCTTTCCTCCACATATGCAAAAATGCCAAGTAAAGCGCACTATTGTACTTACTTGCTCCTACAGGTGCTTAAGCTTGCCATATAGGCATAAAGTCTGATGTGGCAAGTTAATCAAGAAGAGAGAGACTAGTTTGGTGACCCAAGGAAGAAATGGTGCTAAGTGCGTGTACGTAGGTGAAAAGACAATTTTGAGTCTATAGCTAATTAAATGAAGCAAACTTAGAAACACCATTTCATTGGAAGAGGTCACTCCTTGGCAAATGCAATAAATACTAGTACTCCCTGTGTCCCATTATATAAGAACGTTTTTGACACCACGTGTCAAAAACGTTCTTATATTATGGGACGGATTGAGTACGAAGAAAGAGATAGAGAGGAGTAAAAAAATACACTTATAGCCAACCTTGTTGTAGTATGAGTGACTAAGTGATGACTATCTATGTCATGCCAACATCAGATAGCCTAACGCACCGTGTTAAATCTCGAAGGGTGCGACCACGCGAGCGACGCGACGGTCGTGGTAGGCGCGACCATGATACGGGCTGCTGGCAGCCCTTGGATCTGAGATCAAATGGTCGCATGCTAAGTTGCTGAAAATTTTAAAAATAACCCTCCAGGATAGGATACCCATAGGTCTAGAATCACGCCATGCAACCGTTCGATCTCAGATCCAAGGGCTCTCGGAAGCCCGTATCATGGGAGAATGGAAAGCCACTACCCTGCCTTTCGCACGCTGGCAGTTCGCTCCTACTCTTTCCCGCACATCCTTTAATACTACGGCGGTTCGCTCCTAGTCACCCCGTCCATTCACATTACGGCAGTTCCACTAATCCTAACCCTCCTCCCAAATCCATGGCGTCCCAAATCTCCCCGATCGGCGATGATTACAAGGTTACAACCATCACCGGCGATGAGTTCGACGTCATCTACACCCGTACTTCCACGACGGTGAAAGGATGCCTTTCTCGCTTCAGACGCATGTTCGAAAACTCACATGATGAGTGGGTCGCTGGGCTAGATGTTGAGTACACCACAGTCATGGGACGAGAGAAGGATCTAAAGGACGAAGAGAGGAAGAAGCCCGCCGTGATCCAGGTTTGCGTACATAACGTTTTCTTGGTCTACCACATATGCCATGCCGACGTTGAGTGCCAGGATTTTAAGAACTTCCTCAAGGACAAAACAATCAAATTCGTTACTGTAGACTTTAAGAACGACAAAGAAGTCCCGTGTCGGATAGGCCTCGTTGTAGGAAACCCCTTCGACCTCCAGAAGAATCGGCTGGTGCCCTCTCGTCAGCCCTCAATGCTGACCCTGGCAGGAGCCATGGTTCATCCTTCGTACCGCAAACTGGAGAAACCTCATTACACGTTTCATCGTCATGCGTGGCAGCAGAATGTACTAGATATAGACCACATCCACTACGCTGCAATGGATGGCTACCTTTGTTTCAGTATCTACAAGGGTTGGATGAAGAGCAACAACCAAGTTGGCGGTTCAAGCAAAGAAGTATCGGCCAAGAGGAAGAGGGACAAGGACGAAGTCGAGGACGTGGACGAGGACTTTGAGTAAGGTGGCAGTGTCGTTGCTCATGGCGGTTCTAAACTTCTAATGCAGTGTCTACAGGATTAGTTGCATAGTTTAATTTTAGGTGTGCTTAGTTTAATTTGAGGGGTGTGTTGTGCTGAGCCCCCAGCAGAACTATGTTATGTTTCTTCTCGTTACTTTAACTCTTCAGTATGTACATACTAATACTAGTATTTCTTTCATAGAATTTACCACCCCAATTAAGCACGTACTATCTTTTTTAATAGTACTATATGCATAATTTGGCGACGAGCGCTCTCTATATGTACCACCTTTTTTTAAAATTTCAATTTTTGCTCCATGGCGCAATCCATCAATAGTGGAGTACTACTGTACAAAAGTATACATTTTTAAAAGGCTAGCGTACTGTTCATCACACACACACACACACGTACACACACACACACACACACACACACACACACACACACACATATATATATATATATATATAGCCAGTTAAATTCTCAACCTAGAACGACGTGCATGCCATGTAGTAAACCGATCCGGAGGAAGTATAGTAAAAATGAGGTGATTTTACCCAGCGATCAGCGGGGGAGCATGGCCTGTCATGCGGTCCACGTGTCATGATGTACCAAGGCGATGCGCGTGTACCTCTTGAGGCAGAAGCAATACTAGTACGTGGTTTGAGATGATGTCGAACCAAAGTGTGAAATAATGATTGCTTCGTCCGTCTCGGAAGGTGCAGCATTGTGATTTGACGTCTCATTGCTCATTACTAACACTGGGCCGGTACGAGTGGGGTGCGTCCCCCCTGCTGTTCTGCACTGTTATTTGGTGCTTGACATGTCGACCCAGTTGCTATATGTCCCACATGTCGGTGACAGGAAGTACAGAATTCATGAAAGGGAGCGTCGACGGAGGAGTATACTACAAAGTTCATGAAAGGGAGCGACTTAGTTTTGGAAAAATCTGTTTTTACGGGGTACGTACCCACTAGGGTTTATAGGGCTCATCTAAAAAAAATTCGTTTTTCCGTTTGATAAGTCTCAATTCTAGTACTATACTAGTAGTAGTACCATTACATGTTGGATTTCGAGGTGCGTTAGATCACCCGACGCAAGCAGTGTCAAGAGAAAACTAACCAATGCATGTACAAGTTCATGGGAATTTAGTGGTCATTCATGCATTTGTTCTAATTAATGCCTCGGTAAACATAACTTCTTGAGAAAAACGAGCGTACTATGCAAACTACGAAATTAATTTGACCACTCACCGTCTACCTTGGTTGGAGAGATTTTGAAATTGAGCCATAAACTGGAAAGGAGGGAGTAGTAACTTTTGTCTCGATTACTATTTGTAGCCTTGTATAGATGCAAAATGTATTTTTTTATAGTGGCCTTTTATAAGTAAATAGAGGGAGTACTAACCAAAGTACGTAGTAGGGACAAGGAGTAAACGGAGGGAGTAGTAAAATTTTCTCCTCGTGGTGCGAGCCACCGCGGCGTGGGCGAGGGAGCTGGCGTAAAGGCGTACAGTAGTACTCTAGCTTCACCTCATCCTGCGAGCCACCGCGCCCGTGGGGGGGGGGAAGATGGTGTACTGAGCAAGCTTCTCCTCGTTCTACGAGTTGACAGGACACATCAAAAGTACTCCAGTGTATAGAGCCTTGCCTCTAAGGTAGGCCCCACATGGTTTGCCTCTTTTTTTTAATTTAACATAACGCGTCAAGTCGCAATTTGTTTGTTCACCCGTGGTAGATGATCCTCCCTCCACCAAGTTGATAACCAGTACACGTGCCAAATTACCACGTGGGCTGCCTTTTTCGTACATAAATGAGCTCCACTGTGTACCCGCGCGGGTGTGGTTGGGAAAGAGACGGGAGTACGTGCGCCGTGCGTGCACCTCTTCTCTTCGTGCATGTCCCCCACATACGTGTGTGTGTGTGAGAGAGATACAAACCTAGACATACACCGTCCATCCCCATGCCTCCGCCCAGTCCGACCACCAGTCACCACCACGGCACCACGCCCCACTCCTCCTCACCTTATCTCTCATATTTCTCCCTCCATTTTTATATACAAGGGGCCACTATCAAAATTACAATTTGCAGATATACAAGGCCACTAACACTAATCGATGCAATATTAATGGTGTTTGCCTCGTGGTACTAGCAAAGGAGAACATTAATTATCCCTTGCATGCATGCGGGAGTTTGTAAAAAATGCATCTTAATGTTCTGTGCAATACACGGGCATCTTGCTAGTCCATGAAAACAACACATGGTGAATTATGGCGACCCTTTTGTCCACCGGTGCCTTTGCCACCGATGAAGGAGGAACGGCTCGGGTGCTCATGCTGTCATGCATCCTCCAGCGCGCACATTGGAGACGAGCTCGCACAAGCTGTGTTTTTTTGTCCCACAACGCTGCCCGAGCCGCTCGCAGACCGACCGGTGACCCACAAATTACGCCATCCAACCGTAGCCGCACACATTATGACAGCAACTCAACCAACCGGGCGAAATTCATGCAAACACGTAGACAAACTGATACTCATTCATGCAACCACCGGAGTATTTCATATAAACAACGACGGAAATCATATAAAATACCGGATTTTCACACAAACATGACGGATTTCATTACATTCAAATGAACTACGCGGTGCTAGTTCTGGACATCACAGGTATATAATACATGGCCTAAATGGTCGCCCGCCGATTGATTTGTGTTCCTCATGTTCGGCAGCACGATCACAAGACTGCCGGGAGCCCCGGAGGTATATGCTTCAGCACAAAGGACGACTCGCTTCCCCACTGCCCAACTGATATCATTGGTTGGTGCCGAAGATGATGGTGGCCGGCACCGGTTCGAGTTCATCACCGGTCACTACTTTGCCATGGCCGGCACCGGCTCGAGTTCATCCTAACATTGACCTCTTCCGTGGAGCCCATGCGGGGTCGACGAAGGTCCTCGCAACAAAAGGATCCGACAAGACACCTGCTGTGTACGCCGGCATCGCCTTCGCGATGGCCTTCATGGGACCCAAGCGGCGGCGGCCTCCCGTGTTCTACTTCTCCTCGATGATGGCGGCGGATGCGGAGGCGCTGGACACCGACTCGTCGCTCTCCGTGCACCTGGCTTCTATCGCTGTTTGCATGGCGCGGCCGCCAGCATGGGAGTCTCGGCCACAGAAACGGGAGATGCGGTACGAGGCGGTGGTGTGGATGGCAGCAACGACACCCGCGCGCCGCTCCTCGTCGAGCTGGCCTGGAGCGGCGAGTTGCTGAACTGCGCGCCGGCTCGGGGCGGCAACTAGCTCCGTCAGGCGAGGGGAGGGAGGTGGATCAGCGAGCTTCATAGCTCGTATCCGGCGGGCTACCCAGCCGGCTTGGATGCGGAATAACTACTCATCGTAAGCCATTGTAAGAGTGGACAAAATGGTGGAGGAGATAGGGGAGCGGCGGAGGTGTGCGATTCTTGGCCGGCGTTTGGCCTCGTTTAAATAAGAGATTAAATAGACGGCAGATGGGAGGAGCTCGGCCGGTGTTGCGTTTAGCGCCGGCCTGGTCATGAATGGATGTGTGTCCAAAGTGGGTTTCTCGGCTTCCACACGGGCGGGTTTCATGGAGGCGCTTGAATGTGGCACGGAGGCGTGTTCAGCCGGGCGTGCCGCGAGTGGCGCCCTCGACTCTGACCTAGGACACCGTGCCGTTCTTCCACTGACATGTGGGCTCTTTGGGTGCATGGGCTGCATGTCAGTGACCCAACACAGGCAGCGCACAGCAGAGGAACCTTTGGTGGGCCAGGGCGGTCAGAAGCGGGCATTTCATAAACCGATGATTGTTCATTGAGTGTGACGTCATCTTTTTCATGTAGTTAAGCGTGTGTCTTGCGTCGTGTGTTGTGTGCATGCAGGCGTGCGAGTGTTGCATGCGTGCAAGGGTGCGTTTCAGTGTTGCATGCATGGGTGCGTACGTGCAAGGGTGCGTTTCAGTGTTGCATGCATGGGTGCGTACATGCGTGTGTTCATGAGTGCATGTGTACTTGTCAGTGTTGCATGCCAGCATGCGTGTGTGTGTACGTTATGTGTACGTGTCAGTGTTGCACGCCTACATGCGTGCGTGTCTTGCGTGCGTGCATGTGTACGTGCGGGGTGAGGCTACACGTCAGTCGACTGACTTTTTCATCTCTGGTCATTAGATTTTCCAGCCGTTAGATACGAAATCAAGGGCCTCCAGTTTATCATCAAACTCCATCCCCTCCCCCCGAGCCGCCAGCCGCCACCGGCCGAACCGCCCGCCCCCACCGCCCGCGGCCGGCCCGCCCTCCCCGAAACCACTCCCCACCACCGGTCCGCCGCCGCACCTTCGAGAGAGTGGGCCAGCATATATGATCTTGAGATTTTACGAAGTCACCATAGGTGCCTCGTAGTTGAGTGGAACGTCTCCTCCCACTGAACGTACATCACAGGAAAATACTGAAATTAACACAAGATAAATGCGAGCACCGGGACTTCAACCTTGGTGGGCTCGAGAAACCATTGTCCTCTAACCATCCAACCACATGTTGGTTAGCACGACAAAATGTATGTGGTGACCGTGATGAGGTTATTCTGAAGTCCAGTGACCATATCGTGCTTTCGCTTCAAATACAATGACCGTAAGTGTCGCCAACAAAATACGGAGCACGCATCAAATGCAAAGTCCGTTAGTGTCATCAACAAAATATGGAGACGTATCGTGAGCTAGATACCGTTGTACTATTGTATATGCTTATTTTCTTAGTGGCCGATTGCGTGTGTGGTGTGGTGGGCACATCATTTCTAGTTGTGGTGGGTCAACATGAAGACTCATGGGTCGGTTCCATCCTGCGCCACATATAGGTTGGACCGAGACGTGTTATACGGAGACCCATGTGGAGGACTCGGCGTATAACACGAAGCTACCAGAGTCGCGGAGGACTCTATCCCCACTGGTGATAAGCCGACTATATATGATTTGTAACCCTAGGTCCTTAGTATGTTATACAAGCTTGGGGGCTAGTTCGTCGATAGTATACACACACGCACAATGCCTGGTATTCACGTGTACTTTGTACACACCCCTAACACTAATATACAGTACCAGGAGTAGGCTCTTTCTTCAACTGCAAGGGTCCGATCCGAACTAGGGTAAAACTTTGCCTCGTATTACCATCCAGCCTAACAGCCAGGGATATCCTACTGAATGATATGATGAAATCATATCTGCCAACTACTATTAGAGAGGTGTGTCGGGGGGGCAATGTGTGCGAGAGAGGCCTAAAGATAATGTGCGTGCGGGAGACAC
>NC_041385.1:600771162-600790636 GCF_002162155.2 Triticum dicoccoides
AAGAGAGGCCTAAAGATAATGTGCGTGCGGGAGACACGTAGGCACATATATGTGCGTATAGAGGGCTAGTAGAGACCGTGCATGTGTATATATGCATGTGAGAGAAATAGTGTTTTCCAACTGAGATTAGTGAAAAGAGTGGTACATAGTAGTTAGAAAGAGAGATAGAGAAACAGAGAGAGCATGTGCGTGAGACACCCCGACACCCTGAGAGAGATTGTGAGCATGTGTGAAAGAGAAATGCCGATGCATATAAAGTGTATGCACTTATGCGTTAGATAGAGAGATATCTACATGTAAAAGGTGGTTCTATGCATTAAATTAAAATATAAATGGCATTATTATTTTTGGATGAGACCATGAATTTTACAAAATTGCGTATGGACGAAAATCGGTCTATCAGACACCCATACTCCATTAAATTCTAGCATGTGCATGTGTTTATTTCATATTATCGATCCATAGAGTGAGAGCGGTTTGAAATACAGGCCAAGGATGCTTTTGCAATTCATATATAAACATTAATTAGTGCACTCCATGTTTTTAGTGTGAAGCACTTTATACATTTGTCACTTGCATGGATACATTCCAAATTGCTAGCTACGAAATAAAATACATGTCGAATTCAACATAAAGGGGGTTTCGAAGATTCGAATTCATAGGAAGTGCATTCATCTATTTGAACCCGAGATAATGGCATTTGTAAATCAGATGTAAAAGGGGGCATCAATCTTTGTTGTGAGTTTGGACATGGTATATATATTCATACGCATATCTAACTTTTTTTTGCAACCAAGGAGATTATACCTGGAACCATGCATGAACCGAGGTAAGTTGCATATTTTTTTAATATATACTCGTGTACAATGTATATTAAAATGTACCCCCTCCATTCCAAAATAATCGTAGCTTTAGGATTTTCAAGAGTAAAGATTTGTGAAGTTTGACAAATCCTGAATGTTCAATTCAAGAGAACCGAAAACGTTAATGCTTCTGCTCCCAAATATTGAATGAAGCGCCAAATAGGCCTCTGGTCACCCAAAACCGTGCGAGACTAATGTTTTGGTGGTAGGAAATTACTGTCCTGACTCTGGCCCGTGTAGCCTATCGGCCCGATGTCCAAATGTCTAAACCGGGGTAGGTTTGTAACTTCACCAAGACGCCAGTCTCAACCGCCTCTGAGAAGCATTCCTACGCCGTGGGAGCCTAAACACCCATGCGCTCGGCCAAAATCTATCCCGCCCACATTTGGGACACCTGACATGACTGTCCTACCCCCAACCCGCAATATGTCTGAAATTTTAGATGGGGGCAAAGTTTGTAACTTTCCCCAAATTTCAAACAAGCGCGTCTCAAACCGAAACATTGTTCCCCCTTAGTTCCCCGCCTCCCTCCGTTTCCCCATTCATACTCCATGGGCGCGAAAACACCCTCTCCACCAGCCGCGAAACCCCAACCTCCTCCGTCCTCCACCCCATAGCGGCCAATCCACCGCCGCCCTCCTCCATCACGCCGGAGCCGATACCCCGACGTCGTCGTCCAACGCAACCACAACCGCAACGCCCTCAAGGACTTAGCAGCTGAAGCCGAGGCAGAGCTGCCTCCACAACGCCGACGCCGACATGCACCATACCAGAACCACTCCGACCACGCCGTCCTGCACCTCACTGCTGCGGCTCCACTGTCGCAACCGTCCACCGCACCGGAGCTGTTCCCGCTACGCCGTCGTTCGCCGCCTCGGATCTGCTTCCCCGCTGTCGACAGATGGCCACCGCACCACACTCAACAACTTGGCCATGGGTTCGTCCAAGGCTGCACCGTCCTCCACAACTTCTGGTTTCCGGTGAACAACAAGATCGGCGGAAAAACAGAAGGAGGACACAACACTGCCAGCAGAAAGAGGTACTCCTCTTCCCTTTTTCATGCAAATCTTACGTCTCCGCTCACACCGTATTCATCCCACGAAAGAAACTAGTTGAGCGCTTCTTACTGCATCTTCTTCGTGATACTAAATGCACAAGGTTTCCTCCCTTTTACTATTTCACCTTTGCTAGAGGTCAGTAGCCCGCCTAGATTTCAATTCAGGGTCAGTCAAACCGCAATTAAAAGAAGCAGCACCCGCTTAGGTGCGCGGAGCTCCTAGTCCGCCTATTCCCCGGGGAAGCGGTGCATCTGTGTCTATCATAGGGGTGTGGGGCGCAGGAGCTGCTTGCGCCCGATCTGGAGGTCGGCGGGGCTTGAATGGATGGCCGGGGGGTGGTGCCAAGCACGGAGGTGCGGTGAGGTCGACGGGAGGGCGCAGGCAGGGGAGGAATACTGGGCCGATGGTCGCTGGCGTTTCGAGGAAGATCGTCAACACTGATTGGCTGGAGGTAGATGAAGGCGATCTCCCCGTTCTTTGTACATCGGACATTGCAGAAAATGGACTGACCTATTTGCTTTCAGTCGACTGTTATTTTCATAGAATCCTGTAGTAATTGAGTGTGCCATGCATGTTGTAGAGCTATCATATGTCTCCTGTCATTTATTTCTCACCGACCTGCTATCTGCTACCTTTACACTGTACTAATTGTGCACACACTTCACCCATACTCACACTATTGTTTTTTATGCATGGGTATTTCAGACTCTGACGAAAAGACATAAGTCGCTCCAGTGTAATTCGAAGATAAGCAGTAAGCGTTTCAACGCTCTAATGGGTGCAGTGTCAGCACTTGGAGACAGTAAAAGTAGCTCTGCAGTTGATGATCTCAATTGCCACACACAACCATCCCAGGTGCTTGCTTTAACTTCGCGCTGTCAAATGTGGTTGCTTGTTCCATATAGTGTCTAGCTTGTATTGCTTCCAATTTGGTTAAATTGCATCTGCTTACTTTATACATTATACATTTGATAATGACATGCCTTCCTGTTTTTGATACATACTACATATGTCTATTAACCATGTTCGTACATCAAACTAATGCTCTTCTGTATCCCTCGTCAATCACTTATGATGAGACAGTCACCCGTGTGGGTTACTGTGAGCACCCTACTCGTTTAAAGAGTGCAGTGTCATCCTCCCCACATGATTCTCAAGAAACAGCAAGGCTAAATGAAGATAGTCAAAATAGCTCTCTAGTTGATCACCGCAATTCCCCCACACCACCATCGCAGGTGCTTGCTCTTACTTGGCAGTGTGATATGTGGTTGCATGTTGAATATGGTGTCTACCTTGTAATGCTTCTAATTAGGGTAAATTGCATCTGCTTAGTTAACACATTATACCTGTGAATATGACATGCCTTCCTGTTTTTGGTACATACTACATCTTTCTATTAACCATGTTCTTACATCAAACTACTTCTCTTGTGTATCCCTCATCAATGCTCCTAATTTGTTAAATTGCATCTCCTTAGCTTACACATTATACATGTGAATATGACACGCATTCCTGTTTTTGGTACATACTACATCTGCCTATCACACCATGTTCTTACATCAAACTACTATTCTTGTGTATCCTGCGTCTATCGCTTATGATGAGATAGTCACGCGCGTGGGTTAATACGAGACGCAATACTCTTATAAAGAATGCAATTTCATCCTCTCCACATGATTCTCAAGAAACAGCAAGCCTAAATGAAGATATTGAACGCTGCTCTGTACCTGAAGATAGCACTTCCCCTACACCACCATCACGGGTGCTTGCTCCAACTTCGCAGTGTGATATGTGGTTGCATGTTGCATACGGTGTCTAGCTTGTAATGCTTCTAATTAGGGTAAATTGCATTTGCTTAGTTTACACACTATACCTGTGAATATGACATGCCTTCCTATTTTTGGTACACACTACATCTATGTGTTAACCTTGTTCTTACATGAAACTACCTCTCTTCTGTATCCTGCATCAATTACTTACAATGAGTCACCTTTATTCGTTGCATATTGCATATTATTTCTAGCCTGTTACCATGTATTGCTTCTAATTTGGTCAAATACATTTGTTAGGGCACCCTTTTAATTTGGCAGAGTGATATTGGTTTCATCTTTCATATGGTTTCTAGCGTGCATCAATTTTAACAAGTTCAAGCACCTTGTGCTTAGTTTACACTTTATACACCATACATGTCAATATGTCACGCCGTCCTGTTTTTCATACATATTCCATCCTCCTATCATGCGACTGCCTTACATGAAAGTAGTGTTCGTCAGTATCATGCATCAATAAGTTCTGAAGAGCAAATTTTATTCCTTTTTCTTGTGGGTTTGACTTGACAAGGCAAAATCAAGAAAGAGGAAGGAAAAGAGTAAGGAAGGCGATGATGGTGGTCCTCTGCAGCAACATAAACTGAGCATCTGTACCGATTCTCCTTGTACTGATAGTGCATTACATGGTCCAAGTCTCCGCTCCCCTACTCCACCATCCAAGGTGCTTGCTCTAACTTTGCAGTGTGATATCTGGTTGCATGTTGCATATGGTGTCTAGCTCGTATTGCTCCTAATTAGTGTAAACTGCATCTGCTTAGCTTACACATGATACATGTGAATATGACACGCTTTCCTGTTTTTGGTACATACTATATCTGTCTATCACACCATGTTCTTACATGAAACTACTCTTCTTGTGTATCCTGCATCAGTCACTTATGATGGGACACCTTTAAGTTGGCAGTGTGATATTGGTTTGCGTCTTGAATATGATTTCTAGCATGTATTGCTTCTAGTTTGATGAACGCCACCTATGACGAGACAGTTTTAACTTGGTAGAGTGATATTGATTGCACCTTGCATATGGTGTCTTGCAGTGTTTCTAATTTGTTGAAGTGCCTTCTGCTTAGTTACCACATCATAGGTGCGAATATGTCAAGCCGTCCATTTTTTCGTACATATTCCATCCTCGTATCATGACTTTGCCTTTCATCAGAGTAGTGTTCGTCAGTATCATGCATGAATGAGTTCTGAAGAGTGAATGATATTCCTTTTTCTTATCGGTATGACCTCACGATGCAAAATCAATAAAGCTGAAGGAAATTGGCAAGGCATTGGATGATGGTGGTCCTTCCGAGCAACTGAAATGGAAGTTCTCTATAGATTCTACTCCGCCATCCTCCCAACAAGATTTGCAAGACAACGCAAGGCTAGACAATCAACGTAGCTATGTAGATGATGAGCACATCTCCCCTACTCCACCATCACAGGTGCTTGCTCTAACTTGGCACTATTATATGTGGTTCCTTGTTGCGTATGATGTCTAGCTTGTATTGCTTCTAACTTTGTTGAATTGCATCTGCTTACTTTACACATAATGCCTGTGAATATGACATGTGTTCATGTTTCTACATCAGACTACTATTCTTGCACATCCCGCATCAGTCACTTATGATAAGGCACCTTTAAGTCGCCACTGTGATATTGGTTGTGTCTTGCATATTATTTCTAGCATATACTGCTTCTAATTTGTTGAAACGCCATACAGTTTGAACTTGGCAGAGTGATATTGGTTGCATCTTTCATATGGTGTCTAGCTTGCAGTGCTTCTAATTTGTTGAAATGCCTTCTGCTTAGTTACCACATCATAGGTGTGAATATGTCACACCATCCTGTTTTTCATACATATTCCATCCTCGCATCATGTGTTTGCCTTTCATCCGAGTAGTGTTCGTCAGTATCATGCATGAATGAGTTCTGAAGAGCGAATTTTATTCCTTTTTCTTATCGGTTTGACTTCACAATGCAAAATCATTACAATTGAAGGAAATTAGTTCGGTAGTGGATGATGGTGGTCCTTCGGAGCAACTCAAACAGGGGGTCTCTACAGATTATACTCCGCCATCCTCCCAACAAGATTCGCAAGACAACACAAGGCTGGACAGTCAACGTAGTTGTGTAGATGATGAGCACATCTCCCCTACTCCACCATCACAGGTGCTTGCTCTAACTTGACACTATTATATGTGGTTGCATGTTGCGTATGATGTCTAGCTTGTATTGCTTCTAACTTGAATTGCATCTGCTTACTTTACACATAATGCCTGTGAATATGACACGTGTTCCTATTTCTAGAACATACGTGTACACGATGAGCACATCTCCCCTACTCCACCATCACATGTGCTTGCTCTTACTTGGAACTGTTATACGTGGTTGCGTTTTCCGTATGATGTCTAGTTTGTATTGCTTCTGATTGTGTTGAATTGCATCTGTGTAGCTTACAACTTATACCTGCAACGATCACTTACCCATAAGACACATTGGTGGTACTCCGCACCGACGCAAACAGAGACTCTCTAGATTTGCCACTGCTACTGCTAATGAAGTTGAAGTCCCAAGTCTACATGATGAGTTCATCTCCCGCACTCCACCATCACAGGTGCTTGCTCTAAGTTGACAGTGTGATAATTTGTTTCATGATGCATATGTTGTCTAGCCTGTATTTCTTCTATTTTGATTAAATTGCACCTGCTGAGTTTATATGTTATACATGTGCATATGACATGACTTTCTGTGTCTAGAATACACTGCATCTATCTATCATACCATGTTCTTACACCCAAGTACTACTGTTGTGTATCCCGCATCAGTAACTCATGATTGGACGCTTTTAACATGGCAGTTTGATAGTGGTTGCATCTTGCATTGATTTCTACGTTGTACTGCTTCTAATTTTTCGAATTGCCACTTATGACAAGACACTTTTAACTTGGCAGGGTAATATTGGTTGCATCTTTCATATGGTGTCTAGCTTGCATTACTTCTATTTTCTTGAAAATCCTTCTGCTTAGTTTGCACATCATAGCTGTGAATATGTCATGCCGTCCTGTTTTTCTTACATATTCCATCCTCATACGGTTGTCTTACATCAAAGTATTGCTTGTCTGTATCATGCATCAATGAGTTCTCAAGAGTGATTTTATTCTTTTGTGTTGTGGGTACAACTTGACATGCAAAGTCAAAAAAGAGCAAGGAAAATAATATAGTAGGGAGTGCTGTTACTCGTCGGGTGAAACGGAAAAGGCTCTGCCGTCGAGATTCTGCTGGTACTTATAGTGCAGTAGAAGGTCCAAGTCCACCGGCTAAATCTACAAACACAGTATCACCTGCTCCACCAGCTGCAGCATCCGCTTCAACTGTACCAGCATCTCAACCAGTTACTCGTTGGTTTGCTCCGGAACTGGCCAGTTCCCAAGCTGCCTTCACACCTAACACTACTTCTGAAGCACTGTTGACACAACAGGACTTGGCAAGATCAGATGAACCTCATGAGCATCAAGACTAAGACAGTACCTGACCGAGTCAAGTTGCAGTTGCATGCTCCTTTATATGTCTCTCACAGTTTGATGTACACTAACACTTTCCATATTCTTTGTTGAACTAGCACCACGGCGCAAGCGGAAAAAGACATCAGGGATAATGCTTGACAGATTAACAAAATCTAAAGGAAGAAGAATGGAGATCCATTTTGAGGCAGGTTTAAAAAGGCCACGTGATGCTACAGAGTCAGCCAAGTTAGTATCAGAGGCAGCCGTTGCCATTAGGTGTCATGCGCGTATCCTCCCAACGTGGATCTAGTACAGGAATGAGAAAGACAATACCCAGCTTAACACCTTCCTTGACCATTTATCTGTAAGTAATGTTATCCATCGCAATTAGTAATATTGTCTTGCTCTGTCCCATACTTTCTAGCTTCCTCCTAATAAGACTCACATTCTTTTTTCAACAGATGAGGTTCAAGTTGGATCCAAAAGATGATGCAACTAAACAAGCATGCACTCATGTTTTTCAGTCTGCTCTGCGACAGTATCAGTACCACCTTAGAAAATCTCACTTTGAAGGCAAGCATAACAATGAAATCGCCTAAACATCTCCAGTGGAATATATTACAGATGAAGACTGGACATCCCTCGTTAAACACTGGTCTGATCCAAAGTATCAGGTAGGCTATATGTATTTGATCAGACCACATATTGAACTTGTATTTATGTATGTGCCTTATAAGTGTATCTTCTTCTAGGCTAACTATTTGAAAAACAAAACCAACCGTTCTAAAGTGAAATTCCAACAGACAACAGGATCTCGTAGCTATATTGCACACTGCGAGGCTCTTGTAAATAGCTGCTACTTCCTTCTTTTTTGTGCCATATTATCATATCTATATTGACTTGTTCCAAATACAGCGGAAAGCCCGTGCGGACCAAAAAGAACCTGAACCGAATGCAGTGCAAATCTTCAAGGATTGCCACACCAGCAAGATGAAGGGCATGAGCACACCAGTTCAAGCCGCTGTTGTAAGTCCTTACTCCTCCCGCCTTGAACTGATTGGTACTGTGATGTGTTCATTTAACTACTTGGTTTGTAGCCAATGTCAGTTACTCTGTTCACTTTTATACACAGTTGTCTTAACGTATCATTTCACCTTACATGGTTTAAAAGAGATGAAGGATATTCTTTTGGTCTTGATCTGTAATCTAGTTGTTATGTTCACGTGCGCACACAATGATAAAATAGCCTGTTTGTTTTATATCTGTTTGCCCATGATATGAATGATGTCATACTATGTTCATCCTACTTTAAACCATGTCTCTTTATCCTTAGATGTCAACGAATGTGAGGAAATAGACAATATAGTAGGCATGCTACATGGACATATGTTCCGAAAGTGATTTTATTATGTAATTGGCACTACAATACATGCTAATGTATTACAGTAGTTCACCAAAATAAGATATGTATAAACGTTTAACCTACTTTGTTTGTTTTTGTCTCATTAGTAACTCACTGGTACACTAATCTACAAGTTCAAACTTTCAGGAAGCTATGGAACAAATGATTGAACAGCCACAACCACCTGAAGGTGACGAGGCTACTACAGGCACAATGTCACCTCTTGCTGCAGTGCGTCAGTATCTCCCCACTAACAGTGCAAAAAGCACCTTCCTGCGTAATTCTGGGTTGGTTGTCAAGGTAATCTCGTCCAAATCGCCTACTGAACAAAATCTTCCTGCTAGACAGAGTGATATATCTGTGCTCCAGACACAAGTCCAATCCCTAATGGACGTTGTTTCGGAAACAAGAATAGTGGTTGAGAAATGCCGTCAAGATATGAATGGTTTTGAAACCAGACTATCAGACATTCGCTTCGTTGTTGAAGAGCAATGGTGGAAAAAAGGTGGAGATCGTGCTGCTCCATCAGATTCTACAACCTGAAACATTAGCACTTAGGTCAAATGATTTGTGCTTCTATACATCTGATGGTGCTTTTATCTGGAAGGACTGTAAACTTTATGCCAACAGGACTTTTGTTGTATGATTGGAATTTATTTTGTTGTGATACAACATTTATGATGCTACCACAGGCTGCAGTAATTATGACGCTATTTTTGTATAGTGTAGGTTTATCTTAGTAATGTATTTGGACGAAAGCTTCGTAGGAGCCCAACATGCCAACATTCGTTAGGCCCATTCCAATTGGGCTAAAAACAATTATGGGCCAAAATTGGCATGTAGCCCACTAAAAATATCTGGGCTTATATTAGCATAAGCTTTCAAATTTTTCTGGTAGGCCTGTGCCCAAAGTGGGCCTTTAACAGGCCTAAACATAATTTGGGCCCTCAGTAAAATTAGGCCGTTTATAGGTGTAAATATGTCGAGCCCATAAAAAACATGGGCCTTTAATAGACCGAAAGTGTGATTGGGCCCTGATTGTGCCAAATAACCCACTGGACTTAGCAGGCCGAAATGGTGGCCCATTTACGATGCGAATATTTGACAGGCCGAAATTCGGACGGGCCGTAAATGTGCCGACCTAATACACGGGCCTTTAACAGGCCGGAACTTCGATCGGGCTAGATTATCGTCATTTTTATATGGGCCGTTAATGGGCCCGATATGACGTTGGGCCACATATGGCCCATGGTTTATGTCCGGCTTTAACAGGCCGAAAATGACAACAAGCCGAAAGTGGGCCAAATCTATAGTGGGCCTCTAACAGGCCGAATGACAGACATGGCCGAATATGACCCAAATCCTTCACGGTCATTTATGGGCCAAAAGTTTTGATGGCCTGTAAATGGGCCCAAATGAAGCCGGACCTTTAATAGGCCGGAAATACACCGGGCCGTAATTCAGCCCAATTACTTAGCGGACTGTTAACGGGCCAGAAGTGACCATGGGCCGCATTGATGACAAGTTTAGACCAGACCGTTGACGGGCCAATTTGACAGAGAATGTTGGGCCTTTAGCTGGGTCGGCCCATTATGGTCTGCAGAATCTTGTGGGCCTTTAGCTGGGCCGGCCCATTGTGGTCCGCAAAATCTTGTGGGCCTTTAGCTGGGCCGGCCCATTATGGTCCGCTAAATTTTGTGGGCCTTTAGCTGGGCCGGCCCATTATGGTCCGCTAAATATTATGGGCTTTCGGTTCGGCCGGCCCATTTAAACTTTGTGGGCCACTTTTGGGCCGGTCCACGTGTCAACATATCATAGGCCCATCTCGACCATTGGTTGAGTGACACCTATGCCAACGCGGAGCTGACACGTGGATCCGTCAGCCAATGAGAATTTTACACGTGGAAAATCGGCACTGGTCGTGGCTGTTAACGGGTTATCAGATCCAAAATCCGACCCGATAGCTTAATGGCGTTCCGTTACGGTGGATGCCACGTGTCGGTCACCCTTGACGAAAGCACTTCTGTGATGCGCGGTTTATCGTCATGGAAGTGGACACTTCCGTGATGATAATTTTGGTAATATCATGGAACACTTCTATGACAGCACAGGTATGACTATCTTGATTCTGTCATAAATTTGTCATGGATGTACATGCATGACAAAAAACGTGACCTACTGTGACAAACACGTATCATCACGGAAGTGTATTTTTTGTAGTGCATGGGCTAAACGGCGATGCCAAAGCCATCCCACATCAACTTTAGCCATTAGGCATGTCGCGGTCTTAGTGGGTCGCTCCAAAAAGTTAATCACATAAAGACTATTCTTGACATGCCCAACAAAGGATACTTTAATAGTCTTGATCCACAAGAGGGCCATGATATTAATATCAAAGAATGTGGCAAAGCCCATGATCGCAAGTTGACGAACGGAAAGTAAATTGTATGCAAGAGACTCAACAAGCAAGACTTTGTCGATCGTAAGATCATGAGAAATGACCACCTTGCCAATACACAATACCTTAGAAGACAAGGCATCACCCCACTCGACATTGGTGGGCATAGATGGAATCTTGTGCACATCCACCACCAAGTCCTTGCTTCCGGTCATATGATTTGTTGCTCCACTACCGAGCAACCATGATCCCCCACCGGAAGCAAACACCTACAAGAGATCAATGCTTGGTTTTAGGTACCCATTTTGTAATGGGTCCTTTGATGTTAGTAACAAGGGTCTCAGGAACCCAAATAGACCATTCAATGTACTCATAAGGAGAACCAACAAATTTGGCATAAACATGCCCATCACTAGCACGGCATAGCACATAAGAAGGGTTAAAGTCGCCGACTTTGTTGGAAGGAGTGGCAATACCCTTCTTGACACCACCACCCTTCACATTGTTCTTATTCTTATCCTTAGGAGCACCCTCTCCCTCCTTCACAAAAGTTTGCTTGAGAGGAAGAGGTTGTTTGGCCTTGTCATTCTTCTTCTTGTTCTTGGACTTGGGTGCAAACCCAATTCCCTCCTTGCCCACAACTTCATTTTGATTGCTCAAAAGATCGTTGAGGTTCTTCTCACCTTTTATGCAAGACACAAGGCCTTTCTCAAGTTGCTCCTTCAACTTGGCATTCTCCTCCACAAGATGCACATGCTCACAACACGGGTTAGTAGCATTTGCATTATCAATTAAGACCATATGAGGAAAAGTGGCTTTCTCCTTGGTGAGCTTCACTCGGAGTTGATCATGAGACTCCTTGAGGCTAGCATGAGCACCCTTCAAGGCCTTGTGAGCCTTGTCAAGTATCTCAAACTCCTCCTTGAGTCTAGCATGGTCAACCCCAAGTTTAGCATTCTCGGAATTGAGCACGCGAGATACAACAAGTGCATGATCAAGATCTTTCTTTAAATTAGCATGATCATCATTGTGTGACTCCTCAAGAGCCAAACGATGACCACGCTCTTCCTCAAGCACATTAGAGAGATCCTATATCTCATCGGCATAGTCACGACTATGACCTTTCATCTTAGGGATGGTTTCTTCGTGAGCCTCGATCATGTCATTGGCTTCACCAAGTTGTTCCAAGAGAGCAACAAAGTGCTTCTTGGATTTGCCTTTGAGCTTAGTCATAGAAGACTCGAATTCATTTACTTCCTCATTAGACCCATCATTTTCATCAATGCAATCCGTCAAGGAGGGACTAGTAGTGATGGTAGTTTTGATGTTGGGGGTTACCTTGTTGGTGGCTTTGGCCATGAGGCATTGGTGGTGATGTTCTTGTGGGGTGAGTCGAAGAGGGACACCCATGGAGTTGTTGCAATGGCAATAGAGGCCATAGCCATTGCCTCACCATCATCATCATCATCATCATCATCCTCATTGTACTCTTCTTGTGCCACCAACCCATTTTGAGAAGTCTTCTTGGTGAAGTTGTTCTTGTTTGGGAAGGACTTGACTTTATCTTTTCGAATGAGCTTGCCACCATTGTCTTCCCGCTTCTCGTAAGGGCACTCTCCAAAAAATGGCTCACATTTCCACAATTGTAGCATGTCCTCACACGTTGCTTGCCCTTGATGCCACTTGAGTTGTTTTTGTTGAAGTTGGGCCTTGAGTTCTTCTTGCTCCAAAATTGCCTTGAAGCGAGAGCCATGTGCTCATGGTAATCATATTTCGTATCTTCGGGGTTGCTCTCCTCATCTTCCTCTTCATCCTATTGTTCCACACTTGCCTTGGCCTTCAACGCAAGGTTGGGTTTCTTCGTCCGTTCAGAGCGCATCACCGCATTATCGGCGGTCTTGTCCAAGATTGTCATAGAAACAAACTCATCCAACACTTCACTTGAGGACAAGGTATGGAAGTCCAGCCTTGGACGGATGACGGATGGCATGGCCTTGTGGTAGGGCATCATGGCCTTGAGAAACTTGCGCTTGATCCAATTGTCATCTGTATCCTTGCTCCCATGATCTCGGAGTGAGACTGCGAGAGTGGTTAATCTCCGGTAGAGCTCATGAGGTTCTTCATCTTCATTCATTGCAAACCGATCGACTTCATCTTGCACCACCTCATAGTTGGAGCGTGAATGCTTGCCCTTCCTTTGTAAATGGAAACAACATGTTCCCAAGCTTCCTTGGCCACGATGAAGGGTCGGAGATGAGCAATATCTTCGGGTGGAATTGCATCTTGAATAATGAAGAGAGCGGACTCATTGAATTGATTATCTGCGGCTTCTCTGGGGGTGAAGTTGCTTGGATCATGCGGCTAGAAACCTTGCTCAATAATTATCCAAAGGTTAGTGTTACTATGATTTAGATGACGTTTAAAGCGGTAGACCCAAGTGGCAAAATCCTCATTTTTCACAAATTTAGGAGGAGGACCAACATGATTCAAATGAGTGGAGGGAACCGATCCTCCATACGTAATAGGTTGTTCAACATGGGCGAAGATGCCGTTTCCTCTCCTACCACTAGGCAAAGGAATTTTATCACTAGAAGCTTACCCCTTATCGGAGTTAGCATCCGCCACCTTGTTAGTGGGAGCAACCACTTCCAACAGTGCGGTGGATAACTTAAGACCATCAAGAAACTCCTTGAACATGCCTTTGACCTCGGGCATCATGGAGGTTTTCAATGTGTCCAAAGCTTCATTGAATTCCTCACGTGAGACCGGGGTACGAAGGAGGATTCACACTAGGGTACTCCTCCTCATCGTCTATGGTGTCAACCATACTCTTCAGATGGTAAAGTCCTTAATAAGACGAGGCTCTGATACCAATTGAAAGGATCGATATAGTTGGATAGAGGGGGGGGGGGTGAATAGGCAACTAACAATTTTTAGCTTTTCTTTACCAAATTAAACTTTGCATCAAAGTAGGTTGTCTAGATATGCAACTAGGTGAGCAACCTATATGATGCAATAATAACAAGCACACAAGCAAGCAAGGGTAGAACACAATATAAGCTTGCACGAGTAAAGGTGAGAGATAACCAAAAGTGGAGTAGATGGAGACGAGGATGTGTTACCGAAGTTCCTTCCCTTTGAGGGGAAGTACGTCTCCGTTGGAGCGGTGTGGAGGCACAATTCTCCCCAAGAAGCCACTAGGGACACTGTATTCTCCTCACGCCCTCACACAATGCGAGATGTTGTAATTCCACTATTGGTGCCCTTGGAGCGGTGTGGAGGCACAATGCTCCCCAAGAAGCCACTAGGACCAAACCTTTACAAACAAGGTTGGGGCGATCTCCACAACTTAATTGGAGGCTCCCAACGACACCACAAAGCTTCACCACAATGGACTATGGCTCCGCGGTGACCTCAACAGTCTAGGGTGCTCAAACACCCAAGAGTAACAAGATCCGCAAGGGATTAGTAGGGGAATCAAATTTCTCTTGGTGGAAGTGTAGATCGAGGCCTTCTCAATCAATCCCTATAGAATCAACATGTTTGATTGGCTAGGGAGAGAGATCGGGCGAAAATGGAGCTTAGAGAAACAATGGAGCTTAGAGATGGAAGATGTAGTCAACTCGGAGAAGAAGACTCCCCTTATATAGTGATAGGACAAATCCAACCATTACCCACTTATCTAGTCCGCGACATGCGGTACTGCCGCACCAGACATCTGGTACTACTGTAAGGGACTGCAGTACTACTGTTTGCGCGGCAGGAGCCAGACCAGCTCTGTTGCTGTAACAGCCTGGATTTTGGCCCTTTTCTTTTTCTTCTGATTTATTTGGTTTTTGCTCTGTTTTTCTTTTTGGAGTGGTTCTGTGGCCTTGTCACATGGGAAATCATCCTCATTCCTCCTCCCAAGTGGCTCATCATTCTAAAAACCTTGCCAAGATCATGTCACTTCACTCCTTGACCAAACCCTAAAATCTTTTTCTAGGGAAAATTCATTTTTCATTAAAGGAATAACCCTATCTGCCCTAGGTTGCGAAGCAACATATATTTCTGTCCATCCAAAAATCCCCAAATAATTCTCATAATTCCTTTGGGTCATATATAGCTCAAATATGACCAAACATTGCCTTGGCCAGTTCAAAAATAATTCCCCAATAATCCTTTTTCTATTCTTCCCTGAATGGCACTTTGTGAAGGAAGTATCATTTAAATTTCTCCTAGTGTGTCCCAACCTTTTTGTGCATAATTATATGTCCAAATAATTTCCCCATGCACAAGTTCAAATTTATTTGCCTAGCTAATCTTCCTCAGTGAATTTTCAAAGTTTCTGTCAGACAGAAGGCTTTGTGAAGGAAGTACTAGCTAGGAGTACCCAAATGAGTTGAACTTTTTCACACTCCTTAATGTGCTCATATTAGCTCTTTCCACCCATTTGCAGCCCCATCCAATCATTTAGGTGAGCACAGGAGCCAATATTTGATTTTGGCAATATTTTCAGGTTGTGAAGCAAGTGTATTTTATATTGCTTCAAAAATCCTGATAAATTACCAGATCATTCTTATACCCATAAAACATCTCTCTACCCAATTTGGCATCATTTCATTGATCCATTTGATCACCAATATTATTCCAAGTTTCTGGTCAGCAGAGATGTTTGTGAAGGAAGTACCAGTTTGGCTTTGCCAAATGGTATGAGACATTTTGGGCATCTTCATAAGACCAAATGACCTAGCTTTGCCCAATCTTAGCCCAAGTTGACACTCCATGTGAGTGCACCATCATGATCTTCATTTCTGACCAGATTATGTGGTTGTTAAGCAACTACATTAAATCTTTATCCAAATCTCCTCAAACTTACCAGGATTAAAGTCCTTCTTTACCTCAACCTAGCAGACAACTCCATTGCTCCCAAAACCCTCCATGTTGATCACCAGTGCTCACCCAAGTTTACTGCAGTAAACTTCAGAGGGTGACTCCCATTTAACCATAGTAGTTTTAACCAAACTACCATCGCAGTTGAAACCACCCTTCGAAGGACTTACAACATTTGCCAGCCATTTGGCTCTTCTTGGTGCCAGTCTGCGTGGTGACCACCGCTTTGGCATGCAATGGCCACGTCCAGATTGGTTTCTTGCTCGGGCCCCTCCCCCTCTCATCGGCTTCGCGCTCGTGAGTAAGTCCAGTGTCTGCACCGCGTCGTCGCCGTCCTCCTGGAGCCCTCTCCCCCTCCATCAGCCCCTCTGTCAGTGCTCGTCGCCATGCGCCCACGGGCGCACTGTGGCCGACCGAGCTTTAATTGCAGTCGACCTCTTCCTATACCCCTCCCTTGGCTGTCTCTTCCTTGTGAGCTCTCCCCTGTGCCTCCCTCGTCGCCTGCCTCCGAGCTCATGCGTGCGAGCATGCGTCCGCGGGGCTGGACACGCGTCCATGGCGGTGCCAACTCGGCCTCCTCATCCTGCGGCTATATAAGCCAACCCCGAGCTCCCTCGACCGCTCCATCGGCCTTGCCTCTCTCCACGGATCCCGCGCATGCACTTCCCCGAGCTCGAGACGCCCTCCATGACCACCATTGCCGCCATGGCTGCCGCCCCCTCTGGCCTAAATTCGGACGAAACCAAGCCCTCCTCCACCTCTAGCCAGCACCATTGCCTTCCCCACACTCCGGCGAGTCTCCCCTGCCCATCCCCTCGTCGCCAAAGCCCCTTTAGGGCCGTGCCCCTCGACCAGCCGCCGCCTCTGTAGTTCCCCGTCGCCACGGCCTCCCCTCCTCTACACCCCTCCCCAGCGGCCATTTCGCCCCTGAATGGATCCGTCTCGTCGCCCTGAACTCGCCGGTATGCTCCACGTTGCCGGAGACGGCCGGAGCAGCCTGCCCCATTGCCGGCCGCCGTCCTCTGTCCTCCTCTATCGCCGCTCCTCGCCGCTGTTCTGCGCCTCCCCAGCGCTGAAGGAAATATGCCCTAGAGGCAATAATAAAGTTATTATTTATTTCCTTATTTCATGATAAATGTTTATTATTCATGCTAGAATTGTATTAACCGAAAACATAATACATGTGTAAATACATAGACAAACATAGTGTCACTAGTATGCCTCTACTTGACTAGCTCATTTATCAAAGATGGTTATGTTTCCTAGCCATGGACAAAAGAGTTGTCATTTGATTAATGGGATCACATCACTAGGAGAATGATGTGATTGACATGACCCATTCCGTTAGCCTAGCACTTGATCGTTTAGTATGTTGCTATTGCTTTCTTCATGACTTATACATGTTCCTGTAACTATGAGAATTATGCAACTCCCGTTTACCGGAGGAACACTTTGGGTACTACCAAACGTCACAACGTAACTGGGTGATTATAAAGGAGTACTACAGGTGTCTCCGAAGGTACATGTTGAGTTGGCGTATTTCGAGATTAGGTTTTGTCACTCCGATTGTCGGAGAGGTATCTCTGGGCCCTCTCGGTAATGCACATCATTATAAGGCTTGCAAGCAATGTGACCAAATGAGTTGGTTACGGGATGATGCATTACGGAATGAGTAAAGAGACTTGCCGGTAATGAGATTGAACTAGGTATTGGATACCGACGATCAAATCTCGGGCAAGTAACATACCGATGACAAAGGGAACAACGTATGTTGTTATGCGGTTTGACCTATAAAGATCTTCGTAGAATATGTAGGAACCAATATGGGCATCCAGGTTCCGCTATTAGTTATTGACCGAGAATAGTTCTAGGTCATGTCTATATAGTTCTCGAACCCGTAGGGTCCGCACGCTTAACGTTTCGATGACAGTTATATTATGACTTTATGAGTTTTGATGTACCGAAGGAGTTTGGAGTCCCGGATGAGATCAGGGACATGACGAGGAGTCTCGAAATGGTCGAGATGTAAAGATCGATATATTGGACGACTATATTCGGAGTTCGGAAAGGTTCCGAGTGATTCGGGTATTTTTCGGAGTACCGGAGAGTTACGGGAATTCACCGGGGAGTATATGGGCCTTATTGGGCCATACGGGAATAGAAGAGAGAGGCCGAAAGGAAGGAGGCGCGCAGCCCCCTTCTGGTCCGAATTGGACAAGGGGTGCGGCCCGGGAGGTCCTATCGGGCGCTTCAGGCGCCCGAACCTCTCCCTGGCGCTCGCTATGGCGCCCACTTGGGCCGGCCCACGAATCGCGCTCAGCAGCGAAAAAAAAGGCTCGCGAAAAAATGGAAAAAGATATCTCCAGGTCTCGAACAGACAACCTTCCAGTTCAAGTACAAGTCCACCAGCCACTCAACCTACCATGTTGGTGATGATTACTAACAGCGGCGAAGCTATAATAAATAAAGTCGCCGCGCTATTCTATTTCATATCTTTTTTTGGAAAAAGATCGTGACATTGAAATAGTTCATGGATTTTGAAAATTGTTCTTCATTTTGGAAGAAAGTTACATTAACCTGAAAAACGTTTATTGGTTTTTAAGAAAGGTTCATCAAATTTGAAAAAAAAGTTATTGGTTTTGAAAAACGTTCATCAAAATTGAAAAAAAGATAATGGGTTTTCATTTAATGTTCATCAAACTTGAAAATAGTTCATCTAATTTGAAAAAAAGTTCATCGAATTTGAAAAACGTTCATCGAAATTGAAAAAAAGTTAATAATTTTTCAAGAAAAGTTCATTGAATTTGAAAAAAGTTCATCGAATTTGGAAAAAAGTTCATTGGATTTGAAAAAATAAATCATCAAATATAAAAAAGTTCATCAAATTTGGGAAATAGTTCATCGAATTTGGAAAAGAGTTCATCGAATTTGGAAAAAAGTTCATCGGATTTGAAAAAAGTTCATCATATTCGGAAAAGAGTTCATCGGATTTGAAAAAAGTTCATCGATTTTTAAGAAAAAAGTTCACAAATTTCAAGCAAAAACATCAAACTAGGAAGAACAAAAAAAGGAAAAACAAAAAACAAAAACGAAAAAAGGAAAAAAGGAAAAAAAAGAAAAGGGAAAAAGGGAAAGAGGAAAGAATAGATAAAAAATAGAGGAAAAAGATGGTAGTTCACATATCAGAAATAGAGGAAAACCCCGGTTTGGTAAGGATCCCTGCAGCTGAAGAGAACAATTAGAGAGAAAAAACAAGCCACAAATCATGTGTGGTTCTGTGGTGTTGTGGTTACCATCATTGGAGATGAAGGCAGCGATCGCGAGTTCGACTCCAGGCAGCCCGCACTTTTTTTGAACCTTTGTCCAAAATAAAACAGAATGTACACGGGCCGGCCCAGCTCGCCAGCGCAGGGGGGCACTTTTTTTGAACCTTTTTCCAGAATAAAATAGAATGTACACGGGCCGGCCCAGCTCGCCAGCAAAGGGGGGGGGGGGCGCTACAGGCGCCCGTTCACAAACGGGCGCATAAGCGCCAAATAGGAAATCCCGTGCGGCCCCCCT
>NC_041385.1:600790871-600813518 GCF_002162155.2 Triticum dicoccoides
CGGCCCCCCTTTCCTTCCTCCTCTCCCCCTCTTTCCCCCTTCTACTCCAACAAGGAAGGAGGGAGTCCTACTATCGGTGGGAGTAGGACTCCCCTTGGCGCGCCCCTCCTAGGCCGGCCGCCCCCTCCCCCCTTGCTCCTTTATATACGGGGGCAGGGGGCACCTCTAGGTACAACGAAACACAAGTTGATCTACGGATCGTTCCTTAGCCGTGTGCGGTGCCCCCCTCCACCATATTCCACCTCGGTCATATCGTCGCAGAGTTTAGGCGAAGCCCTGCACCGGTAGAGCATCATCATCTTCACCACGCCGTCGTGCTGACGGAACTCATCCCCGAAGCTTTGCTGGATTGGAGCCCGGGGATCGTCATCGAGCTGAACGTGTGCTGAACTCGGAGGTGCCGTACGTTCGGTACTTGTATCGGTCGGATCGTGAAGACGTACGACTACATCAACCGCGTTGTCATAACGCTTCCGCTTACGGTCTACGGGGGTATGTGGACTACACTCTCCCCTCTCGTTGCTATGCCATCACCATGATCTTGCGTGTGCGTAGGAATTCTTTTGAAATTACTACGTTCCCCAACAGTGGCATCCGAGCCTAGGTTTTATGCGTTGATGTTATATGCATGAGTAGAATACAAGTGAGTTGTGGGCGATACAAGTCATACTGCTTACCAGCATGTCATACTTTGGTTCGGCGGTATTGTGAGATGAAGCGGCCCGGACCGACATTACGCGTACGCTTACGCGAGACTGGTTTCACCGTTATGAGCACTTGTGCTTAAAGGTGGCTGGCGGGTGTATGTCTCTCTCACTTTAGCTGAATCGAGTGTGGCTACGCCCGGTCCTTGCGAAGGTTAAAACAACACTAACTTGACGAACTATCGTTGTGGTTTTGATGTGTACGTAAGAACGGTTCTTGCTAAGCCCGTAGCAGCCACGTAAAATTTGCAACAACAAAGTAGAGGGCGTCTAACTTGTTTTTGTAGGGCATGTTGTGATGTGATATGGTCAAGACGTGATGAGATATAAGTTGTTGTATGAGATGATCATGTTTTGTTGAATTTATCGGCAACTGGCAGTAGCCCTATGGTTGTCTCTTTGTTGCATAAGATGCAAGTGCCAAATAATTGCTTTACTTTATCGCTATGCGATAGCAATAGTTGCAAGAGCAATAGTTGGCGAGACAACCATGTGACGACACATTGATATAGATCAAGATGATGAAGATCATGGTGTCGTGCCGGTAACGATAGAGATCATGACAGTACTTTGGAGATGGAGATCAAAGGCGCAAGATGATCATGGCCATATCATGTCACATATTTTGATTGCATATGATGTTTATCTGTTATACATCTTATTCTGTTTTGTTTGACGGTAGCATTTTAAGATGATCTCTCACTAATAATCAAGAAGTGTTCTCCCTGAGTATGCACCATTGCGGAAGTTCTTCGTGCTGAGACACCACGTGATGATCGGGTGTGATAGGCTCTACGTTCAAATACAACGGGTGCAAAACAGTTGCACACGCGGAATACTCATGTCATACTTGACGAGCCTAGCATATAACAGATATGGCCTTGGAACACGGAGACCGAAAGGTCGAGCGTGAATCATATAGTAGATATGATCAACATATTGATGTTCACCGTTGAAACTACTCCATCTCACGTGACGATCGGACATGGTGTAGTTGATATGGATCACGTAATCACTTAGAGGATTAGAGGGATGTCTATCTAAGTGGGAGTTCTTAAGTAATATGATTAATTGAACTTAAATTTATCATGAACTTATTCCTGGTAGTATTTTGCAAATTATGTTGTAGATCAATAGCTTGTGTTGTTGCTTCCATATGTTTATTTTGATATGTTCCTAGAGAAAATTGTTGGGGAACGTTGCAGAAAATTAAAATTTTTCCTACGGTTTCACCAAGATCCATCTATGAGTTCATCTAAGCAACGAGTCTAGGGAGAGAGTTTGCATCTACATACCACTTGTAGATCGCGTGCGGAAGCTTGCAAGGTGATGATGTAGTCGTACTCGACGTGATCCAAATCACCGATGACCTGCGCCGAACGGACGGCACCTCCGCGTTCAACACACGTACGGAACAGCCACGTCTCCTCTTCTTGATCCAGCAAGGGAGGGAGGAGAGGTTGAGGGAGATGGCACCAGCAGCAGCACGACGGCGTGGTGTTGATGGAGCTGCAGTACTCCGGCAGAGCTTCGCTAAGCACTATGGAGGTGGATGAGGTGTTGGGGAGGGAGAAGGAGGCAACCAAAGGCCGAGACGTTCAGGTGTGAAGTCCCTCCTCTCCCCCACTATATATAGGGGTGCCAAGGGGGGGTGGCCGGCCCTAGGAGATCCAATCTCCTAGGGGGTGCGGCGGCCAAGGGGGGTTTTCCCTCCCCCCAAGGCACCTAGGAGGTGCCTTACCCTCCTAGGACTCTTGCCCCCCTTGAACCCTAGGCGCATGGGCCTATGTGGGGCTGGTGCCCTTGGCCCATTAGGCCAAGGCGCACCCCACACAGCCCATGTGGCCCCCCGAGACAGGTGGACCCACCCGGTGGACCCCCGGGACCCTTCCGATGGTCCCGGTACAATACCGATAACCCCGAAACTTGTCCCGATGCCCGAAACAGGACTTCCCATATATAAATCTTTACCTCCGGACCATTCCGGAACTCCTCGTGACGTCCGGGATCTCATCCGGGACTCCGAACAACATTCGGGTTACTGCATATACATATCCCTATAACCCTAGCGTAACTGAACCTTAAGTGTGTAGACCCTACGGGTTCGGGAGACATGCAGACATGACCGAGACTCTCTCAGTCAATAACCATCAGCGGGATCTGGATACCCATGATGGCTCCCACATGCTCCTCGATGTTGTCATCGGATGAACCACTATGTCGAGGATTCGATCAAACCCTGTATGCAATTCCCTTTGTCAATCGGTACGTTACTTGCCCGAGACTCGATCGTCGGTATCCCAATACCTTGTTCAGTCTCGTTACCGGCAAGTCATTTTACTCGTACCGTAATGCATGATCCCGTGTCCAACACCTTGGTCACATTGAGCTCAATATGATGATGCATTACCGAGTGGGCCCAGAGATACCTCTCCGTCATACGGAGTGACAAATCCCAGTCTCGATCCGTGTCAACCCAACAGCTACTTTCGGAGATACCTGTAATGTACCTTTATAGTCACCCAGTTACGTTGTGACGTTTGGTACACCCAAGGCATTCTTACGGTATCCGGGAGTTACACGATCTCATGGTCGAAGGAAGAGATACTTGACACTTGCAAAGCTCTAGCAAAACGAACTACACGATCTTTTATGCTATGCTTAGGATTGGGTCTTGTCCATCACATCATTCTCCTAATGATGTGATCCCGTTATCAATGACATCCAATGTCCATAGTCAGGAAACCATGACTATCTGTTGATCACAACGAGCTGGTCAACTAGAGGCTTACCAGGGACATTGTGTGGTCTAAGTATTCACACGTGTATTACGATTTCCGGATAATACATTTATAGCATGAATAAAAGACAATTATCATGAACAATGAAATATAATAATACTTTTATTATTGCCTCTAGGGCATATTTCCAACAGTCTCCCACTTGCACTAGAGTCACCAATCTAGTTACATTGTGATGAATCGAACACCCATAGAGTTCTGGTGTTGATCATGTTTTGCACGCGAGAGAGGTTTAGTCAGCGGATCTGCGACATTCAGATCCGTGTGTACTTTGCAAATCTCTATGTCTCCATCTTGAACATTTTCACGGATGGAGTTGAAACGATGCTTGATGTGCCTGGTCTTCTTGTGAAACCTGGGCTCCTTTGCGAGGGCAATAGCTCCAGTGTTGTCACAGAAGAGTTTGATCGGCCCCGACGCATTGGGTATGACTCCTAGGTCGGTGATGAACTCCTTCACCCAAATCGCTTCATGTGCTGCCTCCGAGGCTGCCATGTACTCCGCTTCACACGTAGATCCCGCCACGACGCTCTGCTTGCAGCTGCACCAGCTTACTGCTCCACCATTCAACATATACACGTATCCGGTTTGTGACTTAGAGTCATCCAGATCTGAGTCGAAGCTAGCGTCGACGTAACCCTTTACGACGAGCTCTTCGTCTCCTCCATAAACGAGAAACATTCCTTTGTCCTTTTCAGGTACTTCAGGATATTCTTGACCGCTGTCCAGTGTTCCTTGCCGGGATTACTTTGGTATCTTGCTACCAAACTTACGGCAAGGTTTACATCGGGTCTGGTACACAGCATGGCATACATAATAGATCCTATGGCTGAAGCATAGGGGATGACACTCATCTCTTCTTTATCTTTTGCCGTGGTCGGTGACTGAGCTGAGCTCAGTCTCATACCTTGTAACATAGGCAAGAACCCCTTCTTGGACTGATCCATTCTGAATCTCTTCAAAATCTTATCAAGGTATGTACTTTGTGAAAGACCTATGAGGCGTCTCGATCTATCTCTATAGATCTTGATGCCTAATATATAAGCAGCTTCTCCAAGGTCCTTCATTGAAAAACACTTATTCAAGTAGGCATTAATGCTGTCCAGAAATTCTATATTATTTCCCATCAGGAGTATGTCATCTACATATAATATGAGAAATGCTACAGAGCTCCCACTCACTTTCTTGTAAACGCAGGCTTCTCCATAAGTCTGCATAAACCCAAACGCTTTGATCATCTCATCAAAGCGAATGTTCCAACTCCGAGATGCTTGCACCAGTCCATAAATGGATCGCTGGAGCTTGCATACTTTGTTAGCGTTCTGAGGATCGACAAAACCTTCCGGCTGCATCATATACAGTTCTTCCTTAAGATGCCCGTTAAGGAATGCTGTTTTGACGTCCATCTGCCATATCTCATAATCATAGTATGCGGCAATTGCTAACATGATTCGGACGGACTTTAGCTTCGCTACGGGAGAGAATGTCTCGTCGTAGTCAATCCCTTGAACCTGTCGATAACCCTTAGCGACAAGTCGAGCTTTATAGATGGTAACATTACCATCCGCGTCCGTCTTCTTCTTAAAGATCCATTTGTTTTCTATCGCTCGCCGATCATCGGGCAAGTCTGTCAAAGTCCATACTTTGTTTTCATACATGGATTCTATCTCGGATTTCATGGGTTCAAGCCATTTGTTGGAATTCAGGCCCGTCATTGCTTCTTCATAGTTCGAAGGTTCATTGTTGTCTAACAACATGATTTCCAGGACAGGGTTGCCGTACCATTCTGGTGCGGAACGTGTCCTTGTGGACCTACGAAGTTCAGCAGTAACTTGATCCGAAGTACTTTGATCATTATCATGGTTTTCCTCTTCAGTTGGTGTGGGCATCACAGGAATGGTTTCCTGTGCTGCGTCACTATCCCGCTCAAGAGGTAGTACTTCATCGAGTTCTACTTTCCTCCCACTTACTTCTTTCGAGAGAAACTCTTTTTCCAGAAAGCATCCGTTCTTGGCAACAAAGATCTTGCCTTCGGATCTTAAGTAGAAGGTATACCCTATAGTTTCCTTAGGGTATCCTATGAATACGCATTTTTCCGACTTGGGTTCGAGCTTTTTAGGTTGAAGTTTCTTGACATAAGCTTCGCATCCCCAAACTTTTAGAAACGACAGCTTAGGTTTCTTTCCAAACCATAATTCATACGGTGTCGTCTCAACGGATTTAGACGGTGCCCTATTTAAAGTGAATGTAGCTGTCTCTAGAGCGTATCCCCAAAATGATAGCGGTAAATCGGTAAGAGACATCATAGACCGCACCATATCCAATAGAGTGCGATTACGACATTCGGACACACCGTTTCGCTGAGGTGTTCCAGGCGG
Source organism: Triticum dicoccoides (assembly GCF_002162155.2). Classification (NCBI taxonomy): domain Eukaryota; kingdom Viridiplantae; phylum Streptophyta; class Magnoliopsida; order Poales; family Poaceae; genus Triticum; species Triticum dicoccoides. The sequence goes on from NC_041385.1 coordinate 600,796,755, forward strand.
CGTGAGCTGTGAAACGATTCCACATTTCTTTAAGTGTGTACCAAATTCGTGACTTAAGTATTCTCCTCCACGATCTGATCGTAAGAATTTTATCTTTCGGTCACGTTGATTCTCCACCTCATTCTGAAATTCCTTGAACTTTTCAAAGGTCTCAGACTTGTGTTTCATTAAGTAGACATACCCATATCTACTCAAGTCATCTGTGAGGGTAAGAACATAACGATATCCTCCGCGAGCCTCAACGCTCATTGGACCGCACACATCGGTATGTATGATTTCCAACAAGTTGGTTGCTCGCTCCATTGTTCCGGAGAACGGAGTCTTGGTCATTTTGCCTAAGAGGCATGGTTCGCACGTGTCAAACGATTCATAATCAAGAGACTCTAAAAGTCCATAGGATGGAGCTTCTTCATGCGCTTGACACCAATGTGACCAAGGCGGCAGTGCCACAAGTATGTGGGACTATCGTTATCAACTTTAAATCTTTTGGCATCTACACTATGAACATGTGTAATATTACGCTCGAGATTCATTAAGAATAAACCATTGACCATCGGAGCATGACCATAAAACATATCTCTCATATAAATCGAACAACCATTACTCTCAGACTTAAATGAGTAGCCATCTCGTATTAAACGAGATCCAGATACAATGTTCATGCTCAAACTTGGCACTAAATAACAATTATTAAGGTTCAAAACTAATCCCGTTGGTAAATGTAGAGGCAGCGTGCCGACGGCGATCACATCGACTCTGGAACCATTCCCGACGCGCATCGTCACCTCGTCCTTCGCCAGTCTCCGTTTATTCCGCAGCTCCTGCTGTGAGTTACAAATATGAGCAACGGCACCGGTATCAAATACCCAGGAGTTACTACGAGTACTGGTAAGGTACACATCAATCACATGTATATCAAATATACCTTTGGTGTTGCCGACCTTCTTATCCACTAAGTATTTGGGGCAGTTCCGCTTCCAGTGACCCTTCCCCTTGCAATAAAAGCACTCAGTCTCAGGCTTGGGTCCATTCTTTGACTTCTTCCCGGTAACTGGCTTACCAGGCGCGGCAACATCTTTGCCGTCCTTCTTGAAGTTCTTCTTACCCTTGCCCTTCTTGAACTTAGTGGTCTTATTGACCATCAACACTTGATGTTCTTTCTTGATTTCAGCCTCTGCTGACTTCAGCATCGAGAACACTTCAGGAATGGTCTTTTCCATTCCCTGCATGTTGTAGTTCATCACAAAGCTCTTGTAGCTTGGTGGGAGCGACTGGAGGATTCTGTCAATGACCGCCTCATCTGGGAGGTTAATGTTCAGCTGGGTCATACGGTTGTGCAACCCAGACATCTTCAGGATGTGGTCACTGACAGAACTGTTTTCCTCCATCTTACAACTGTAGAACTTGTCGGAGACATCATATCTCTAGACTCGGGCATGAGCTTGAAAAACTAGTTTCAGCTCTTCGAACATCTCATATGCTCCGTGATGCTCAAAACGCTTTTGGAGCCCCGGTTCTAAGCTGTAAAGCATGCCGCACTGAACGAGGGAGTAATCATCAGCGCGAGACTGCCAAGCATTCATAATGTCTTGGTTCTCTGGGACGGGAGCGTCACCTAGCGGTCCTTCTAGGACATATTGTTTCCTGGCAGCTATGAGGATGATCCTCAGGTTCCGGACCCAGTCCGTATAGTTGCTGCCATCATCTTTCAGCTTGGTTTTCTCTAGGAACGCGTTGAAGTTCATGTTGACATTAGCGTTGGCCATTGATCTACAAGACATATTTGCAAAGGTTTTAGACTAAGTTCATGATAATAAAGTTCTAATCAAATTATGAACTCCCACTTAGATTAGACATCCCTTTAGTCATCTAAGTGTTACACGATCCAAGTCGACTAGCCCGTGTCCGATCATCACGTGAGACGGACTAGTCATCGTCGGTGAACATTTTCATGTTGATCGTATCTTCCATACGACTCGTGTTCGACCTTTCGGTCTCCGTGTTCCGAGGCCATGTCTGCACATGCTAGGCTCGTCAAGTTAACCCTAAGTGTTTTGCTGTGTAAAACTGTCTTACACCCATTGTATGTGAACGTAAGAATCCATCACACCCGATCATCACGTGGTGCTTAGAAACGACGAACTGTAGCAACGGTGCACAGTTAGGGGAGAACACTTCTTGAAATTTTTATAAGGGATCATCTTATTTACTACCGTCGTCCTAAGTAAACAAGATGCATAATACATAATAAACATCACATGCAATTATATAGTTGTGACATGATATGGCCAATATCATATAGCTCCATTGATCTTCATCTTCGGGGCTCCATGATCATCTTGTCACCGGCTTGACACCATGATCTCCATCATCATGATCTCCATAATCGTGTCTTCATGAAGTTGTCACGCCAACGACTACTTCTACTTCTATGACTAACGTTTAGCAATAAAGTAAAGTAGTTTACATGATGTTATTCAATGACACGCAGGTCATACAAAAAATAATGACAACTCCTATGGCTCCTGCCGGTTGTCATACTCATCGACATGCAAGTCGTGAATCCTATTACAAAGAACATGATCTCATACATCACAATTCATCATTCATCACAACTTCTGGCCATATCACATCACATGATCAATCGCTGCAAAAACAAGTTAGACGTCCTCTAATTGTTGTTGCATCTTTTACGTGGCTGCAATTGGGTTCTAGCAAGAACGTTTTCTTACCTACGAATCACCACAACGTGATTTTGTCAACTTCTATTTACCCTTCATAAGGGCCCTGTTCATCGATTCCGCTCCAACTAAGGTGGGAGAGACAGACACCCGCCAGCCACCTTATGCAACTTGTGCATGTCAGTCGGTGGAACCGGTCTCACGTAAGTGTACGTGTAAGGTTGGTCCGGGCCGCTTCATCCCACAATACCGTTGAGCAAGAAAGGACTAGTAGAGGCAAGTAAGATGACAAAATCCATGCCCACAACAAAGTTGTGTTCTACTCGTGCAAAGAGAACTACGTATAGACCTAGCTCATGATGCCACTGTTGGGGAACGTTGCAGAAAATTAAAATTTTTCCTACGGTTTCACCAAGATCCATCTATGAGTTCATCTAAGCAACGAGTCTAGGGAGAGAGTTTGCATCTACATACCACTTGTAGATCGCGTGCGGAAGCTTGCAAGGTGATGATGTAGTCGTACTCGACGTGATTCAAATCACCGATGACCTTAGCACCGAACGGACGGCACCTCCGCGTTCAACACACGTACGGAACAGCCACGTCTCCTCCTTCTTGATCCAGCAAGGGAGGGAGGAGAGGTTGAGGGAGATGGCACCAGCAGCAGCACGACGGCGTGGTGTTGATGGAGCTGCAGTACTCCGGCAGAGCTTCGCTAAGCTATAAGGAGGTGGAGGAGGTGTTGGGGAGGGAGAAGGAGGCAACCAAAGGCCAGGGCTCAAGGTATGAAGTCCCTCCTCTCCCCCCACTATATATAGGGGTGCCAAGGGGGGGTGGCCGGCCCTAGGAGATCCAATCTCCTAGGGGGTGCGGCGGCCTAGGGGGGTTTCCCTCCCCCCCAAGGCACCTAGGAGGTGCCTTCCACTAGTAGGACTCCTCCCCCTTGGAAACCCTAGGCGCATGGGCCTTGTGGGGCTGGTGCCCTTGGCCCATGTAGGCCAAGGCGCACCCCCTACAGCCCATGTGGCCCCCGGGGATGGGTGGCCCCACCCGGTGGGCCCCCGGGACCCCTCCGGTGGTCCCGGTACAATACCGATAACCCCGAAACTTGTCCCGATGCCCGAAACAGGACTTCCCATATATAAATCTTTACCTCCGGACCATTCCGGAACTCCTCGTGACGTCCGGGATCTCATCCGGGACTCCGAACAACATTCGGGTTACTGCATATACATATCCCTACAAACCTAGCGTGACTGAACCTTAAGTGTGTAGACCCTACGGGTTCGGGAGACATGTAGACATGACCGAGACTCTCTTAGTCAATAACCATCAGCGGGATCTGGATACCCATGATGGCTCCCACATGCTCCTCGATGTTGTCATCGGATGAACCACTATGTCGAGGATTCGATCAAAAACCCTGTATGCAATTCCCTTTGTCATTCGGTACGTTACTTGCCCGAGACTCGATCGTCGGTATCCCAATACCTTGTTCAGTCTCGTTACCGGCAAGTCACTTTACTCGTACCGTAATGCATGATCCCGTGTCCAACACCTTGGTCACATTGAGCTCATTATGATGATGCATTACCGAGTGGGCCCAGAGATACCTCTCCGTCATACGGAGTGACAAATCCCAGTCTCGATCCGTGTCAACCCAACAGCTACTTTCGGAGATACCTGTAATGTACCTTTATAGTCACCCAGTTACGTTGTGACGTTTGGTACACCCAAGGCATTCTTACGGTATCCGGGAGTTACACGATCTCATGGTCGAAGGAAGAGATACTTGACACTTGCAAAGCTCTAGCAAAACGAACTACACGATCTTTTATGCTATGCTTAGGATTGGGTCTTGTCCATCACATCATTCTCCTAATGATGTGATCCCGTTATCAATGACATCCAATGTCCATAGTCAGGAAACCATGACTATCTGTTGATCACAACGAGCTGGTCAACTAGAGGCTTACCAGGGACATTGTGTGGTCTAAGTATTCACACGTGTATTACGATTTCCGGATAATACAGTTATAGCATGAATAAAAGACAATTATCATGAACAATGAAATATAATAATACTTTTATTATTGCCTCTAGGGCATATTTCCAACAAAAATTGTGTTGAAAGATGTTAGTAGCAATGATGCGGATTGGATCCGTTATCTGAGGTTTATCCTCATTGCTGCACAGAAGAATTATGTCCTTAATGCACCGCTAGGTGGCAGACCTATTGCAGGAGCAGATGCAGACGTTATGAACGTTTGGCTAGCTCAATATGATGACTACTTGATAGTTTAGTGCACCATGCTTGACGGCTTAGAATCGGGACTTCAAAGACATTTTGAACGTCACGGACCATATGAGATGTTCCAGGAATTGAAGTTAATATTTCAAGCAAATACCCGAGTTGAGAGATATGAAGTCTCCAACAAGTTCTATAGCTAAAAGATGGAGGAGAATCGCTCAACTAGTGAGCATGTGCTCAGATTGTCTGGGTACTACAATCGCTTGAATCAAGTGGGAGTTAATCTTCCAGATAAAATAGTGATTGACAGAATTCTCTAGTCACCATCACCAAGTTAGTAGAACTTCGTGATGAACTATAATATGCAAGGGATGATGAAAGTGATTCCCAAGCTCTTCGTGATGTTGAAATCAACGAAGGTAGAAATCAAGAAAGAGCATCAAGTGTTGATGATTGACAAGACCACTAGTTTCAAGAAAAGGGCAAAGGGAAAGAAAGGGAACTTCAAGCAGAATGGCAAGCAAGTTGTCACTCCCGCGAAGAAGCCAAAGCTGGACCAAAGCCTGAAACTGAGTGATTATACTGCAAAGGAAATAGTCACTAGAAGCGGAAATGCCTTGAATATTTGGTGGATAAGAAGGATGGCAGAGTGAACAAGGGTATATTTGATATACATGTTATTGATGTGTACCTTACTAGTGTTTATAGTAACCCCTGAGTATTTGATACTTGTTCGGTTGCTAAGATTAGTAACTCGAAACAGGAGTTACAGAATAAACAGAAACTAGTTGAGGGTGAAGTGATGATGTGTGTTGGAAGTGGTTCCAAGATTGATATGATCATCATCGCACACTCCCTATACTTTCGGGATTAGTGTTAAACCTAAATAAATGTTATTTGGCGTTTGCGTTGAGCATGAATATGATTTGATCATGTTCATTGCAATACGGTTATTCATTTAAGGTCAGAGAATAATTGTTGTTTTGTTTACATGAATAAAACCTTCAAATGGTCATACACCCAATGAAAATAGTTTGTTGGATCTCGATCGTAGTGATACACATATTCAGAATATTGATGCCAAAAGATGCAAAGTTAATAATGATAGTGCAACTTATTTGTGGCACTGCCGTTTGTTTCATATCGGTGTAAAGCGCATGAAGAAACTCCATAAAGATGGATTTTCGGAATCACTTGGTTATGAATCATTTGATACTTGCGAACTGTGCCTTTTGGGCAAGATGACTAAAACTCCGTTCTTCGGAACAATGGAACGAGCTACTGACTTGTTGGAAATAATACATAACGATGTATGTGATCCAATGAGTGTTGATGCTCATAGGAAGTATCGTTATTTTCTGACCTTCACAAGATGATTTGAGCAGATATGGGTATATCTACTTGATGAAACATAAGTCTGAAATAGTTGAAAGGTTCAAAGAATTTCAGAGTGAAGTGGAAAAATCATCATAACAAGAAAATAAAGTTTCTGCGATCTGATCGCGGAGACGAATATTTGAGTTACAAGTTTGGTCTGCAATTAAAACAATGTGGAATAGTTTCACAAACTCACGCCACCTGGAACACCACAATGTAATGGTGTGTCCGAAAGTCATAATCGTACTTTACTAGATATGGTGCGATCTATGATATCTCTTATCAGTTTACCACTATCGTTTTGGGGTTATGCATTAGAGACAGCTGCATTCACGTTTAATAGGGCACCATCTAAATCCGTTGAGACGACACCGTATGAACTATGGTTTAGCAGTAAACCTAATCTGTCGTTTCTTAAAGTTTGGAGTTGCGATGCTTATATGAAAAAGGTTTTCAACTTGATAAGCTCGAACCCAAATCGGAGAAGTGTGTCTTCATATAATACCCAAAGGGAACTGTTGGGTACACCTTCTATCACAGATCCGAAGGCAAAACATTCGTTGCCAAGAATGGATCCTTTCTAGAGAAGAAGTTTCTCTCGAAAGAAGTGAGTGGGAGGAAAGTAGAACTTGATGAGGTAACTGTACCTGCTCCCTTATTGGAAATTAGTTCATCACAGAAATTTGTTCCTGTGACTACTACACCAATTAGTGAGGAAGTTAATGATGATGATCATGAAACTTCAGATTAAGTTACTACAGAACCTCGTAGGTCTTACAGAGTAAGATCCACACCAGAGTGCTACGGTAATCCTGTTCTGGAAGTTATGTTACTAGACCATGACGAACCTACGAACCATGAAGAAGCGATGGTGAGCCCAGATTCCGCAAAATGGCTTGAGGCCATGAGATCTGAGATAAGATCCATGTATGAAAACAAAGTATGGACTTTGATTGACTTGCCCAATGATCGGCGAGACATTGAGATTAAATGGATCTTCAAGAGGAAGACGGACGCTGATAGTGTTACTATCTACAAAGCTAGAATTGTCGCAAAAGGTTTTCAACAAGTTCAAGATGTTGACTACGATGAGAGTTTTTCACTCGTATCTATGCTTAAGTCTGTCTGAATCATGTTAGCAGTTGCCGCATTTTATGAAATCTGGCAAATGGATAAACAAAACTGCATTCCTTAATGGTTTTTTTAAAGAAAAGTTGTATATGATGCAACCAGAAGGTTTTGTCAATCCTAAAGGTGCTAACAAATTGTGCAAGCTCCAGCGATCCATTTATGGATTGGTGCAAGCATCTCGGAGTTGGAATAAACGCTTTGATAGTGTGATCAAAGCATATGGTTTTATACAGACTTTTGAAGAAGCCTGTATTTACAAGAAAGTGAGTGGGAGCTCTGTAGCATTTCTAATATTATATGTGGATGAGATATTGTTAATTGGAAATGATATGGAAATTCTGGATACTTGAATAAGAGTTTTTCAAAGCAAGACCTCGGTGAAGCTGCTTACACATTGAGCATCAAGATCTATATAGATAGATCAAGACGCTTGATAAGATTTTTCAATGAGTACATACCATGATAATTTTTTTGAAATAGTTCAAAATGGAACAGTCAAAGAAGGAGTTCTTGCCTGTGTTACAAGGTGTGAAGTTGAGTAAGACTCAAGACCCGACCATTGCAGAAAATAGAAAGAGAATGAAAAGTCATTCCCTATGCCTCAGTTATAGGTTCTATAAAGTATGCTATGCTGTGAACCAGACCTATTGTATACCTTTCTCTGTATTTGGCAAAGGAATACAATTTTGATCTAATAAGTAGATCACTTGACATGGGTCAAGAATATCCTTAGTGAGGACTAAGGAGATATTTCTCGATTATGGAGGTGATAAAAGAGCCCGTCATAAAAGTTACAACGATGCAAGCTTTTACACCAATCCAGATGACTCTAAGTCTCAATCTGGATTCATATTGAAAGTGGGAGCAATTAGCTAGAGTAGCTCCGTGCAGAGCATTGTGGACATAGAATATTTGCGAAATACATACGGCTCTGAATATGACAGACCCGTTGACTAAGCTTCTCTCACGAGCAAAACATGATCATACCTTAGTACTCTTTTAGGTGTTAATCACATAGCGATGTGAACTAGATTATGGACTCTAGTAAACCCTTTGGGTGTTGATAACATGATGATGTGAACTATGGGTATTAATCACATGCAGATGTGAATATTGGTGTTAAATCACATAGCGATGTGAACTAGATTATTGACTCTGGTGCAAGTGGGAGACTGAAGGAAATATGCCCTAGAGGCAATAATAAAGTTATTATTTATTTCCTTATTTCATGATAAATGTTTATTATTCATGCTAGAATTGTATTAACCGGAAACATAATACATGTGTGAATACATAGACAAACATAGTGTCACTAGTATGCCTCTACTTGACTAGCTCGTTTATCAAAGATGGTTATGTTTCCTAGCCATGGACAAAAGAGTTGTCATTTGATTAATGGGATCACATCATTAGGAGAATGATGTGATTGCATTCCGTTAGCCTAGCACTTGATCGTTCAATATGTTGCTATTGCTTTCTTCATGACTTATACATGTTCCTGTAACTATGAGAATTATGCAACTCCCGTTTACCGGAGGAACACTTTGGGTACTACCAAACGTCACAACGTAACTGGGTGATTATAAAGGAGTACTACAGGTGTCTCCGAAGGTACATGTTGAGTTGGCGTATTTCGAGATTAGGTTTTGTCACTCCGATTGTCGGAGAGGTATCTCTGGGCCCTCTCGGTAATGCACATCATTATAAGGCCTGCAAGCAATGTGACCAAATGAGTTGGTTACGGGATGATGCATTACGGAACAAGTAAAGAGACTTGCCAGTAACGAGATTGAACTAAGTATTGGATACCGACGATCAAATCTCGGGCAAGTAACATACCGATGACAAAGGGAACAACGTATGTTGTTATGCGGTTTAACCGATAAAGATCTTCGTAGAATATGTAGGAACCAATATGGGCATCCAGATTCCGCTATTGGTTATTGACCGAGAATAGTTCTAGGTCATGTCTACATAGTTCTCGAACCCGTAGGGTCCGCACGCTTAACGTTTCGATGACAGTTATATTATGAGTTTATGAGTTTTGATGTACCGAAGGAGTTCAGAGTCCCGGATGAGATCAGGGACAAGACGAGGAGTCTCGAAATGGTCGATACGTAAAGATCGATATATTGGACGACTATATTCGGAGTTCGGAAAGGTTCCGAGTGATTCGGGTATTTTTCGGAGTACCGGAGAGTTACGGGAATTCGCCGCGGAGTATATGGGCCTTATTGGGCCATACGGGAATAGAGGAGAGAGGCCGAAAGGAAGGAGGCGCGCAGCCCCCTCTGGTCCTAATTGTACAAGGGGTGCGGCCCCCCTTTCCTTCCTCCTCTCCCCCTCTTTCCCCCTTCTCCTACTCCAACAAGGAAGGAGGGAGTCCTACTCCCGGTGGGAGTAGGACTCCCCTTGGCGCGCCCCTCCTAGGCCGGCCGCCCCCTCCCCCCTTGCTCCTTTATATACGGAGGCAGGGGGGCACCTCTAGGTACAACTAAACACAAGTTGATCTACGGATCGTTCCTTAGCCGTGTGCGGTGCCCCCCTCCACCATATTCCACCTCGGTCATATCGTCGCGGAGTTTAGGCGAAGCCCCGCGCCGGTAGAGCATCATCATCGTCACCACGCCGTCGTGCTGAAGGAAAACATCCCCGAAGCTTTGCTGGATCGGAGCCCGGGGATCGTCATCGAGCTGAACGTGTGCTGAACTCGGAGGTGCCGTATGTTCGGTACTTGGATCGGTCGGATCGTGAAGACGTACGACTACATCAACCGCGTTGTCATAACACTTCCGCTTACGGTCTACGAGGGTACGTGGACTACAGTCTCCCCTCTCGTTGCTATGCCATCACCATGATCTTGCGTGTGCGTAGGAAATTTTTTGAAATTACTACGTTCCCCAACAAGCGCTTCCTCTGGCCGGTGGCGGATGCGCCGCTTCTCCCCGAGCGCGCCGATGTGCTGCACGGTGCGGGAGATGGCAGGAGCCGCCCGGGAGCCTTGCCAGAGCGCGCGACCTCGCCTCTATTTAGCCCGCGTCGGGGGGAGAAGAAGGAGGCCAGGAGGAGAGAGATGGGTGGGGTGGGACCCGCCTGTCAGCGTCCTAGGAGCCGGCCCCGTGTTGACCTGTCCACGCTGGCATGGCAAGTGGAAGCGTATTTTGGTGAGTACGTTTTCATTGACCGAAAGCGTATTTCTGAAAACCTGTTTTCTGCCTTATCCACTCAGGGACTTGGTTGTGATGTTATTTTTACAAATAGGTCCCTAGCAGTCAAACCCTCATAACTCCGCAACTGTAACTCCGTTTAAGGTGAAACCAATGCTCACTTCTTTGTTTCATTGAGCCCTTTCTGTTGATGTCACTTTCTTTATGTTTTGGCATACTGAATATGAGCATTATGCCCTTTCCCTTAATCAGCCCCCTCCGAGAGAGAATGATTTCCGGTGACTCTTTCCGTGAGCTTCTCGCACTTTCTCCCGGTGATTTCTTCCACCCTAGGCAAGCCACACCCTCCATTTGCATGACTCCAATGCAATCACATGGTTTAATCTACTTTAACTTGTTTAAAATATTGCTTTAGCTACATGACTCTGTGCATGGCATTTTCTCGGAGTATTGTTTTGATCTTGTTGTTGTCATGCTATTGTTTGGATTACTAGGAGTTATGTTTGTAGTTGATGAGTATCATGTTGCCATTGGAGTATTAGTGGCTGATATTATGATTGTTTCATGATGATATTTGTTAGTATGTTTTGGAGTATTACTTTGGATATCATGCTACCTTTGTATTATTAGTGGTTAGTATGATTATTTTCATGATGCTAGTTGATGTTCTGTTGCTTCGAGTATTATTTTCGGAGATGATGGTTACATGTGGATCTTAGCTGGATAGCTGTATTCTTGTTATTGGAGTAGTAGGATTATTGTTTCGGATTCATCATGATAGTAGTGTTATGCTATCCTCGGAGTATTTTCAGATGATGATATTATGCTTGGATTATTTGTTGGATATTGCTGTGACTTGGATTATAGTTTGATGGTTGACATCGGAGTATCAGTTATCATGGTTATAGTTTTGGGGATAAATTCCGTCAGTAAGTTGGTCAGATGCTGCCGAATCGAACTTTTCTAGTGCAACCACATTTGCCGGTATGGGACGGCCCTAATGCGGTCTATTGTCGTGCCTCTTGCCGGCGCCTCTAACGAGGGAAGGTTATGGGCGCACGCTACCTTGATCAGGGAGGCGGACATAAGCCTTGTGTGCCCGTTGTTTGAGTTTTTGGATCCGTGTCCCCGTGTGGGACGGGCCACGACGGTGGTCGATGTGTCTTGAGGTAGACACGGGGCCACCCATGACTTAGCCCAGTAGGGAGTGAGTCGGAGTGGCCAGGAGAGTGTCATGGCAGTAGATCGGTTTTGTCGGAATGCCGTTGGTCCACCCGAATGGGAGTGTGAGGCCATGGGTCCTGTGGCGTGGGTACAGTGCGCTACCTCTGCAGAGTGTGTGTTTAATCTATCGATAGCCGCGTCCTCGGTCATGGGCATGGGTTCGTACTAGGGTACACCGTTCGATCAACACTCACATGACGGAATTACTTATAGGTGATGGATATGTGGATATTTGGAGCAGTACAAATTGGCCAAGTATTGGTCGGGTTGTGATCGCCGTAAGGATCACGGGCCATTTATTGGTCAGGATGTGATCGTCGTAAGGATCATGGGCCATTCATTGGTCGGGTTGTGGTCGCCGTAAGGATCACGGGCCATTCATTGGTCGGGTTGTGATCGCCATATGGATCACAGTTATAGTTTGGTTTTGATCACGAGGTGATCGAGATGGTATATTGCTTGTCTGGTTAGCCAAGAGAGATATGGTTATGGAGATCGGAGATGGTGATTTATCAGTATTGTAGTAGTTTCATATTATGCTTAGGAGTTGCTGTTATATCATGGTAGCTGTTAATTTAATTAACCTGCTTAATGCTATGTTGTTGTCTCCCCTTGATGTTTTTGGTTGTTGTGAGCTTGCAAATACATTCAATGTACTGACCTGGTGTGTCATGCCAGATTGCAGGTGATGCCGTGATTGCTTGATTGCTTGTCGTGGTTTCCGTTCGTGCGAGCTAGATCGTGTCTCAGCCAGAGTCCCTGCGGAGTGGAGTTCACCACCTTCGTCGTTGTTCCGCTGCTAGAAGATTTCCGCTGCTACGAGTTGTTCTGCTGCTAGCATAGAGCAAGTGTAGTATCACAGGCATAGTGTCGCTGTGCTGATGTGAACCTTTGTAACATCAGACCTTTGTATTTATTCTTGTAATAAGAGTTGATTTGTTCTATGTCAAGCAGTGCCGTATTCGCGAGACTTCTCTTCGATCTCTGGGCTAGAATACGAGATGTTCCGGTTTCTCTGAGCTGGGGTGCCACAGGCTTGGTATCAGAGCAGGTCTGGCTATAGGACGCCCTAGTTAGCGCGAGCGGTAGAAACCGGTAGAAATCGGTAGTATTGAGTCTGGTTTGTTTATTGCATTTGGTTATTGCATAGCATGCATAAAGCCTTAGTATTTGTGATAATGGTTTATCTGGTGAGTGTAGCTGGCAACGGTTCGGATCCACTACAGCTCAACCTTTGCATTTCTCTAGTTCCTCTTTCTTTCAGTGTTTGGTGTCATCTCTGTCCCAGCAGAGTGATGCCAAGTGATCCCGACACTGTTTGCAAAAATGGTGCTCAGGTATCACATTGATGTCTTTCTTTTAGTCCCGTCTATCGTTTCGGTGATGGACATGTTTCTATCCCGGATCATTCTTTTGTCGTGTTGGCAACCCTTAATGATCTTAGTGATCAAGAAAGGGCAATGTCAGCAGCCTCAGTTTTTCCCTGCTATCCTATTTCTTGGACGAGTACGGATCTTTTTCCGTCTGCTTGATAATAATGTGGTTGCGACCTTCGTGTACCACTACAGGATTACCGAGTACGTCCTCGCCACCGAGCTAGTTCAGGTTGCCTCCTGGTAAGCTAGCACTTGGTGTAGCGCTGTTTACACCAATTCTTCCACACATTTATTCGTCCTCGTGCACATCGTCACAGCATGCTAGATCGTAGAACCGGAGACCCCGCGAGATTTGTGTGCTTAAGTAGGCATGCATATTGGGTGACTAGCAGTAGTATGTGACATTGATTGTGTGTGAATTGTTTGTTGTTGTGTGCTTTTGTTTAGTTGAGTTTTCTTTTGCTTCTTTCTTTTTGGGCCCAGCGTTACATTATTTTTCCCCCTATAAAGAGTTGCTCATCCACTTACACTGAACTTGAAGAAGCAATAAGGATTTCAAATATTTGGAAGAAGCTCAGGTAGACATTATTGTCTACCCAGTCAACTGCATTTTTGCATTAATATCTGTTCAGAGTACCAATGGTGTATTGGATTGATTATCAGCATCGAGTCTACATTAGTGCAAAATCTTCACAACAGTTATGATCCAACCAGCAGAAAGACAAGTCAGGTATAAGACCCATGGTATATTTTCAGACAGAGGTATGGATCATATACAAAAATTTGGCTCAACAATGCATGATGCTTGAAATATGTTATCATCCGAAATAAAGTCAGAATATGATATGCTCAAGGAAGACAGTCAAACAATTTTTCTCATGCAAATAATCGGCCTCAGAATATTATGGGCATGTGTATGGATTTCAGTCTGCATATCAGTATGAAGCTTTGGATGTAAGGAACTCCGTCTTCGTGCACACGCTATTGGAAGAAATTTATGATGCAAGGCTCCTCAATTTCTCCTCATTATGATATGTGAACAATTTCCGGTCCATGATACCCAGTCTTTCACAGCAAGATACCTCAGTAAAAGTTTCTGACATACAGAAATGAATTTTCCTTAACAAGCAAACCCGAGGAGAAGCTTCTCAAGTACAAAACTCAGGCTTCTCCAGCACAATACTCAGACCAAGCTTCGTGTGTAAGCTATAGACACTACAAAAAATACACTTCCATGATGATACGTGTTTGTCACAGTAGGTCGCGTTTTTTATCATGCATGTACATCCATGACGATTTTATGACAGAATCAAGATAGTCATACATGTGCTATCGTAGAAGTGTTCCGTGACATTACCAAAATTATCATCACGGAAGTGTCCACTTCCATGACGATAAATCGCGCAAGCACAGAAGTGCTTTCGTCAACACGTGGCATCCACCGTAACGGAACACTGTTAAGCTATCGGGTCGGGTTTTGGATCCGATAACCCGTTAACAGCCCCGACCAATGGTGATTTTCCACGTGTAAAATCATAATTGGCTGGAGGAGACACGTGTCAGGTCCGCGTTGGCACAGGTGTCACTCATCCAATGGGCGAGACGCGCCTATGATATGTTGACACGTGGTCCGGCCCATCAAGTTTAAATGGGCCGGCCCAACTAAAGGCCCACAAGATTTTGCGGACCATAATGGGCCGGCCCAGCTAAAGGCCCACGAGATTTTGGGCTAGCCCAGCTAAAGACCCACAAGATTTTGTGGGCCATAATGGGCCGGCCCAGGTAAAGGCCCACAAGATTTTTGTGTGCCATAATGGGCTGGCCCACGTAAAGGCCCACAAGATTCTTGCGGATCATAATGGGCCGGCCCAGCTAAAGGCCCACGAGATTTCACCGACATTAATGGGCCAGCCCAGCTGTAGGCCCACAAGATTTTGAGGACCCTAGTAGGCCGGCCCATTAACTAGCTGCCATGTTTTGGGCCAAATGCCGACCCATATTTGATCCGGTCCATTAATGGTCTGCCATGTTCCGGGCCTAATAATGGCCCATATGAGATCCGGCCCGTTAAAAGCCTACCACGTTCTGGGCCAAATTACGGCCCAGATCAGGTCCAACCCTTTAAGAGGCTTTGGGCTCAGTTATGGCCCATATCAGATTCGACCCGTCAACTGGACGCTATGCTTTTGGGCCCACTTGCTAAAGTCCCATTTAGTAATTCGTCCTGATATTAGTTTCGGCCTGTTAAGGGGTCGTTTAACATTTAGGCCCTATATTAATTTCGGCCTGTTAAAAGCCCGTCATATAGTTGGGCCTAACTATGGCCCGGTTTGCATCCGGCCTGCTCGCAGCCGATATCTGATTGGGCCAAACAAGGACCGAGACAATTTTGGCCTGTTAAAAGCACGTGATTTGATTCGCACAATCATGGGTCGGCGTCCATTTCGGGCTGCTGCCGGCCCGTGAGCTGTTCGACACGTTTCAGGCCCAACCTACATCGTGATTGCATCACAGCCCGATTATGTACCGTAATTTTACGGTTTGGCCAGTTTACTACGAAGACAGGATATATATACAGTAAAATAACTGCAGCATCGTGAATAAGAAAAAACCTAGACTATACAATAAAGAAATTACGGCATATTACATCCATTGGGCATCAAAGTTCGCCACTATGATAATAAAGCACAAGCAGACAACAGATTACATACACTGGGCATCAAAGATCGCCACCAGTGCAAATAAACACGCCGACAAAATAATATACAAAACCGACAGCACTTCGATAGAGTTCAAGAAAGGTTAGCCATGTTGGGGAGCTGCAGCGCAAGCAGCTAAGCAAGATGATGAGACTGCGCTTGCTCAACACTTATATCTTCCTCACTCTGAAAGATAAACAAGTATACAGATGACAGGTTTTTCACATAAAAGTATCAGTGCTGACAATTCATCACATTTCTTACTGACGAATAAAGTGACATGGTTTAAAATTGCATTAACACAATATGGTATTGTTCAGGTCAAGACATGGCAGGAAATGACATTGTGAAGGAGTTGACAGCTTCATGACACCACTGGATTACAGATCAAGAACTCATAAGTATCAATGGTTAGTGTGCTGTCAATTTACCCCATTTCAGATTGGCAAATAAAGAGACGGTTTAAATAATAGTAGAATGATATGACATTGTTCATAGTTAAGACATTGTAGAATATGACATTGTGTTGTAGTGGGTAGGTTCACCATACCACTAGATTATGGATGAAGAACAGAAGCATACATGCAGTGCAAAAGAAGATCACTTGCTCTGTATAGTTTAATTTACATGGTATGAAGAAGGAGCTTGGTTGTACAACTGAAAACTTAAATTGAGAAGGACAAACTTTTGTTTATGAACTACATAATAAACTTTAAACATGCAATTTGATGCAAACACCAAAAATAAACAACTGTTGCAGTCATGCCTAACCAAATATATACAACAAAGTTTGAAGGCTTGAGAAGGACAAACTTACCTTATTGGTGAAGACAGGCTCTATAAAGGCCTTGTCCATGC
>NC_041385.1:600813839-600959023 GCF_002162155.2 Triticum dicoccoides
TACATTTTGTTAAGAGTAAATATAGATGTGATAATATACAAAAAATGGAGAATATTTAAGATAAGATGAAGAGTGATGCTACATAACCAAGTAGCTATAAATGTAAGTGCAGTGATACAGGCAAAAGGTACAGCCA
This sequence comes from Triticum dicoccoides, assembly GCF_002162155.2. Lineage (NCBI taxonomy): Eukaryota > Viridiplantae > Streptophyta > Magnoliopsida > Poales > Poaceae > Triticum > Triticum dicoccoides. Next base: position 600,813,976 of record NC_041385.1, read on the forward strand.
AGAGCAATGCATAGCTAAACTTCTTCAGTATGAACCTTATGGTAAGAGTAAATATAGATCTGATGTGTAGAAAATGGAGGGAAAAGGAAAATAGGCTGCAGAGTGATGGTACATGAACAACTACATGTCATTATAAGTACACTGATAAAGGACAGCATGTACTTACAAGAACAATGGAGAGCTAAAAAACATTGGCATTGGATATATTCTACACTAATGTAACCATTCATACAGATGAGATAATTTGGAGCGAACAATTGATAAGCAAGCTATCATGCATACTGTTGTCACATAATGAACCAGGTATGTATGCAAGTACAGTGATACAGGACAACAGGTACTAACAAGAGCAAAGCAGCGGGCAGCATATTTGCGATATCCTGTCGTTCTTTTCAAACCGGAATTCTTCTTCGAGCAGATTTCCTGCAAAAAAGATCAGTAAGGCACATGCGGAAAAGTAGAAGTTCAAATTGTCATGTGATTTCATAGACAATACCTCATCCTGGGAACGAGACCAGTGCATAACAAGGTTTTTCCATTCAATGTCTTCTAAATTTAGCACAAGAGACTTCACCGGAAATTCGTTTATAGACTTGCCATCAAAGTGTGATTTCCTCAGGTAACACCGATACTGCTGCAATGCTTCCTTGAAAAGCATAAGCAAGATTTGCTCGTCATGACTATCCAGATTAACCCTCGCCTAGTTACAACAATGTATTGTAAATCATTGATGTGTTCAATCAGCAGAAAATAGGAAAATAATAACCATGAATAATAGCACTTACACGTAAGTTGGACAGGAAGATGTGAAAATGGTGTTTGTCTTCACTATAATCTTCCCATGATGGGAATATATGCACGTAGTCCCTAACAACATTGAAAGCATTGACTTTTAAACTGGGAATAAATGGAATGGGGTTCCAATCTGCAGGAATTGGTCGTCTCTGCAGTTGGGATAGGTCTTCGGCCTGTGGACTTGTTGTACTTTTTGTTGGAGTGGGATTTTTGTGTGGTACTGCTGGTGCTATGGCAAATGAAATCGGTATACCTTTTGCTGGAGTGCAGGTCCTGTGTGGTGGGGCTAGTGGTGTGGCCAGTGAAGTATGGGTACAGTCTGCTGGAGTCGGTCCTATGTTTTGTGTCACTGGTTGTACAACCAATATAAGTGGGGTGCTGTCTGATTTCTCCGGCACCACCACGTTTTTCAAGGACTTTGCTAGTGCTCCTTCAGGTTCGGCAATCACCCTCTTCCTTTTTGATGTCTGATGCACAAGAACAGCATTTGAGTGGAAAAACATGGTATGATGACAGATGGAATATGTATTGATAATGGATGGGCATGGCATCTCAACATATATGATGAGTAAACTAAGCATATGGCGGTGCAACAAAGTAGAAGAAATGCAAGACAACATATGCAAGATACCCGCAATCAATAAAACCTTACCAAATTAGAACAGGCACCTTGATGGGTGAACAGGACAGGCCATCTGCCTTTGACTCCTCGAGGTTAGAATAGTCATTAGGATCATATTCTGAACAAGAATCAACAGGTGGGGAGCGTATGAGTTTCATTGCATCCAGAATGGCACTCAATGCCTTGGTGCCAATTTTGTAAGTCATTGCAGTGTTTAGCTTCAAGAGTGTACTACTGCTAGTGCGACACAAAGCAGCGACACAGATCATAGTGTAGATATAATGGGGAAAACCGTAAGCATCAGAGTAAAATCAGCAAAGTGGAATTTGCTGGAATATATGTGCTACTATTGCCGGTATGGCTAGAAAGGCTTCAGATACCAGCTCTCTTCAAGTGAAGGTGCGGTACTGTTAATATCAGTGTAACTCTCAAAGGCGACACAGCTCCCCGCATTTCCTTGCTATTCTTATAGGATTCAAGTGGGCAGGTCACTACAAATCCTATTCCTATGTTTACAAAATCCTACGAATCAAAGAGGCTCAAAGTGTCCATCACAACTGACCATATAGACCTCTACACTGCGAATGTCCCTGCTCATCTTCAGTACAAGGAACATACTGTACTACTATCATACTTCCTCCGTTCCAAAATATAAGTCTTGGTAGAGATTTCCACTATGGATCACATACAGATGTATCCAGATACATTTTAGAGTGTAGATTCACTCATTTTTGCTCCATATGTAGTCCATGGTGGAATCTATACAAAGACTTGTATTTAGGAACGGAGAGAGTACATGTTAAAGAAGAACGGAAGAGGAACATGGTAAAGAAGAGCAAGCAGATTTTGGATAATAAAATGTTGGTTGCGCAGTGCCCACACATGATGAACCAAAGCGCATTAAGAATGCAACTCCCAGCTGTCTCTCGACCATTTCAGGCGGTTGGATGAAGATCCTACGTCTCCTAACCCTTCTTCTTCCGCGTCTCTGATTCTTCCCATACAGAACAACGCATGGGCCGCCGGCCGGACCACCGGCCACCACCGCCTATGTTCCTCTGCCACCTCCACCCCCACCCCCGCCCCAACCCCCACCCGCGTCGAGTTTTCTTCGTTCAGCGAGGCCCCACAACCACCCGAGCCCCTTCGTTCGCACCGGCGAACTCCGGCGAGCTCTGAAAAATCGACTGACCCAATTTTGAAATTTAGTCTACTGTGATTTAACTAGTGTGGAATATAAAAGGGGAAAACCATAGGCACTGGGAGTATAGTGTTGAGCGTGCCATGGCGGATCTGAAGGTGCAAACCGGACAATGGCAACTTCGCAACCAAGACAAGAAATCAGAGTAAAGCAGTGACGATCTATTTTCTTGCTGCGATAAATAAGTTGAGTAGATACGAAAGAGTACCGCCTCTGGTGCGGCGCCATGTACGCATCTGCTGAGAATTTGACGGTGCTGCGGTAGCGATGGCTGTCGGCGGCGTGGAAGCAGATCTAGGAGGGTAGACGGTGGTGGCGGGGCACGATGGATGAGACAGTCGTAGGAGCGGCGCCGGCAAGGTGGACAACGGCAGGGATGAAGCGAGAGGACGGGATGCAAGGATCCCGGTCCAAAGCCGTGGATGAGAGAGGTCGATCTCTTGTAATGGACGGCAGCATCAGGGTATCAACTCCGGCATGGTGGAGGAGAACGGCGGTGGATGGGGTGGCGGACGGCGGCGGAGGGAGGAGGGTGGGGTGGAGAGGGTGTTTTGGCGCCGACAGAGTATGAATGGGGAAAATGGAGGTAGAGAGGAAGGGGGAACCATGTATTCAGGGCGCGCTTGTCTCAAATGCGAGGAAATTTACAAACTTAGCCCCCGTTTCAAATTTCTACTACAACACAACAATATTAGTTGGTTGGGGACAGGACGGTAATCTCACATACACCGAATATTTGCCGACGAGAGTTTGTTTTTGGCGCCCACCGTGTATGAATATGAATCGGGGAGGGTGTAGATTTCGGCCGAGGACACATTGTGTTTTGGCGCCCACCATGTATGAATCCGGGTGAGAGGCGGTTACATCATGTTTGGGTGAAATTACAAACCTACCCATATCAAAACCTATAGAAATCCAGCAGATAGGCTTTGCATGGCAAGGATAGGCAGTAGTAATTTCCATCTCGCAGATTTTGGTTTCGGGCGGTTACTGCGACTTTCCCCGCTTCGTTCAAATTTTGCAGAGTGCACGTTTACTGTGCCAACTCAATTCGAATCCCGTTTGTATTCTATTTTTTTCGAGCAGGATCCATTTTCAATTGGAATTGCATTCTATATACATCATTTTTTATATATACTTTCAAAAGCACAACAAAGAATTCTGCTCCTTTATATGTATAATATGATTTACAAATACAACGATCTTAAAATCTTAAGGTTGAATTCGAAAAAATTTAACCAAATTATATTCTACTAAAATGTATGGATCAGTAATATCTACATATTAAATAACATAGATGTGCGTGAATTCATATGAGTATGCATGTTTGAGAGATCAATTTTGGTTCGAGTATGGATTACATGTATCATCATCTCGAATTCAAATATTTGAATCCCTTTTTTGTTCACTCCTTTCACGCCCATCCTCTCGCATGCATGCTCCTTCAGGTAGCTATCACTCTCTTTTCTCCAGCTCACCCGCACGCTCACTTCATGTTTCTCCTATCCTCGCAAACATGGTCTCTCGACATCTCCCTTGAGAAGTGTCACACTCTCCCTATCATTATACATTACACGGTTTTCATTATCTCTCACGTCTCTACTGTTCTCTGGTATCACTCGGTACCTAAGCTTTCTTTTTCACCGCCACGCACATAGTCTCCACTCATCTTTCACTTTGTCTTTCTCTCTATGGGATTCTCTCACACACCCTATATGTCTCTACTTATGACTCATACCACCAAAATTACTCTCTCTCTCCTGTAGACACAACATTTGTTGCGGTCTCCTTTTCGTCTCCATCCCAGACTGACATTATTCATTTGTTTACCGATCAGACAACCCCGACTACCGTCTCCTCTCTCTCTCTCTCTCACAGACACACACACAACTCCTGCTTCCACTCCCCTTCCCGACTACCGTCTCTCTCTCTCACACACAAAACTCTCGCTTTCACACCCCGACTCGTATTTCTCTCAGAAACATTCATCGACTAGCTAGCCTCTAGATAGGTTTATACACCCGCACACTCGTGCTTCCACTATCGCATACATGTCTCTCTCCCGCTCCTTGTATCTATGTAGATTTTTCTTCCCTTCTTGAGACACGCCCTCTCGATCGTGCACACACACACTATCGCCTCATTTTAAGCTGATACCTATCGCACACACACTCCTTGTGTCTTTGTCACACATGCACTCGGTCCTCCTCCACTCTCCCTCTCTCTCACACACACATGGGCTTTTTGCAACAACTAGCAAGATGCCCATGCGTTGCATGGAACATCAAGATGCATATGCATGAGTAGTTTATCTTGTGGGGCAAAAGGATGAATGAGGGAAGGCCTTATTTGCAAATGTGGAGAGGGGTGTGGGTATCTTTTTGCAAAATTGCCATAGTTTCCTTCCTATCCATCAGATATAGATTGGACGGCCTATATTGCAGGATGGCAGGCACACGATCATCACCGACAATGCTTTTTATAAGAGTAGGGATAAAAAATAGAGTTAGTGATGATGGTGGGCCTGCCATCCTGCAATGTAGGTCGTCTGATTTATATCTGACGGATAGGAAGGAAAATATGGCAATTTACCCGCACTCTTCACCACATTTGCAGATAAGGCCTTCCCTCGTTCATCCTTTTCTCCCACAAGATCTTGATGTTCCGTGCAACGCACGGGCATCTTGCTAGTAAGAGTAGAAATTAGACATATACCACTTCTCGAATCTTGAAACCAACAACATTCCTCCATTATCTCATCAAAACCGCCAAAGGAATATATTTTGAGTGAAACATAACATATGTTTAGTGATATACATATTTCAAAACTAGACTTTTTTTCTATCAAATCGGTGAATATGTATTAATCTACTTTGATCGTGTGGCAACACATTGGCACATTGCTAGTAGTTATTATAATTTTTTGGACACCAGACAAACGGTGGAGTACATATACGAAGAGAAGAGGCGCACACACGCAGTCGGCCTCTCGTTGTCTTGCACACATGAGTGTTACGTAAAGGCGACGTTAACAAATAAACCCTAAAACCCTAGGTGCACGATTGCTGCATTCGCGGGTACCGGGTATGTGGTGGCGCACCTTTGTACGAATAGTCAGCTCGTGTGATAATTTGATCCGTAGGAGTTGATGGTCGGGACCAAGGTGAACGACTTGGAGCGCGGTGGCTCGCCAGTTGCCACAGATCGAGTAGCCATGTTTAAAATATCATTTTTTAGCGGGGGTTAAGAGTTCCAATTTTCAATGGCGCGTTATAAGTAGTAAGTAGTTCTTAGAACGATTGGTATGGAGCCAAAATGGAATTCATAGTACTACCTACCTCCTTGGCGTATGGTTCTATGGGTTTATGTTGTGAGATGTTGAACCTGGCAGTTCTAGGGAAAATACCATGGTTTAGATTTAGATGCTGGTTTTTAGTAATGAAAATCGTAAGGGGAAACCCTTCTTTGATTAAAAAAAACTACTACCTCCATTCTGGTTTACTAGTCCCCATCGTACTTTGGGTCAAAATTTGTCCATGAATTTTACTTGTAAAATGTGAATGGAAAACGAGATTTTGTTATACCCAAACAAAAAAGGACTGGAGGGAGTGATTGCTCTGACACGGACGCGACCTCTCATAGCGCATGCATTGAACCGGCGCGCCGGCCAAGAGGGCCGCACTCGCTGCAGGCCCGGCTGAGAACGCCTCCTCGCCCCGTGCAACCAACTTAAGACTGCCCGCCTTCCTTCATTGAATCCGCGCGTGTGCCGGCAACACGTCCTTCTGTGAGCCGACTGACATTATAGAACACAAAAAATGACTAAAATATAATTAATTTACGCATGGTCTTGACTTGTTGTGCTCGCACTGGTAGCAGGAACTAGTAGAGGTTTTTCTTTATTTATAACTCCCCGCACATTTTTTGGCTTCCAAGTGAATCATGGTTGTGGACATTATGTATGAATGTGCATATATCTGTGAACATGAGTTTGATGTGGAAGTTGAACTTGGAATGTCGGGCTTGCGCGTGAACTATACCATGTCCAATGCTTCGTCTGTTATTGTTTGGAAAGTAATTGTTGTTATTACACGACCCAAAAAAACATTTTGTGCCACATCAGTAGATGCACGGACATCACAACAGGCATGGTGACTGGATAAACATTTGAACCTAGCTATTATGAAGGAAATTTTGTATTGACAACAGTTTTAGATAGCAGGAGATGCCTAGCCTGCTCTGCCTCTGCTAGCTTATTTCTGGCTTCTTCCATCCCTTCTTTGGCTTGGGTGAAGAGAGCATCTGATTGCTCTTTTCGCTTCTTCGGGAACTCAGCTACATTCTCAAGGGCTGTTGCACGCTTTCTTTCGGCCTTTACTAAAGCCACGAGGACACGAACAACTGACGACTCCACTTGGCTTGTGTGTAATCCAGCATCATCTGGGAATTTGCACCTTGTGTCTAATCCAGCATCATTAGGGAACTGGCACCTTGTGTGTAATCCAGCCTCATTTTGGGAACATGATCTCGAGGTTTACCATACTTCCCTCCTCGCAGGAACTGCATCCTGACATGAAGTTACTTCTTTTTTTGATCAATACTCAGAGCAACCTAGATCCATTTAGTAGAAGCCAGATAAATAGAACTCGGAGAAGTGAATTCAAACGAAAAAAACATACTACAAGGTGAGAACACCCACTTCCTACATCAAGCTGAAAACGAAAGCATTAGGACGATTAAGACTCTTCTTATTACACATCGAAGAACACCACGCTTAAGAGAAACAAAAACTACAACATATACACATCGAAGAACACGAGGCTAAACAAAAGTAATTGAAAGGGTGTTACTTACCAAAGCTCGTTTTACAGGTTCGGTGCAGCTCCTCTTTAACTTGCCACGCTCCTTGAAGATGTCCCGAATATCCCGTGTTTGGTCTTCATTGCTCCTCTGCATGTTCGCACTCGTGGTTTTAAAATCTCAACATGGCAAGAAAAATATACTACTAGTAATACTCGCGCATCTTGTGGGCAACATTAAAGCACTCGTCTGCCATGTTAGAGCATCTCCAGCAGAATTGCAACGCGCGGCGCTTTAAAAAAGCCTTTACAGTGCTGAGATCAAGAAGTAGAGACTAGAGAGTAGAAGATAGTTCTCAGCATAGATAGATAAAAAAGATAATTCAACTACTCCTCGTCGTCTGACTCCTCCTCGGTGATGTCCTCCTCCGACGTCTGACTGTAGGCGTGAAGATACCGATCATCGTCTGATTCCCAGGGCGACGCTGCTCCTAGCCTCATGTTGAATTGAGCGTCCGCTTTTCGCCTACGCTTGTCCTCGTGATAGGCGGCTCGCTCCGCCATCCTCTTATCCCTCTCCGCCCTCCTTTGCGCGTAGAACTCACACTCGTTGATGATGTCCTGCGGGAAGTGTTGGCGCCATAGCGCCATGGCTTCCTCATCCATCTCGGTGATGCCGAGACGGTGCTCCCGCCTCCGGTTGTCGCGATGATCCTTGTCGGTGCTAAGCCGCGGCAGAGGCGCGAGCTCCTGCGCCCGCTCCCGTGTCGACATGTTGGGGAAGTTCAATGTTCTATGAGGCCACTGGAGGCTCCACGCCGCCGCGTCGTACGTGCGGGCGGCCTCGTTGCCGGTGTCAAAATTGCCGAGGCCGAGGCACATCCCGCGGAACCGGATCTCGTTGGAGAAGCCGCCGGAGGGGCGCACGCGGACGCCGCGGTATCCCCTAGTTTCTCGGTGATGTGGCGGCATGGTGGCGCGGTGGCGGCGAGGCGAGAAAGAGCGGTGAGAGAGCGGTGGCGAGGCACAGAGCGGAGAGAGAGCGATGGCAAGGCACAGAGCGGTGGGAGGGCATTGGATTTTATAAAGCGCGCTGAACGCCGCACGCCAAAACTAGCGCACGCTCGGCCGCTTTTTCCCCCGCGCGCGCGATCCTTTCCTGACGTCTCTCCTATCTCTACTCTCTTCTCTACTGTTATATTTATTTTATATTTTATATTTAATATTTATCTCTACTTCTCTACTGTCTACTTTTTTTCTCTATACTTTTTTTTCTTGCAATGTAGGTCGTCCGATTTATATCTGGCAGATAGGAAGGAAACAAATGGGAATTTTGCAAAAAGATACCCATACCCCTCTCCATATTTGCAAATAAGGCCTTCCCTCGTTCATCCTTTTCTCCCACAAGATAAACTACTCATACAAATGCATCTTGATGTGTGCAACGCGTGGGCATCTTGCTAGTTCTAAAAAACTTTCCATCATTTGCCACACTACTGGTTGCAGATGAAAAACCTACCCAAGCACAGCGCGATATAGGAGCGACGCACAATTACAAGCTGATATTCTGTTGGACAATGGAGCCTATAACCAATTACTTTTACGGGAACAATAGCACCCAGGAAATTTGAAGGGTAGGTATGAACAAAATTGGAACTGCACATGTACTGCTAAGTGATTTAATACACACATTACCAATCGAGGAGGAGAACAATGGTCGCGGCGGCCTCTGTGAGTCATGGTAGGAAATGGGAGTCAGTTCATTGTCCATGATGGTGGTACTTCTGCGCTCGGCATCGGCTTTCGGGAAGCAGATTCGAGATCGTGGAAGACGATGCCGGGGAAGAGGCTCCGTGTACGACGACGACGGTGGACCGGCTCCAGTGCGGCGTACGAGGTCATCGATGAGGCAGATGCGCTGCGGTGGACGAGTGTGCCGACGTAAAGGGGAGGAGCACGAAGGTTGCGGTGCCATGGAGAAGTCTATTTTGCGGTGGGGATAGAAAATGGGGAGTATTCAGGTGTACTACTCTGGGTGCCGGGGTGGGGTTGTCTGGGTAGGGTGAACCTGAAGTTACGAAAACAGCCCCCTACCAAGCGTCATCCGTAGGCCTGTTTCGAAGGCTATGATGGTAACTTCCCACTGCTCGAATCAGGGTCGCGGGAGATTTTCCCGCCGACCTCAAAATTTTGTGACACTGGACTCCTCGTGTGGCGTGTTGAGTGATTCGGCTAAGCAACTAGCGAGTAGTAGTAGTAAACTCTGCATATTAGGTTTGACCGAAGTCAAACTTCCTAAAGTTTGACCAAGTTTATAAAAAAATATAAACATTTACCATAACAAATATGTATGATGTGAAAGTACATTCAATAATGAATCTAATGGTATTTATTTGTTATTGTATATGTTAATATTTTTTGTTATAAGCTTTCTGAGAGTTTACAAAACTTGACTTTGACCAATGCTAATACACGAACTTAAATAAAAACGGAGGGAGTACACATATGTTTTCTTAGTTTGTAGTAAACTAATCATTTGTTGAAATTGTGAAATAAATATATTAGGCTATTGACTTCGAATGTAATGGTCTATACAATTCAATAGTTACAATCATTGTCGAATCCCAAGATGTATACAAGGTCTATAGTACTTCACAACATGCTCAAACTCACATAATCCCAGTCAAATGAGAATCTAAATGCATTTCATAGTTATTACTTTGTAGGATGCAACAAAAACAACCATAACTCTACATCGGCCATTATAGAAGCAACATTTTGACATATCCCAATGTGTGAATGAAACGTGTAGAGAGAGCTTTTGAAGATGGAGCAGATAGGGCGGGAAAGATCGTATGTATGTGGACAAGAGAGTAGGAGACAAACCTAACGAGACAGAGAGAGAGATAGAGAGAGAAAGAGAGAGGAAGAAGTTAGGTCTGTGAGAAAGATGGAGACATGTAATATACGTGAGATGCGTGTGCATCCGGATTCTGTATACATGGAAGGAGAAGAGACAACATGTTTGATGAGAGAGCTGGAAAAACATGGACGATAGGGGAAGGATATTGTGGGTTGAGGGATTGACAATTTTGTGCGGGGGAGAGAGGGATTGGTAATTTTGTGCGAGAGAGAGAGGGTGGGGGAGGGGTTAGTCAGCTGTCGTCACATCACCCTGCTTCCAAATGGCCCCGCATTCTCTAGCACAGTGTGGTCGCCGTATAACCTTGGATGGGGATGAATTGTGTGCTCAGGGGAGGGTGTGTGTGTTGTGCTGCGTCTCTCTCTCTCTCTCTCTCTCTCTCTCTCTGTGTGTGTGTGTGTGTCAGATATTGAGAGAAAACAAACCTAAGGAGAGAAATGGGTATTCACAAAGAGATTGTGCGGGCCTTGAGGTGGGCAGGGGCCGGGTGAGGGTGTCAAAATGTGCGCGTTGATGCATGTGTTGCATGCGATCGTGCGAGGGACGGCGAATCGAGAGAGATGGTTGTTGTGTTACGGATGCTCCTCTCTCTCTCTCTCTCTCACACACACACACACACACACACACACACATACAACTAAACTAGAAGACCGTTCTCTCATGTATACACAACGTATCAGCATCTGTCTATGTCTCATTCATGCATGATCATTTGCACATTCACACCTCTCTATGTCTGTATCACACACACACCGTCTCCACATTGCCCTTCCGCCACAACACACATATGGACACATACACACGTTCTCTCTCAATCACACACACAAAATCTGTATTAAAAAAAACTAGGGTGCACCTAAAACGTCCAAATCCAAATAAACACGAACTGGAGCTAAATTAAAATATATGGAAATATTGCAGCATCAAGAAATTTCCCAGGAAAAAAAAGTTGAGTAATATTCGAGGATTGTTTTCACACACACAAAAAGGTTCGGTGGATGTCCTTCGAGCGCGACACGGTGACGCACCGTTCGATCGACCGCGCGGCCGCGGTTCACGCGCTTGCACAGGATTCTATATCGTGGATGTGGTACTAAATAATAAAAGCGCTGCCTAAGTCTAATGTTTACGTGTACTAGTACGGTTTTCTTTTAAGTTTGACCAACCTTATATAAAACTAAATAAGCTCCCACATGCACACTCATCAATCGGTGCCCGCCTGCTCCGGCCAAAAATTTCTCGCCCATCACCGTTGTGTCGCCGCCATCCCTATGCCATGAAGCCGAAGGCTCGCCCGCTTATGTCATCTGCAGTCCCTCCTTGCGATGCCGCCGCGATGCCAAGCACGCGAGCAGCTGGTGGAGCCGCGTCTATGCACGCAGCGTACGAAGAGGAGGACGAGCACGTGCTCTAGCACGCCGGCGAGGAGGAACTAGCGTGTCATTGTCGTCTCCGCCCGTGCGGAGGAGGTGCGCATGGTGGCTGTCGCGGTGGAAGCCAGTTGCGCGCGCGTCGAGCCCGCAAACCGGGTGCGGACGTGGAATCTACCTTCGAGACCTTGAATGCCACGTGGATCCTGCAATATGAAGGAGCAATTTGGGTCAGTCGACTCTTGTGAGCCATTTGATTCAACATGGATGGCTAGAAGGGCTTCTTCCATCTCTTCTGTCGTCTTCTTCCTTCGCTCCGTCAAACTTCTTTCACAAATCGACTGACCCAAATTATACTACTAGTACGAACGTATTAAGTACAGTAGGAACACGAAGATACGAGCAGTAGTACCAACTGCAAGAAGAATAGTAGTAAGACATAGTACTAGTACTACTGTATGTACTAAAGAGTTCAAATAACGAGAAAGAACATAAACATAGTTCTGCTGGGGCCTCAGCACAACACACCCTTGAAAATAAACTAAGCAACTAGTCTGCTTGACACTGTAGTAGAACCAGCATGAGCGACGGCACTGCCACCTACTCGGAGTCCGAGTCCACGCCCTCGACTTCGCCCTCGTCCCTCTTCCTCTTCCTCTTCGCCGACGCTTCTTTGCTTGAACCGGACACTGGGCTCTGCTTATTCATCCAACCCTTGTAGATATTTAAACAAAGGTAGGCATCCATTGCTGCGTACAGGATGTGATCTTCATCTAATGTCTTCGACTCCCATGCATGATGAAACTCATGATGAGGTTTCTTCAGTTTAGCGTACGAAGGATCAATCATGGCTGCTGCCAGGGTCAGCATTGAAGGTTGAGAGGAGGACACCAGGCTTGCCTTCTGGAGATCGAAGGGCTGGCCTACAACGAGACCTATCCGACGCAGGACATCCCTGTTGTTCTTAAAGTCTACAGTAACGAATTTCACTCTTTTGTCCTTGAGGAAGTTCTTAAAATCCTGGCACTCAACGTCGGCATGGCATATGTGGTAGACCAAGCAAACGTTATGTACGCAAAACTGGATCACGGCAGGCTTCTTTCTCTCTTCGTACTTTAGATCCTTCTCTCGTCCCAGGACTGTGGTGTACTCAACATCTAGCCCAGCGACCCACTCATCGTTGAACTGTTGAACATGCGTAGGAAGCGAGCAAGCCATGCTTTCACCGTCGCGGATCCATGTGTGTACATGACGATGAACTGATCGCCCGTGATGGCTCCAACCTGGTACTCAGCGGCGACCATGGAGATTTGGGAGGCCATAGATTTTGGAGGAGGGTTAGGAGAAGTTGAACTGTTGTACCCCGCAAAAAAAACTAGGAGCAAACTAATGTGAAAGGACGGGACGACTGGGAGCGAACTGTTGTAAGGTAGAAGATGGGGACGAGTAGGGCGTGCGAACAGCATGGGGTTGCTGGCTTGGCAGATGGATAAATGGCTACAAGCCCCCAAAGAGTTCTCGAGAACTATGCGGGACCCACTAGATGTCATGTCTACTAGACCCATATCATAGGCCTGACGGTATAGCTTCTGCCTATTTGCATGCCATGCCGGCACGTGGATGTAACTTCACTTAATTATGTCAACCGTCGTGCCTCCCACGACCTTTGCCTCCCTCGTGCGGTCGCGCCCTTTGAGACTTCGACCGGCTATAAATGAGCAAATTTTTTTGCCTACTCCGCATGCATAATTCTCCCTCTGGTCCTTTTTACTCCTGTCAACCGTTTGCAAAGTGTTTGACCAAATTTATACTAAAAATATCAATATCTACAATACTGATTATAATGAGTGTAAGAACTACGTTTTATAATGAGTGTAAAAATATTGATTTGATATTGTGAATGTTGATACATTTTTCTATAAGTCTGGTGAAAGTAGAGGTACATTGACTTCAGACAAAACTTAAATGCACAATGCAGACTAGTTCCTCCGTCCAGGTGCGTGCCATGTCCTATCTTGTCATCACAACAAGGTTAGCTATTAGAGTATCACTACCTCCCTTCTAGTTTAAAGGGCTCGATTCAAAAATTTCACCTACTCTTAGCAAGATAGTAGAGATGGTGGAATAGTTTTTGAAGTCTGCAAAAGTACTCAACTAATGTTGTCGTTCTTCACAAAAAAATGTGTTTACCAATGGATGCATGAAACACTAGTTACTCTAACCCCCCTCTCTTCTTTAATTCTTTTCCACATCCGCATGTTTGCTATTCCCGTGTGCATGATACCAGCTAAGTACCACCATTATGGCCAGCCTTAATCATCGCATGCAATAATTTAGTGCACCTTCAAATATGAAAATGTGGGGGCGTGTATGTTTTTAATGATTTGAAACTATACCTAGCCCGGCATGCAAGATGACTTATTATGCACCGTTCCCCATACCTGCAGGAAGCGCGTTCGCCTCCAAATCGTTTCCTCTCCATGTGTGGAAACAATATGCCTGCCAAACTCTCCTTCTCCTTCCGGCGGTCCCACCACTCCACCCCGTGTGAAAAAATCTGCATGCATGACTCTCCTCCACCCACGCTCGTCCAATCCGTTGTGACCAGCAATATTTCCACCCCTTCCCTCCCCCGTAATTTACTCCAACAAATATGCCCACATAGCTGTTACTTAACTGCAGGTGCATTGGGTCACTGACATATGGGCCCAACAGGGGTCTGGCCCACATGTCAGTGACGCAACTGGACCTGCAGTTAAGTTAGTGCAGCTCAGTCCATATCTTACGTAGGTGTGCCATTGCTCGCTATAAATACTGCGCCTCCCACGACATCGCTATCTCCTTCCCCTCACGTTCACGTTCATCGCTATCTCCCCCCCTCCCTCTCACGTCGACCACCATGGCATCGCCCCTCCCAAGCCCTAGGAGCCCCTCGCTGCACCGCGCGGACGATCACGCGTCGCTGTTCCGTTCCTCGCCGCCACTAGTCGAGGAGGACGCGTTGGTGTTCCGCTCCTCGCTGCTACGCGACGCATCGCTGTTCCGTTCCTCGCTGCCACTAGTCGAGGAGGACGTGTCGGCGTTCCCCTCCTCGCCGCGACGCGACACATCGTCGTTACGTTCCTCGCCGCCACTAGTCGAGGAGGACATGTCAGCGTTCCCAATCTCGCCAGCACGCGCGTCGGAGGACGCGTTGGCTCCCTGCTACGAGGAGAACGCCGCGCCGCCCGCCGAGCCCCCCATCCTTGTGGAGCTTTGGAAAGAAATGGATGTCGCCTTGTGGGAGGCTTTGCCACCAGCAGAGCGTGCCAAAATAGAGGTGGAGAAGAAGGCCGAGGAAGAGAAGCGCACCACGGAACAAGCTGCCTGGGAGGCCTATGTCGCGTACGAGAGAGTCAGGCAATTGGCTCTTTCGCAGAAGGCTCATGCAAGGGCCATGAGGGTGGCAGAGGATGCCCGTGCCGACGCCCTGAGTGCAGTCGGGCCCAAGCGCCTCATCTACGCTTGGCGGTATGTGGACCGGGTGCATGCTTCCAGCGAGGAGGAGTACCTGTTGGCGCCGGATCACCACACCGGTGAGATCGCGCTCGCCCACTGGCAAGCCACCAATTAGTACCTCACGAGTTGTGAGGCTAAGGAAGAGGCGTTGTGTCGGTGCGCTGGGAAACGGCCACGCACCAGGGCACTCGTGGCGCGCCGCCAGCGCTCCTGCGAGCGCTGTGGCTTTTAGGAGGAGTATAATTTTTGTTTCGTAAGGCGATCTCATTAGTTTTGGGACGCAAATGATAAATCCCAAATGTTCAGGAATTTTTAGCGTCCTTAATTAAGTATGTAAAAGGGAAAGTTTGGAAACCTTGTGTATTCATACGCATTTTGCAAGTACGTGCATATAACACAAACTTTACTATATACTATCGCACTACACGTCTCTCTCGATATATGCTTGCAGATTGTGCTACTCCCTCCGTCCAGTTCAATAAGTCATCTTTGGTTGTGCACTGTGACCAAGAAGGAGGGAAGACTTATACACCTAGACGGAGGGAGTACTACTATTAATTATGTACGTGCAAATGCACGTTTTAACATTACGATGCAGTTTTTGTAAAAGTAGAAAAACAACACTAGTCAAGCTTGTGAAACGATTCAATGCAAAATAAATGCAAAAATGCTCGTTTGATTGTTTACTTTTAGCTTCCTTCTCTGTGGTTATTTCTCTGTCGTACTTTGTACGGAGTATCTCACTGGTTGGAAAGGCACGCAAATTCCCAAACCGCTTCCTACACCCTGTATCAAATTTTTTGCCTAACAAGTTGTGTCGTGCAATTGGAATTCCAACTTGAGTACTACTACTAGTAGGAGTACTAGGGGCCAGTTCTTTTAGGCTTCTAGATTAGTAATCCCATAACTACTACCTCCATCCTGGTTTATTGGTCCCCATTGTAATCTGTGTCAAATTTTGATCATAAATTTAACTAATGAAATGTTAGTGCATGTCACATGCACTACTCCCTCCGTCTAGGTGAGTAAGTCATCTTAGGATGTGCACCATGATCAAGGAGGAGGGGAAAACGAGAAACGTTAATGTTTATTGCTAATTAATAGTATTGCATGCAATGAACTAACCACTGCATGTCGTGTTTGATAGTCTCAAGTGATTAAAAGCATGCACACTCTTTATCTCTTATTGGTTGATATGTCAAGAAACAAGAAACGAGGTAGAAGTTAATGCACCGCGCCTAAGTGTTTTGGGATCAGGCCCGGGCTCATAGTGGTGCCAACTGTGCAGCCCGCACAGGGCCCACAATTTTGGGGGGGCCCGAATTTTGTATATAGGCCTAGTAGTATTTCTCAAAAAAAATCCTAAGCTATGAAGTTAGGTCTGGGACGATCAGGAGCTGGAGCTGGGCCTGAGTCGAGGCCATCGAGTGCATGAGTTCTGGTACTTGATTGATATTTGTCTCAAAAATAACTTGATCGATATGTCTCAAAAGAAGGAAGCCGCTCCATCGATTGGAAACATACCGATCTCTACAGATGTCCAGCGGGATCAGGTCTCATCTCTCGATCTAGAGACCGCAAAAAATGGGATCGCTAAAGAAGCCATCGGGATCGTCTCATCTGTCGATTTGGAGACCACAACGCAACAGTAGTCACGTTGGCTTAGCTACAAGAAACATGATCATCTTGTTGCCTTCGCATCATCAGATCGATCGGATTCAAACCGCTGCCGTTGTTGCCTTCCTAACTTCCTCTCCCAAATTTCAGACTCATCGCCTCGTTGGATCGATTCGTGACCGACTCTAACTTCCAGGTGCTTAGTGTTTCCTTCTTTGCAATTAACTTCAGTTCCTACTCTTAATTCCTACATTATAGTTTTTTCTGTGAGATATATTTACAATATCATTGCTCGTGAGTTAGATAGGGCCCCGTTTTTTAGTTTTGCACAGGGCCCCAGATTTCGCCGGCCCGGCCCTGTTTGGGATTATTTGGTTTTCGTAAGATGACTTACACACCTAGATGGAGGGAGTAACATTTTATCAGTTAAATCTTTGGTCAAAATTTAGCACAAATTACAATGGTGAGGAATAAACCAGGACAGAGTAGTAGTTTAGAAGCCCAAATAAATGAGTGAGTCGCCTTATTGTTACTCTCCACTGTGACTAGTCCTATGGGAAAAGCTGGGGAAGCCGCCAAAAGAACTGGCCCTAGGAGTAGTAGCTAGGGATCGAGTGTGTGAGATGAACCGGAGAAAGTAAATGCAGAGAGATGAAATGCAAAAAAGACAGATGGATGTGATGGTTGCTTGTCCGTTTATTTTACCAGGCCACTTATTACTGGGAGTGGTTGGGTTTTGTGATATGACGGCTTTACTGCCGCACCATGAGCGGGGTGGGAGGTGAGACTCCCGTGTAGCGCCGCCCTCTACACTTGTACTACATCGGTCGTGGTTTATTAGTCCCTCATTGAATTTGAATGAAGATTTAACTGACAAAATGTTAGTGCATGTCAACAAAAACTATATCGCTGGATTCGTATTTGAACATAGTTTTGAATGATATAATTTTAGGTGACATGCATCAGCATTTATCGTACTATATATAATGTTAGTTCAATTTTTGGTCGTACTAATCTATAGTAGTAAGGTGCCCGTGCGTTGCACCGAAGAGTGAAATGCATTGATCGAGGAGTTGTTTATTTTAACAAAGGATGTGGGGGTCATCTCATGTGTAGCGGGTACCGATAGGTTTCTTTGGATATTATTTCATCTCTAGAGCTCACAAACATCCGGGTGAAATAGATAAAAAGGTATCTTTTGCAAACAAAAGCATTCAACTGTTCAACCTACATCCAAAATTTGTGAAGAAATAACACTTATTGTGTTTTGCAAGAAATGATCTTTAAGAATTAGTTTTTGAGTATCGATTGTTATACATGTTGGCTACAGATGACATGGCACTTTCTTATAGTCAACAGTTGGCTATACTATTAAGTAATATTAACCATGCCCTTATACACCTAGATGGAGGGATTAAATCAGGATGACTTGCAAGGGGGCAGAGGAGATGTAAGAAATGGTTCATCGTAAGTCTTTCACCAGTACTATAGTAAAAATTCATACATGGAAGATTCTAGACTAAACCATAAACGGATACACTTTTATTCATGTGCGATACTCCAATAGAGCAAGATCCTGCATGGAAGTCTCCACATGCTTATACAGCGTATTACATTGAGAGAAGACTAATGATCAACATTTAACTTGATAATGCGTATGTCCAGGTGAACCTCCTTGGAGTCCCCGTGCACCGCGTCGGCGGGTAAAGGATGCCATGGGTTTTCCAAGTCCACATCGGCGGGAAAGTCCCAACTCCGCAGAGTCCAAGTCCATCGGATGAGGCCGGTCTCGCCGCCCACGTGACCCGGAGGGGTAGTAAAAGTGAGCACCCACCCGTACATCGGCCTCGTGTCAGTGTCAGCGTCAGCGACGTCGCCCCTGACACACACTACAGAGACGGGGCGACAGCCTGTGTGGGCCTCGCCGGTGCCCACGATCAAGAGGAAGACACTGCCGTCCTCCTCCGAGACTAGCAGACGGGGGTGATCCTCTAGCGACTCCGGCATGGTTAACGGGTAGCACGTCTCGTACTTGATGTTCTCCACCAAGGGCCAGTAGTAACCGCTGCACGCATCCGTGAGGTGATGCACCATGTCCACCGGCGAGCCCCAAAACGGCATCGGGCACTCATAGCAGTAGACGAAGGGCTCCTTGGAGGCATCGACCAGGCCGTCCATGAAACGGGAGTCGCTGTAGGGGACGTTGCGCCAGTTGAATATATGAGCAAGTTACTACGAGATTTAATCCGAATAAGCACAAAATAAATCATGACGGCTATAACAGAGATGAAACTAATCATGTGGACTAGCATAGTAGTATGATACAGAGTAGAAACATGAATTTTCTACCACGATTTCAAACAGGAAGGACAGAAACACATACGATGCAACGGGAGCAGCACCGTTGGCATTGAGGTTGTCGCCAATGTCGTTAAGGAAGAGGTTTCCGAGGTCGGGGAAGAAGTCGTCGTCGGTGAAGTCGTGGCTGCCAGCAGTCGCGAGAGTGCGCTCCCCAAATGTCAACAGCACCCGCCGAATGAAGCGCAGGAGGGAGTGGCTGTAGGGGATGTTGCGGCCGCCGTATGGAGCGTAGGAGGAGCACACGAAGCAGTAGATGGTGTCCTTACTAGTACTCCCTAGTCTCTATCTATCTATATCTACTCTTATAGAAAACTGAGTTGGTGATGATGGTATGCCTGCCATCTTGTATATAGATCGTCCGATCTATATCTTACGGATAGAAAGCCAACTATGACAATTTTACAGAAGATACCCGCACCTCTCTCCACATTTACAGATAAGGCCTTGCCTCGTTCATCCTTATCTCCCACAACCTCGTGCTCCTCCCTAAGTCTCTATCTCTACTACTCTTCTTTGTTTTTTTATAACAAATCGAATAGTACTGCACCGTCCACTGCATGCCCGGCTGAACACGCCTCCTCGCCTCCATCATCACCAACTAAGTCTTTTATAGGAGTAGGAGTAGAGAAAAAACCGAGTTGGTGATGATGGTGTGCCGTGCAATGCACGGGCATCTTGCTATTTTTTTGCATATAATTCCAAACACCACGTAGACACGGTCTTTGAGCACGGTTCATAGTCGTTCCACGCTCGGGCATTGAAGTTTGTAACTATTTTAGATTAGAATATACTACTCCTTCGGTGCTAGTAGTAGAGCATAGTCCTACTCTACTACTCTACTCAAGCAAGGTAGGGCATAGTACTGTAGTAGGTACTGTAGGGAGTAACAGTATTGTGATCACTCAAGCAAGTTGTCTGGCATCGATATGACCCTGCGTTGCTGGTATGTTTCTCGTAAGTCAAGCGGCATGCTGTAGTCATCATCACATGTCCACTTCCCGCAGCACATATTCGCTTCTCCATCTTTGTCCGCACATAATCTCGTCCAATCTTCCATCCCCCTAAGTCACCTCCCCCCGTCGCTCGAAACCCAAGCACTAACAATGGCAGAACCGAGCAGCGTCCGCCGAAAGAGTGGCTGGAATTCGCTCCCCATAGAGGCAATCAAGCTCATTGTTTCACGTGTGGACAATCTCAGTACCATGCCGCTCGCTGTGTGCTCGTCGGGGCTGTACCGTTTACTCAAAGCCCTCAGGCCGGAGCTTTTTAAGCCATCTCCTTGCTTGCTGATGTCGCCTGATCTTCAGAAACGGCATGTCACGCAGCATAATGATCGTAGGGTGGCGAGCATCAACCCCCTTGACTACGATCCGATCCTCGTCAGCCTCAACTACATTAATGGCATGTACTGGGTCGTCATGAACACGTCTTGGATGGTGCTCGTCAACGGTCGCGGCAGCTGGATGCTCGTGGAGGTCTACACCCGGCGATTGATTCCCCTTCCTTCGATTAAGACTGCACTGCTTTGGCACCGCGGCCCAGAATACTCGGAATCTTATAGTAGCCAACATGATACCAAGTTTGATTTGCTCAAGGTTGTAATCTGCCAAGTGCCCACAAGATCTGCAAATTATAAAGACTTCGGGCTAATTGCGTTCTTCAACCATGGTCTCGCCTATCTGACAGGTCACTGCGGTAAGTGGATAAATCTGCACGTCCATCGCAGGATCATACATCCTCCATGGTTCTCTAATGCCATTGAACACAAGGGCTTCATTTACGCTGTCGACTCCTTCTATGGCTGGACGTATTGCTGGCCTACTCCAGTCATCGCTACAAACGGCTGTTACAGTAGTATGTTACTTTCCTATGATATCATGATGGCTTGCTTATATTACTGCCAAAATTTACTGAAAAATATTCATGCTCATAACATGCTGTTCTTAAGATTGACTACATCAAGAGCCCTTTTTTATTTGACTCCAACTTGATATGATGTTGTAGGCCACCTGGTGTCCCTACCCTTCCTAATCCCAGAACCTTTCAAAGAAAAGCGGCATGGCAGTTGTAGGTGGTTCCTGGCTCGATCAGATGACAGCGAACGATTGATGATCGTTCACACGTACCGGACGTGTTGTTTCGCGGAATACAATCACATTCACTGCAAGGTCTTTGAGCAAGATCCCAGCTTCTCTGGGCCTTTTCAGGAATTTTTGACTGGAGGCTGGTAAGTAGCCTTGGTACACGCTCTCTATTTGTCGGACTGAATTATCTGATTAACCAGGAGATAACCGACGGCAAGGATCATGATGGCAGCGCGGTTTTGTTCATCAGGCAAAACTGTGTGTACATAGCGTACCATGCATCTCTGCATGCACCATACCCTGATATGTGCCCCCACACTCTGCAGCCCAAAGTAGGAGAGAGGGTCACAAGTATCAAAATTCGAACTGCTGGTTGGAGTTTCCCCCGTCAGGCACCCATCTGGTTCAAGCCATCAGCCAATCTCCACAGCTTAATAAATAGTAATGTCTAATTGAGCTAGTTAGTTAGATGCGTACACTTGGTGTAGTAGGATCTTTATTTAGTTTGATGCATACACTTGTTCTTTTTTGGTAGCCCTTTTTTAATGATGGCTGATGTTTGGTTTGGAAAAGAGAGTTGCGTCTTCACTCTTCTGGCCTGCTTACTGCTTCTGTCGCACCCCCAGCCCTGGTTGCTGCTGCTGCTGTTTTCAATGTACAGTCAGTAGTATATTTCATCTGTTGGTTGAATAAATGTGTTGTTAGAACGACAAACACAATGTTTGGGAAGTCGTTGCACGGTTCGATCCTTTAGTGCCCCGTACCGTACATAGCGCATACTATTTTTCGTACGGAACACATTTTCCACTTGTTGATAACATGCAGCCCACTGATGAAGGCCCAATAGAGAAGCCCATAATTAACTGGAACGGAGGCTCTCACATGAATCTGGCCCAGGTACATGCTCATGGTCCCCTAAACATAAATAAGTAAATAAATAAATAAAGCTAAATGCTCATGCACCAGTTCTTTGGGAAAATAAGTAGCCAGTATTTCTTTTTGAAGAATACCCAAGCTAGGCCTATTTCTTTTCTCCGAATTACCGGGCTGCAAATCTTTCAAGACGAGGAGGATGCATTCCGGCCAGGCCAAAGAGTATGGTCAGTGTCTGTTAAAAGTAATATCAAAAGGGTTTGAAAATTCCAAAAAAATTTATAGCAAATGGGATATTAGTTTCTTTTTTTGTTTTTGTTCTTCACTGATATCTTATACGTATTTCATTGGATTTAACATTGTTGGGTGTTCTACGGTAGGGTGCGTCGACTGCAAATTTAAATTTCCTACGCGCAGAACAACCAAGAACATGCTACGGGAGATGGATCACAGATCGTTACCACTAGACACGCAGTGCCGTGCAGCGGAAGAAGAGTTGGGGCAACGCGTCCGCGTGGATTGTCTCCTCGTCCGATCTCCCTCGAACAGCCGGTCGTCCGATCCCACGTACAAGTTCGCCGGAGCAGCGCAAGTGCACCGCCTCTAACGGTATCTGCACGTGCAGGAGGAACACCGTGCGGCGGACTGCTAGGTCCGATCACACGGTCGGCGGCGAGTGGAGGTGGCTATTCGCAACACATGCAAACCCTAGTCGCAGCACCGAAGTGATCAACCAAATAAGTGCGTTGCACCTCCACCTTATATAGGCGTCCGTCGCGGGCTCAACACTTGGCCCTCGCACGGACCCTAAAGCCAAAAGTCTACTTGGTCATGTTCCTAGTCCAGTTCGGATCACATTCGACCAGTGTCCTACGAACCGACCTTGTATGTTCCTTCCCTTAAGCGTGCGACCCCTTAGGTTCAAGTCGGCTTGATCACAGTTCGGATCACCTCCAACCTGCACGGTTGGTAGCGGCCTCTAGCAAGGCGTGCCGACCATCAAGCAGACTATGAAGCTGGTAGGCGAACCTGTACAACACGTCACACTTCTGTTCCCTTTGCCGCACGATATATGTTGTCAGGCTCAAGGCGAGACTGTCATCCTTGTGCTAGCCCGACCTCTTTCTCGTTCCAGTGATACCGACCACTATCCAGATTATCTCATAATCCTTGTCGCATGGCCATGCTTATCCTGGTCGGATCACACGAGGGGCCCAGAGTATATCTCTCCTGATTGGAGGGGCAAATCCCATCTTGCTCGACCATGTCTCGTAGCATGGGACTGGACAAACCCGAAACCTACCTTTGTAACTACCCAGTTACGGAGTAGCGTTTGGTCGGCCCAAAGCAAGTCTGTCACCATCTCGAGTACATGCGTCAGCTCAGGTCTTAGGACATAGAACGTATGTTGTACTAGAGACTCGCAGATGACATATCGCTGTGTCTCATATAGTTGGGTCTGTCCGACTCGGATCTTATCTCGACTCGGATCCAACTACATCAAATCCGACCAGACCTTTCCAAGTCCATATTATCCGGTTAGCATCCAATGCTCCATGGCCAGTGAGACCAAGCCATGGACCGTGTCATATGCTAGTCTAGTCGGCTGCGCGTCCACACAGCCCTTTCGACTAGGGACCTTTTAGGACAGTCATCATACAATGCGTAGTCCCACAAACAAGTCACGTACTTGCTGATACACATCATTGATAATGTCCAAGGACTATCTTTATTCATAAACACATAGGAAATATCATCATACATGATTGCCTCTAGGGCATATCTCCAACAAACATGACATAGTACTAATTTATTTTTAAATTTGTTTTAGTATGGCTATTAATTTTTGGATAAAGAATATTTTGTTCCCTAGCAAAAATTTGCGAATTTTCAAAATTTCCCACATATTTAGGTAATTTTTTGACCCTGGTACTGACCAGAAAATGGCCAGCAATTCTAAAAATGGAAAACGGGCTGCAATAAATTCCATATGAATTAGAAAATGAGTAAAAATTATAAAAATAATAGCAAATGGGCTGTACACGCCACAGATTTCGAGGCTGACTTGTTTACGCAAGGCTTTGTCAGTGAACACACGATTCTAGCAGCAGTGACTGTTGGATGTCCATCCAACGGCCGACGTGCTTCTTCAATCTCTAATATTCCTGCTCCAGCCGCCTAAACTAGCGTCGGCGGGACTGCCTGCTCCCTCCTCTTGTGGCCCGTTGTGATGCCGCGCAAGCTTCCCCGGCCCACCCTACTCCCTTCGCTGGCCTGGCCACACGCAATCAACTGCCTCCTTATTATGTGAAAAAAAATGATTCCTCCCACTGATATCTGGGGCGCACCGGTTGGGAGGCTGGCCTGTGGGCCTACTAAGTTGACACGTACGCAGGGCTTGTCAACTTAGTCAACAAACAATTCTAGCAGCAGTAACCATGGTCCTGCTGCTTCTTCAATCGCTACTCTTCTTGCACCAGCCGCCCAAACCAGCGCCGGGGAGACCGCCTACTCCTGCCTCTAGTGGCCGGCTGTGTTGCCGTTGAGGCCTCATCGCCCCCTACTACTCCCACCGCTAGCCAGGCCCTGCGGCGATGGCAGCTTCACACCGCAGCCGAACCAGTGAACCCTCGTACTCCTCTCCGCGTGGGCATCCACTGCCGTGTCTTCCCTGGCTCCGCATCGTCCCCTTCCTAGGCCTCGCCGTCGTCCACCGCCTTGGTGCTCTCGGCGCGGCATGGTCAATGTGGTCAACGACATTCCATCGGAAGAGTACTGTACATGGAGAGGCTGACAGCTGGGTCCACGGCCACAGCCCAGTTTTTTTTATGATTTGCCAAGTAAGTCGTTTTGTCAGGCCTGTTGGGCTGCAAATCTTTCAAGACGAGGAGAGCTTTCATTCGGTTAGCCGAGAAAATGGACCATCAGTAATGAGAAATGGGCTGTACATTTTTAAAACACATCAAACCGGTAATTAGATTCAAATATCTTTTTTCATTCGAGATTTTAAATTACATTAATTTTTATGCGTGGAGAATTTGTTGGATTTTATATTGATATACATTTATTTTTAAAATCAGTTTGAATGTGAGTCGAAATTTCGGGATTAAAAATAGTTCGTACCGCATCGAAATATGCAAAATTTCGTATAATTTTTTAACCGTGGCCACAATATGGGTTGTAATGCTAACAAAAAGAATATGGGCTAAAAAACCTTAAGAATTAGCAGATGGGCTGTAAATTATTAGAAATAATGGAAGATGGGTTGTATGCTATTTTCCACAGATTTGGGGCTTTCCTAAAGAAAAGGTTGACGCACAAGCAGTGACTGTTGAATGTCCATCCAACGGCCGTCGTGCTTCTTCAATCTCTGCTCTTCCTGCTCTAGCCGCTCAAACAAGTGCCGGCAGGACTGCCTGCTCCCTCCTCCCCATGGCCGGCTATGCTGCCGTGCAGGCCTCACCGCCCCACCGTACTCCCATTGCGGGCCTAGCCATCCCTCTACTCACCCACACCTGCTGTTATTCTCCGACAACGGCAGACGAACCAGTAAACCCTCGTATAGTCGTACTCCTGCATGGGAAATAACTGCAGAGTCTTCCCTGCCTCCGTGTTGTTCCCTTCCTAGGCCTCGTCGTCATCCACCGCCCTGGTGCTCTCGGCGTGGCCTGGTCAACATGGTCAAGGACCGACATGCATCTGAAGTGGACTGTACGTGGAGAGGCCGACAACTGGGTCCACGGCCGCACGCAAGGAAATGCCCCCTTCTTACGCGCAAAATAATGATTCCTCCACCTGACATCAGGGACCCACTGAAAGGGCCTCTGTATTTCGCGAAAAAACATTACCGCCGCTGACAGCTCGGACCCACCAGGTATATCTTCGCACGCAAGGAAGTGCCTCCTTATTACGCACAAAAAAATGAATACTGCCCCTGTTAGTTGGGACCCAGTATAGTGGCAGGCTGACTTGTGGCCTACTAAGTTGACGGGGACGGAGGGCTTTGTCAACTTAGTCAATATGCACGATTCTAGCTCCAGTGATCGTACGATGTCCATCCAATGGCCGTAGTGCTTCTTCAACCTCTGGTCTTCTTGCTCCAGCCGCCCAAACCAGCGCCGGCCGTGCCTCGTGCTCCTGCCTCCCGTGGCCAGCTGCGATGTGGCGGAGGCCTCACCGCCCCCTACTACTCCCACCGCTGGCCAGGCCATCCCTCTACTCGCCCACACCCCCTGTTATTCTGCGGCGACGGCAGCCTCACACTGCACCGAACCAGTGAACCCTCATACTCCTCTACACATGGGCATCCACTGCCGCGTCTTCCCCGGCTCCGTGTCGTCCCCTTCCTAGGCCTCGCTGTCGTCCATCGCCCTGGTGCTCTCGATGCGGCGTGGTCAACATGGTCAAGGAACAGCTTCCATCATACGTGGACTGTATGTGGAGAGGCTGACAGCTGGGTCCACGGCCGCAGCAAGGAAGTGCCTCCTTATTACGCGCAAAATAATTATTCCTCCACCTGACAGCGGGGACCCACCGAACGGGTCACCGTATTTTGCAAAAAAATGTTTCTCCTTGACTGCTGGGACCCACCAGCTACATCTTCACACGCAAGGAAGTGCGTCCGGGCAAAAAAATGATTCGTCCCCCTGACTGCTGGGACCCACCAGCTACATCTTCACACGCAAGGAATTGCTTGACAGTCGGGACTCACCTGGTCGAAGCGTACGTAGCATTGTCATTCTGGTCGCGAACATGTACGTACATACTGGTGGATGTAGAGGCGCGCACATGTCATAGTAGAGGTGCACACTTGTCGTAGTAGAGGCGCGCATGTAGCATGTACACGTACGTACAACGGCCAGGGTGCAAGAAAGAAAATACGGCCAGATACGTACATACGAGCGGGGTCTCGAACGCCTACTCGCACATACGTACGGCCAGGGCTCGTGTACATGGCTGGGTCGGAACAGAGAAACAGCGTCGTCATCGTGTTCATGGGGAGGCAACGGAATGCTCGTGTTCATCGGGAGGCAACAGAAAGCGTGGGAGCCAACCGGCTGGGTCGGAACGAAATGCGTTGTCATGTTCATCGGGGGGGGCTTGGACGGAACATGCGATGGAAACGAGGCCTGGTGTACCGCAGAACGGAGGAAACGGCCTAATGTTCGACCGGACATGTTCGAAACGGGATCATGTTCATCGAGAGGGGTTTGGCGTACCGCAAAACGGAGGAAACGGACCTCCTACGGCCGAAACGGGGGTCCTGTTGATTGGGAGGGGTGTGGCGTACCGCAAAACAAACGAAACGGACTTGTGTTGGAGCGCTATGGTAGAAACGCGGGTCTTGTTCATCGAGAGGGGTGTGGCGTACCGCAAAACGGGACTCCACAGGATACTGTTCATCTCCACTGTCGACCTCCTCTAGCCTCCACGGGCTACCGTCGACCTCCTCCAGCCTCCACGGGCTCATGTTCATCCAGCCTCCACGGGCTCATGTTCATCCAGCCTCCACCGTGCACTACTCCACCGGCTACTGTTCAACCACCCCTCCACGGGCACCCCTCCACCGTCTACTATTCATCCAGCCCTCCACGGGGTCGTCCTGTTCATCCAGCCCTCCACACCATGAGGTCCTGTTCATCCAGAGGCAACACCACCGCTCACTGTTCATCCAACCCTCCCCCCTGCAACGCTCACTTTTCATCCAGAGAGGCAGCATCGATCGGCTTTAGTTAGCAGCTGTAGCAAAGGAATCGCTCGATCGGGTTCAGTTAACAGCCATCGATCGATCGCTCGGGTTCAGTAACGCGTAGCCTGCAGTGTAATCGCTCGGGTTCAGTTAGAGCCCAACGCCTCGCTCGGGTTGAGTTAGAGCCCATGCCTTGCACACACGCGCGTACGTGTACGAGAGAAACGCGCATCGCTCGGCCCCCGACCGCCCACCGTAACCGGGAACTCCCCGGAATTTTCCTCGCCCTTGCTTCTACCACGGTTTTTCCGTCATGGATGGCCCAAAGAATGTCATGCAGCTGCGTCTCCGGCCCGCCCAGGACGAAAAGCCCATTTTCTGTCATGATTTTTTGTCATAGAAGTAGGAGCCCACCACATCTATGATGATACCGGGTTTTGTCACAATTATCGTCATAGAAGTGTCATATGTATGACAGAAAAAAATTTGTTCGGCCCAAAATGTCACGGATGTGTCTTTTTTTTGTAGTGAGAGCCTTCTTTTGCATGGTACCCAGACAAAATATTTGAGCAGAAGTTAACAAGTCTTCCTCAGCAAGATACTCGGATGGCTTCTCTCGTAAGCCACTCAGTCCGCGTCAGTACCACAATATTGCACCATCCTCCGAGATTATATGATGAGTTGCCGATGTATGGCAGTACTGCTCAAGGACCAGATTTGCAATAATTTTGTTAGAGGTAAAATTCAGACAAAACAGATGCCTACCGCAAGGATCGAGTGATTGGTGGCATATCCTTCTTATATATGGTGAGCATGTATCCCCGGTCATATCAATAACTCATACGAGATGCGGCAAAGATCCAGCAGATATACCTAAGAAAAGTAAGGATCCCACAACCTCCCTAGTCAGGCAAAGGAAAATAAGCAAAAATACATCTCATGTGATGCAAGGAGCGATAATATTTGGAGATGACATCACAAAATCCACAGTCTTGACAATGGTCATCAAGATCATTATTCCCGCAATTGACAAGGAGATATTATAAAACCTTGTCACCTTCTTGTATGATTGGCCTCAGCAATGAGCTATGTACAGCTACAAACCCCGGGTATATGTCATATGTGTGCGGACTCAGGTCAGAAAACAAGGAGGAATAATGTCAAAAATATTAATCACGCCCATGGTCATACGAAGAATCAAGGACATGTGTGACCAAGTTATCTCAGTAAGGTATCCTAACAAAGAAAATCATGACCGTAAAAAGGATGAGACTGACAGCAAAGGAATGATGATTTATGCGCGACCATCAGGGTCCGGATACCCAAGTCAGTTGGAGGCCATAATCCCATATGGATCCACAAAGGCATACTCTCAGGGATATGATTTCTCTTCAAGCAAATACTATAAATTCTGTTTCAGGGATATGAAGGCCCATAAAACGTACCAATGGCTATGGAAATCAAAAGTCTCTGCTAAGCTCAAGGTCTTTGGGTGGCTCATGTTGTCTGACAGATTAAACACTAGAAACATGTTGAAGAGAAGACATTATAACATTGGTACAAACCTGAACTGCCTGCTGTGTGGCCAAAAAGAAGAAGACATTGATCACATGATTCTAACCTGCCCATTTAGCAGAAATTGTTGGTCAACCTTTGGGCTAGATCCTGGGGAGCTGGCCACTAGATTGTCCTGGTTAGAACAACCTAAACTTATTTGGGATAGGCCTTTGTTCATGGAAATCATACTTCAAGCATCCTGGAGCATTTGGAAAGAAAGGAACAACAAACTTTTCAGAGATATAAGCCCCTCCTACCACTCCTGGCTGGCCAGATTCATAGAGGAGTTTAGTCTTGTCCAACATAGGGTTAAAGATAACAAGAAAGATTTCATCTTCCTGCTTTTAGACTCCCTACCCTCTGATTAATTGTACTCTGTAGACCTTTCCTACCCCCACTACAAAGGAAGATGGGGTGAGACATGTACATGATGTAACTACTCCTGTAAATGTGCTCTAATTTTTAATACACATGACAGTGGGAGCCTCTCCCACTGTCCCAGTTCCTCAAAAAAAAGGCATACTCTCAGCGACCTACTCTATTTGCAAGGACTTTTCTTATCCCGCTGACCCGCTTGACATGGTTAGTGTGCAATCTCCAAGTCTGTTCTGTCAGCTCCAAGATTCCGTTGCAACCTCAGCAGTCTGACCTCAGTGGAAGTGTTAGAGCATATCACAGCCTATTACCACAGATGGGTATACCAACAAAATGAGAAAAATCAAAAGCCGAACAATCAGCTCAGGTCCGGTATTCTCATCAACGGAAACAAGTACATGGTCAGTCTGTCAGGAAAAGCATTTGTCCGTCAGCCCCCTGTCGGGCCAGTCTCAAGATGTAAATATTTGAAGTATGGCACAACTATAACTCCATACACCATTATCTCGCTCATGACAGAAGGCAGTCAAATCTTTGGTACATATCTCATGCTCGAGCCAAAGGCATAAATCAAGATAAATCAGTGCCACCTATGAGCAGTCAGATTCCATCAGGAGATGGCCATGATAATTCTCAGCATTTATGGAAACCAGAAGGCCTGCATTTATTTGAAGCAACCACATGACAGAAGCAAAAAGGTTTTCATGATCAAAAGAAAATTTATGCTTAGATCCATTGGATACCACCGCAGATATTAGAAAATTCATGTCAACAAAAAGATTTGGTATATGAGCAAAGACCTGTCAGAATTTGGGAAAGGTGAAGCAAACCACCCCAGATCAAGGTAAGTTGATCATCTGAAATTCTTGGGGGAACAATAAATAAAGAAAAAAGGATACCCAAGTTGGAGATGATGTCCTCAAGTCATACTTGTTCCCTGAGCAACCAAATCTCGAGGACGAGATTTCTTTAAAGGGGGAAGGTTTGTAACAGCCTGGATTTTGGCCCTTTTCTTTTTCTTCTGATTTATTTGGTTTTTGCTCTGTTTTTCTTTTTGGAGTGGTTCTGTGGCCTTGTCACCTGGGAAATCATCCTCATTCCTCCTCCCAAGTGGCTCATCATTCTCAAAACCTTGCCAAGAACATGTCACTTCACTCCTTGACCAAACCCTAAAATATTTTTCTAGGGAAAAAATTCCTTTTTCATTAAAGGAATAACCCTATCTGCCCTAGGTTGTGAAGCAACCTATATTTCTGTCCATCCAAAGATCCCCAAATAGTTCTCGTAATTCCTTTGGGTCATATATAGCTCAAATATGCCCAAACATTGGCTTGGCTAGTTCAAAAATAATTCCCCAATAATCCTTTTTCTATTCTGCCCTGAATGGCACTTTGTGAAGGAAGTGTCATTTATATTTCTCCTAGTGCCTCCCAAACTTTTTGTGCATAATTATATGTCCAAATAATTTCCCCATGCACAAGTTCAAATTTATTTGCCTAGCCAATCTTCCTCAGTGAATTTTCAAAGTTTTTGTCAGACAGAAGGCTTTGTGAAGGAAGTACTAGCTAGGAGTACCCAAATGAGTTGAACTTTTGCACACTCCTTGATGTGCTCATATTAACCCCCTCCACCCATTTGCAGCCCCATCCAATCATCTAGGTGAGCACAGGAGCCAATCTTTGATTTTGGCAATATTTTCAGGTTGTGAAGCAAGTGTATTTTATATTGCTTCGAAAATCCTGGTAAATTATCAGATCATTCTTATACCCATAAAACATCTCTCCACCCAATTTGGTATCATTTCATTGATCCATTTGATCACCAATATTATTCCAAGTTTCTGGTCAGCAGAGATGTTTGTGAAGGAAGTACCAGTTTGGCTTTGCCAAATGGTATGAGACTTTTTGAGCATCTTCATAAGACCAAATGACCCAGCTTTGCCCAATCTTAGCCCAAGTTGACACTCCATGTGAGGGCACCATCATGATCTTCATTTATGACCAGATTATGTGGTTGTTAAGCAACTACATTAAATCTTTATCCAAATATCCTCAAACTTACCAGGATTAAAGTCCTTTACCTCAACCTAGCAAACAGCTCCATTGCTCCCAAAACCCTTCATGTTGATCACCAGTGCTCACCCAAGTTTACTGTAGTAAACTTCAGAGGGTGATTCCCATTTAACCATAGCAGTTTTAACCAAACTACCACCGCAGTTGAAACCACCCTTCAAAGGACTTACCACTAGACAACATCGGCCAGCCATTTGGCTCTTCTTGATGCCAGTCTACGCGGTGACCACCGCTTTGGCATGCAATGGCCGCGTTCCGGATTAGTTTCTTGCTCGGGCCCCTCCCCCTCTCGTCGGCTTCGCGCTCGTGAGTATGTCCAGTGTCTACATCGCGTCATCGTCGTCCTCCTGGAGCCCTCTCCCCTTCTTCAACCCCTCCGTCAGCGCTCGTCGCCGCGTGCCCACGGGCGCATTGTGGCCGACCGAGCTTTAATGGTGGGCGGCCTCTTCCTCTGCCCCTCCCTTAGCCGTCTCTTCCTCGTGAGCTATCCCCTGTGCCTCCCTCATCGCCTTCCTCCGAGCTCATGCGCGCGCACGCGTTCGCGGCACCGGACACGCGTCCACGGCGGTGCCAGCTCGGCCTCCTCATCCCGTGGCTATATAAGCCAACCCCGAGCTCCCTCGACCGCTCCATCAGCCTTGCCTCTCTCCACGGATCCCACCCATGCACTTCCCTGAGCTCAAGACGCCCTCCACGACCACCATTGCCGCCATGGCCGCTGCCCCCTCCGGTCTAAATTCGTCCGAAGCCAAGCCCTCCTCCACCTCTAGCCAGCACCATCGCCTTCCCCACACTCCGGCGAGTCTCCCTGCCCTTCCCCACATCGTCGGAGCCCCTCTAGGGCCATGCCCCTCAACCAGCCGCCGCCTCTATAGTTCCCCATTGTTGCGGCCTACCCTCCTCTCCACCCCTCCCCGGCGTTCGTTTCGCCTCTGAATGGATCCGCCTAGTCGCCCTGAACTCGCCGGTATGCTCCGTGTCGCCGGATACGGCCGGAGCAGCCTGCCCCATTGCCGGTCGCCGGCCTCTGTCCTCCTTTGATGCCGCTTCTCGCCCTCGTTCTGCGCCTCCCCAACGCTTCCTCTGGCTGGTGGCGGATGCGCCGCTTCTCCCCGAGCGCGCCGGTGTGCTGCACGGGAGATAGCCGGAGCCGCACGGGAGCCTCGCCGGAGCGCGCGGCCTCGCCTCTGTTCAGTCCGCGTCGGGGGAAGAAGAAGGAGGCCATGAGGAGAGAGAGAGGTGGGGTGGGACCCGCCTATCAGCGTCCCAGGAGCCGGCACCGTGTTGACCTGTCAACGCTGACATGGCAAGTGGAAGCGTATTTTGGTGAGTACGTTTCCACTGACCGAAAGCGTATTTCTGAAAACCCGTTTTCTGCCTTATCCACTCAGGGACTTGGTTGTGATGTTATTTTTACAAATAGGTCCCTGGTAGTCAAACCCTCATAACTCCGCAACCATAACTCCGTTTAAGGTGAAACCAACGCTCACTTCTTTGTTTCATCGAGACCTTTCTGTTGGTGTCACTTTCATTATGTTTTGGCATACTGAAAATGACCATTATGCCCTTGCCCTTAATCAGCCCCCTCCGAGAGAGAACGATTTTCGGTGACTCTTTCCGCGAGCTTCTCGCACTTTCTCCCGGTGATTTCTTCCACCCCAGGCAAGCCACACCCTCCATTTGCATGGTTTCAATGCAGTGACATGGTTTAATCTATTTTAACTTGTTTAAAATATTGCTTTAGCCACATGACTCTATGCATGGCATTTTCTCGGAGTATTGTTTTCATCTTGTTGTTGCCATGCTATTGTTTGGATTATTAGGAGTTATGTTTGTAGTTGATGAGTATCATGTTGCCATTGGAGTATTAGTGGCTGATATTATGATTGTTTCATGATGATATATGTTAGTATGTTTTGGAGTATTACTTTGGATATCATGCTATCTTTGGATTATTAGTTGTTAGTATGATTATTTTCATGATGCTAGTTGATGTTCTGTTGCTTGGAGTATTATTTTCAGAGATGATGGTTACATGTGGATCTTAGCTGGATAGTCGTATTCTTGTTATTGGAGTAGTAGGATTATTGTTTTGGATTCATCATGATAGTAGCGTTATGCTATCATCGAAGTATTTTGAGATGATGATATTATGCTTGGATTATTTGTTGGATATTACTATGACTTGGATTATAGTTTGATGGTTGACATCGGAGTATCAGTTATCATGGTTATATTTTTGGGGATAAATTCCGTCAGTAAGTTGGTCAGGTGCCGCCGAATCGAACTTTTCCAGTGCAACCACATTTGCCGGTATGGGACGGCCCTAATGCAGTCTATTGTCGTGTCTCTCGCCGGTGCCTCTAACGAGGGAAGGTTATGGGCGCGCGCTACCCTGATCAGGTAGGCGGACATAAGCCTTGTGTGCCCGTTGTTTGAGTTTTTGGATTCGTGTCCCCGTGTGGGACGGGCCACGACGGTGGTCGATGTGTCTTGAGGTAGACACGAGGCCACCCATGACTTGGCCCAGTGGGGAGTGAGTCGGAGTGGCCGGGAGAGTGTCATGGCAATAGATTGGTTTTGTCATAACGTCGTTGGTCCACCCGAATGGGAGTACGAGGCCATGGGTTCTGTGGTGTGGGTACAGTGCGCTACCTCTGCAGAGTATGTGTTTAATCTATCGATAGCCGTGTCCTCGGTCATGGGCATGGGTTCGTACTAGGGTACACCGTTCGATCAACACTCACATGATGGAATGACTTATAGGTGATGGATATGTGGACATTTGGAGCAGTACAGATTGGCCAAGTATTGGTCGGGTTGTGATCGCCGTAAGGATCACGGGCCATTTATTGGTCGGGTTGTGATCGCCGTAAGGATCATGGGCCATTTATTGGTCGGGTTGTGCTCGTCGTAAGGATCACGGGTCATTCATTGGTCGGGTTGTGATCGCCGTAAGGATCACAGTTACAGTTTGGTTTTGATCACGAGGTGATCGAGATGGTATATTGCTTGTCCGGTTTGCCAAGAGAGATATGGTTATGGAGATCGGAGATGGTGATTTATCGGTATTGTAGTAGTTTCATATTATGCTATATCATGGTAGTTGTTAATTTAATTAACCTGCTTAATGCTATGTTGGTGTCTTGCCTTGATGTTTTTGGTTGTTGTGAGCTTGCAAGTACATTCAATGTACTGACCTAGCGTGTCATGCCAGATTGCAGGGGATGCCGTGATTGCTTGATTGCTTGTCGTGGTTTCCGTTCGTGCGAGCTAGATCGTGTCTCAGCTAGAGTCCCTACAGAGTGGAGTTCACCACCTTCGTCGTTGTTCCGCTGCTAGAAGATTTCCGCTGCTACGAGTTGTTCTGCTGCTAGCATAGAGCAAGTGTAATATCGCATGCGTAGTGTCGCTGTGCTGATGTGAACCTTTGTAACATCAGACCTTTGTATTTATTCTTGTAATAAGAGCTGTTTTGTTCTATGTCAAGCAGTGTCGTATTCCAGAGACTTCTCCTTGATCTCTGGGCTGGAATACGGGGCGTTCCGGTTTCTCTGAGCCGGGGTGCCACAGGCGCGTTGAAGAAGAGAGCGGTAGAACCGCCGGAGCAGTACTACCGCTCGCCCTTGCGGTATTACCGCAAGGCATGGCTTGCCTGGGCTGGGAAGGCATGAACGAATAAAAATACATCATTGGCTACTTCCAATGATTTTCGATCTGTGCAAAAATCCGACACGGTACTACCGCGTAGGGCGCGGATGTAAAAAATTACATCCGCCCCTACTTCCGCTCGTGCTGCTGTGCTGGGCCCGAGGCCATGGTACTACCGCGTCCGGGGAGTGGTACTACCGCAAGAGCCTGCGGTACTACCGCGTCCTTGGCCGGTACTACCGTGGGCCTCTGCGGTACTACTACTCCCTTGAGCAGTACTACCGCATGCCACAGTACCACAACACTAGGAGTCCTTCATTTTGCAGAGACACGGATAAACGGTGGTTGCTCCAAAGAGGCAAAGGAAAGGTGGTCCAAAGAAATGGGTGTGTACGTGAAGATTCCACCCAAACCTTTCCAAAGCGGACCCACTCTTAATAGTACGGCTTTCCTATGACTCAAATCCACCGAAAAGAAACGTAGAGAAAAACTCCGTCTTCACTAGACTCCGAGGGGCAACGAATCATCTTGTGTCTAAACATGAGATATCTGAAATGCTCAAAGCACACGATTAGTCCACAAATGCATTATCATCAATCACCAAAACCACATGGGATGAAATATGCCCTTACAATGTCCACCCGACAAATGAACCTATGCTTGATGACCAAATGGATTTGGCGCATTGTCCAGGGGGGGGGTGGCGGTGGCCTCTAGTTGGACCTGATCCGTGCTAACTACTTGATGAACCAGTCATTCTCTTATTGCTCCAATGTCAAAGGCTCCCAGGTTTTGGCAAGCCATCCAGTCTCTCAAACCGATTTTTCGCATGGGGCGGCCATATCGGTTAAACGAGGACCGGATACTTTGTTTTGACTTGACCGTTGGTCTGACAATGGACCCCTCAAGGATCAATTCCCGGCGCCATTTGCCATCCCTGATCATCCGGCCATCTCTTTGTGGCTATGGTAGTGCTAGACACCGGGCGGAACCTGTCCTTTCGGCGGTCCTTTGGCCTTGCCGAAATCGCAGAGTGGCAGGCGTTGACCTCCATACTACAAGGAGTAAACTTGTCTTCGGATCCAGACGTTACTCGTGGGCCTTGAAGCCCTCAGGCGTCTTTTCCATGAAGTCTCTCTACAATAGGTTAGCGGCGGGAGAACTGCATGAGGAAATGAAGGCTCTTTGGAAAGCCAAGTTGCCTCCAAAAATTAAAGTCTTCCTGTCGCAACTAATAAGGGGGAGGGTGCCATCGGGAGACCAAGTGTTGAAGCAGAATGGCCATGGGGTGGCCAATACCCATGGTGCGGAGTTGTGGAGGACCTGAACCACTTTTTTTTCTATTGTGTGTCCGCCCAATTCTTGTGGAGCTGCTTCAGGGAAGTCTGGGGCAATAGCTGGTGCCCAATCACCTTCCCTAACTGGCATCAGTTAGTGTCCGGTTGCTCGGGCCAGGTTTGCAGATTGATGTGGGTGAATTTTGGGACCTTGGCGTGGACTCTTTGATGTGATCGAAATAAACTTATCATCGAGCATATATTTCCATCAAGAGCTACTAATGCAATTTACAAAGTATGTGGCTTCTTGCAGCAATGAAAGCCCCTCTCCAAGCGGCGAGATAAGTTGGCGATCAACAAATTGATAAGGAAGCTCAAGGAGGTGGCGGCTACACTC
The DNA here is from genome assembly GCF_002162155.2 of Triticum dicoccoides. Classification (NCBI taxonomy): domain Eukaryota; kingdom Viridiplantae; phylum Streptophyta; class Magnoliopsida; order Poales; family Poaceae; genus Triticum; species Triticum dicoccoides. Next base: position 600,851,137 of record NC_041385.1, read on the forward strand.
CTCATGATCCTTTATCCCACTTGGGACCTTGATTCCTTTTGCGGGCATGTTGCGTTGTAGCCCCCAGCTTATATGTACTCTTTTTGTTTTTTCTTGGTGTGTGTCTGGTGAGGCGTGTGTGTGGTGTTTGTGGAAGGACCTCCATTCCGTTGGTTGGGTGCTTGTATGTTTGCGACCGTTGCTTTATCTATAAAGGCTTGTTCGATTGAGGTGGATTTGAAGGGGATTGATGAGGAATTAATCCCCTACAAGCCAAAATCTCCTGCAAATCCCCTTCAATCCACCTGGGGATGGGATTAACCAAACTAAGCTTAAAGCGGGGCGAAAAGACTTTTTCGGCAATACTCTCCTTCGAGTTCATATAGGTAAAGTGATATACGGTCAATGTTCACATACCACCACTCAGAACTACACGACAACATGATCAAATAATAATCTTTACTGCAAATATTTTTTTTAGAAAAGGAGGAAGACCTCCGGCCTCTGCATCTGGGCGATGCATATATCCATTTTATTAATTATTAACACAAAACCTTGCAAAGTCATATAACAATAAGACTAAAGCCACCGTCTAAACAACATCTATCGCTACTCCTATCCAGTTGATAAAGAGGCGCTGATAGTCTGGGCCTAATACCAAACAGACCTTGCAGCCTAACCTAACATCTAAGACCTGAGGTCCCAACCAGGACGCCTGCCGAGTATGGGCACCCACCAGTCCGGTGTGCTCCTCAACCAGGACGCCTGCCGGGTATGAGGCCGTCGCAGCCACCTGCACCAATCCATCTTCAGAGCTGTACTGTTGCATGTACCTTGCCCGGTCTAGCTACCACCGACGCCACCACGACGCCAGACAACGTCGACCTCCTGCGTGAGTCCATCATTGCACATCAGACGCCTAATCTCCAGGGCGCCATGCCATCGAGATCGGACACCATCAATGTGTATGATGAAACACCGCTCCTCCATTTGTCACCTCCAGCCATCACTTACTCCAAAACGATGCCTCCATGAGGGAAAGCGATACTAAGAACGCCATCATCGTATGATCCGGGAGACCCATATCTAGGGTTTCCCCCGGAGCATCCCAAGCCCGATGACGCCAACTGCAACGACGATGCCTCGACAAGGAAACGACATCAAAGATGCCGCCATCGTCCGCCATGACCGTAGTCGGCGTGATTTTCATAGGTAGTTGCGCCACCGGGCGTACACCACCGGCCTCGCTGGTCCCTTCAACCATAGCAAACTCCAAAACGATGCCCTGAAGAGGGACTATGACGCAAAAGCACTGCCATCGCTCGATCCCATCGAGATCTAGGGTTTCCCCCGGAGTTGACCGAGTTGTCAAGGACCAGACAAGGATGGAATCCCGCAGATTCGTCCAGCTACCGACGTGTCGCACTCGCCATCGCATCGATCATGACCCGGAGACCAAGCTCACGCCTGGGCCCAGATCCGGCCGCCGCCGCCAATCTGGTCACGCCGCCACCGTCCCTGGCGACCGTGGCACCCCAGATATTGAAGCCGCCTGCCATGGGGTATGGGATCGCCGGAGCGCCGCCAGCCACCACTGTGACGTCCGGCCGCACGCCACGCTCCAGCCCGGGGGCGCCGGCCCGCGCCAGCTCCTTACGAGCGGGAGGGCACCTAGTCCCCGGCGCCGCCAGCGATGGCAAGGCTTTGCCTGGCCGCGCCCTCAGGCGGCGGCAAGAGAGGAGGAGGACGAGAGGGGGAGTCGGGGGCGACAGATCTGGGGGCCTCCCAGCCGCCGCACAGGGGCGACTCGGGAGGAGGAGGTTAACAACTGGAGTAGTTTCCTCACTTTTCTACCACATCCTCAAGAACACTACATAACTACTCATGGTCATGGAGTATCATGGTAAACATGTTCAAAGGTGTAATGATAAATATGGCAGCGTGAAAGTATAAATCTATCTACAAGCAGTGGTAGTTACCACCACCTTCTTTGGCCTCCACGTGTTCCTCTTCCCCCTCCCTCAAACATGGAATCAAGTCAGCCGGGTAAATGGATACTGTTAACGGGTGCCCATGCAATTAGTAGGCAGAAACTAATTCGGTTTTTATAATAAAATAATCCGGCAAGTTGGTGACAGGCTGTTGCAACCACCTCCTTAATCCCTGCATGTGTACAACATTTTTTCCATCGGATAAGCATACTGTAGATGGTAATTTTTTATCCATATTACATACTTAGTTTTTTAATTATTGGAAATAGGTAGTATGGGAATGTATAACTCTTTTTGGATTCTTCTAATATAGTACGAAATATATTGCCCATTTTAAAACCGCATAGAGTATAGTCATGTATACCTGTAGGCTGTAGTATGGAGTTTTTTTTAGGATCTGTAGTATGGAGTATGAACATGTAATGATTGTAGTATGGAATATGCACTACTAACCTAAAATTGGAGTACGAAGTATAACCATTTGATTATTGGAGTATGGAGTATTAACACCAAGCTGGAGTATGGAGTATTAAAACCCTTTTACGTGTATGTGTCCCAAAAAAGTAGTATCTCGTGTGTATGTTCGTTTTAGAATTATGGTGCGTACAACATACTATACTATAGTATGGAGTATATTTACAAATTTTCACATAGAAGTTTTTCTTCACAAAGAGTATGGGTGTATGTGTATATATATATATTCTTTTCAAAGAAAGAGTATGTAGTATATCTTTTTCATGTAGATATAGTTTTTTTTAGTATGTAGTATGTAGTATGTTGTAGGTAGTAGTATAGAGTATATGTGCATATAAAAAGGGTGTATGTCCTGGAAAAAAAAGAAGAAAAAGAAGTATGTATGGAGTATACATATAGGAGTACCGTGAACGTGATTTACAACAGTGTATCTACATAGACATCTAGCTAATGCATCCGATCAGATCAGTATGAAGTAGTACACGGCACCTAATGGCATGCATGTACATGATGCAGACGTGATGCCATGCATGGATCATCGGAAGATCTCAATGGGAGGTTCCCATGATCTCCGCCACCGTACATCATTAGCGGCGCCATCGTCGTGCGCCGTATGTTGCCCTTGCACCGCTGAACTTGTGGACATGCGGCCATTCGTCGTCGTTGCCGTCGCAACTAAGTAGGGCTGCATCTGCGCGCCTGCAGCAGCCGTACGTTGTTCTCGTCGCGGCTGACATGCCGATAGTCGCCTGTTAGTTTCTGCGCCTCCTAGGTATTGAGACTGTCGGCAAACACTCGAATGCAGGAGCAGCATCAATCCATGCACGCTCAAGACAGGACTCAGCGGAAAAAAGAAATAAAAATCAGTATCATGTATACATACAATTGCTTTTCGATCCAATTTCATACTTGAAACACGTCATTACAGTTGGCAGGGATGGGGAAGGACATGGCCGGAGGCCGGCGCTGGAGAACATTGGAGCCATGTCCCGCCTGATGATTAAACAAAAGCATAATAGGAAATGAATCAGCTTCTCACGTATATGCATGTACTTCAGCAGAACAATGATTGCGTACCTTTTTCCTTTAGCCGTTTTGTTGAATATCCGCTGGACGTAGAGATCTAGTTGGAGAGAGAGATGAGGTTATTTTGATTGCATGCCTCCAGATCCAATCTTAAATATATACAGACGACCAAAACGATCGGCTAGGCCAAGAAAATCGGGGGCTCAGCAAACTAATTAAGTGGGTCCAAATAAATCCACCTTGCCTCCACCCATAACCCGTTAAGATGAGATCGGATCTTGATGCAATCTGATGGCAGCGGGGCAGTGGTAACTACCACTAGGTGGTAGGATGTATTTTTCCTATATATATATATATATATATATATATATATATATAGCAAAAGGGCCTGTGCGTTGCAACGGGTAATAAAATTGCAATGTTCAAATCAATCCATCGAGAACATAAACATCATTTGGTCAAAAAAAGAACATAAATATCTAAATGAATATATAAAATACATATTAAATCAAATCAAATGAAATCGGCGGCTGGGAGCACTTAAGAAATAGTAGTGCTAATATTACACATATAGTAATTGACTACCCACAAGCTTAGAGGCCACAATTTATTCTAAAAGCCTTAGTTTAATTTAGCGATTGAAACATCCATTATCCAATGTGTCAATACAAACATTGATTATATTGCAAGAAACACTGTGTATTACTTTTAAAATCTAGTAGCTTACTCAATCAAATGTTTGGCACTACTTTCCATCAGTTTTCATTAGTCAACAGTATAGCGTACAAACCCAGCATAAAAAAATAATTCAAATATCAAGAAAATCTGCTTCACTCTCTCGGTCTTATACAAACTTCCGAGTAATAGAAGTACACAGTGACACTAATATTATTATATCAGCCAAGGTTTCAAGATTAGACAAAAAAAAGTACCTTGAGTTATTGAAGGCACAAATTATTAGTTTTGGGAATCCTTGGATTGAGAATTATATTTGTGACCCATTGATCATGTGGATGGAATAAGATGGACATGACACACACTGAAGTAATTCTCAGGTAAATTTCGGGTAAAAAATAACTCTTAATCTTCATATAAATTAGATAGAAGGAAATATCATGAAGATGTATGCAGAATCGCAGACATATGTTCTCACTTAGCAAAATAAGCAATGAAATTCAGAGTCAACTTTGGTGTCAGCCCATATTGTAGTATACAGATAAAGTAATTGGTCTCATGTTCTAGTTTTCAGGCTCTGATGGTTTCTGTAATGGTTCTGAAAGTGAACAAGTAATGGTTTTCAGGCTCATATTTCATTGGTTTCTTGTTCACTATAAACCATCAGAAAACCATTAGAAAACCATTAGAGCCAGAAAAATGGTTTCTTGTTCACTATAAACTTGTACAGTTAGCATAACAGAGTATACAGAATCGCAGACATATGTTCTCACTTAACAAAAACATTATGGTGCTTCTGTTATGCTAACTGTACAAGTTTTGTTTTTGTATCAGTACTGTTATTACATCTGTAGCATGTGACATGCTTTCACTATTCTGATGTTGCTCCTATCCTCAATCTTTTTTAGTAAATTTCATTTGTACTAATAAACCCGGCAGTCATAAAAAAACTGAAAGATTGAAAGACACGTATAAAGATGATCTTATAAAACTTGTTAAAAGTTTTCCTCCTGGCATCATTTTCTCTTAACTCGGTAAAATATGTTTCCAGTTGTACACATATGGTGCCAGCAGTGTGAATACTTTAAGACGGAATGATAAAATCACAAGTGCTGCTACATATAATCCTACAAAAAGAATTCAAGACATGTTTGTACTGAATATGTTAAATGCCAATACCAAGAGCATACCAATTTATCAAGAAGGGTGGTGAATTGTGAGCAGAACACACTAGAAAGACAAAACCTTTAAGATGTCCCTTTGAACATGAGATGTGGATAGTTTGTATTTACTGAATAGGTTCTGCTCCTGCCATTTACCTAACAAATTATTCAAGTTCACCAGTTGCATAAAAAAATTAAGTTAAGATGTCAGATGTTAAGTTACTCACAGGGATACAAATGTGCATCTCAAGCTCAAAGGTGCGGCACAGAAGATTTCCTTCACTCATAGTCACACAAGTTTTACAGAATTCATACAAACAATTGGTCGAATGGCAATCTCATTGAACGAGACATTGTCAGACACAATCATAAGCAGAGAACAAACTCACCTACATCTATTTCTCTGAAACAGCAAAGACATCCAAAATCCCGCAACAATTCCACCATATTGCCCAATGCCATGCAACAGCCACCGCCACTACCTGCCCCAGCACAACCAGCAACAAAAGTAGCACATACATACCTGGCCTTTGTCTCTGATTGATGCACAGGATGCACCTAGGCTGTGTCCCGGACCACCACCTCCTCGCTCTTCACCTCTGGTCCACGGACGGCCTCAACGCCAAGGATTTCCCGCTGCTCCGCTCCGTCGTGGCCGCACGCGCGCCTAGCAAGCTGCTTGTGTTCGGACTCTCACCATAGCTCCTCGCGCTCGCCGCGGTCAACTCTGGGCAGGGTGCTGCCACTGCCTTCATCGAAGATGCGGACAGCGCGCGGGGAGTGCTCATTGGGCGTGGCCCCAGCGTCTCGGCGACCGTCTAGCGGGCAAGGTACCCCGACCCGTCCGGAGGCGTGGGCGGTGCTGCGGCGCGCGAGGTCGAGCCCGGTGTGCCGGCGCCTGACAGGGACGGTGCGCAAGTTGGGCTGCCGGCTTGACCTCTTTGCCGCCGGAGGTTCTTGACGTGAGGTGGGATGTGGTCGTCGGCGGCGTGCCGAGTAGGGCAGGTCCCGGGGAGCCGGGGCAGATGGGCTCTATATACACGACGACTGCACTCACGCGCGCTACGGGGGGCGAAGCGGTGAACGTGGCGGTGCACGAGTTGAACCAGACGACGGGAAGATCTGACGTCACAACCAATCTTCTCCACCCAGGGGCGCCATGGCTGCCGGCCGACGAGCGCCTCACCGCAGCTGCTGGCCAACAAGGACAGAGGAGCACGGGTGCTAGGATGGAGACGCACCTAAAGGGGGGGGGGGCTGGGACACCGGAGGTGGAGGAGAGGCCGAGAGGGTCGGAGGCGGAGGGGAGAGCCGGACTGCCGACGAGCTCGCCGACGAGAGCCCAGCCGAAGGTATCCCCCTTCGACCTTCTCTGCCACTGGCTGGATAAGATGAACAAAGGAGCGCGGGTGGAATTCTAATAAATTAAGGGGTCAATTTGTAAAATCAAAACGTTTTTCCAAATACACTTAAATCGGGACCGCGGGTTGATTTCCTGAAAACTGCGGGGCTTTTCTGCAAAACGTGCGACGACGGACGACCAAAAGCAATCGGTGGTTTATTAGTAGGTGAAAATATATATATATATATATATATATATATCTTTACCTACTAATAAACCGGCTATTGCTTCTGGTCGGACGTCGTCGTCCTTTTTGCAAAAAAGTCCCTGTAGTTTTTGGTAATTGAACCCGCAGTCCCTGTTTAAGTGAATCTGAGAAAATGCTTCATTGTTTGCAGAAAACCCCTGCATTTATTAGTTTTCAGCCCGTGATCCTTCCCCAGTTTCCCCTCTGCCCCGACTAAAAAAATCCCCTCTGTGCCAGCCGGCGCCCGACGGCCCGATTCAGCGCCTCCCGCCGGAGACCGCCCGCCGCCGACGAGGGGCACGCCGGTGATCTCCCCCAGCCCGCCTGCCCCTCTTTCATATCCGTTCTACTCCTTCTCTCTCGGCCCCCTCGAGCTCGCCTCGATCCATGGCCTCTCCTTAAACCTAGCTCCGGTCACGGCCACGACCGGCTTCGCAGCTCCCGGCCGCCATCGCCTGCGCCTCCCCCCGTGTCTCCCTCACCTCGCCTGTGCAGCACCGTGGTTGTACATCGCCAGCGCCATCAGCTACAGCCCCGCTCTAATCCACCTGCAAGCCGTGGACAGCGGCCTGGCTGCTTACTCGTCGCTGGCCTACCAGTACCTCCACCAACATCTCATCCATCTAGATCAGGGGCGCTTTAATTTCAGCAGATTTTCTTCTTCTTTGCAACATGGTAATTTTCTGGGATAGAGTCTTGATTTTAATTATTGCAGAATGGCAATCTGCTTTATGTTGGCTTTATCATCTCAGGATAATCCAGATGTTTTCCTATGCCTTGAAGAGTTGTTGATGGATGATATACATAGGCTACCAGGTGGTAGCTCCAATGTTGCAACTGAGGCCAGCAATGGGTGCTTCTCCTGGGATGGCTCACCTGAGATACCAACGTTGAAGGATCTGAATTTTCAAGCTCGGCAAGGCATGCGTGTTGCACTTTGTGGGACGGTCGGCTCTGGAAAATCAAGTTTGATCACTTGAATTCTTGGTATGGAGCCAAAGCTATTAGGAGAGGCCAAGACTTGCGGAACAATGGCATATGTCAGCCACAAGGCATGGATACAGAGCGGCAAAATTCAGGATAACATACTGCTCGGCAAGGAGATGGAGAGTGAGGAGTATGACAGGGTCCTTGAGTGGTATTCGCTAAAGAAATACTTGGAGATCAAAATCATTGGAGAGTGAGGCTGGACTCTTAGTGGCAGGCAGAAACAAAGGATTCAGATAGCCCGAGCATTGTGATGTATGCTGACAACTATTTTGTTCCATGATCCGTTCAACGCAGTTGATGCTCATACAGGATCCTAATTTTCCAAGGTAAAAATACAATCTCTCTTTGTTACTGAACCTTTTTCCTAAAATATTTGTATTTGTTCCGCTTGAAAAAACTAGGACTGATCTTTTGATAATGTTATGTAGAATCTTTGCTGAACTCCCTTGGTGTTAGTTGTTCTTGAACCGAAGAAACGTGCGGTCTGGAATTGACATCATTCAGTTCCTTGATGAAAACAAAGTTGCATGTCCTTTTAGTCTAAACGTAATATTATGCCTTGGAGCATATGATGGGGGTCAAATCGCAGTTATGAACTGCATTGCACGTGCATGAAGGCGAATGATTTTTCTGGATGCCATTGCCATCTGGTAAGTTGAGTTTATCAGTGAGTAATTGGTACAAAGTTCAGATTATCAGTTTATGTTTGTCTTGGCAGATCGATGGTTTCGCTGCGGTCGTTGGGAGAAATATCATCGACGGTAGGGGAAAAGCGGGTAGGCTGAGGCGGGCACCCACACCAAGCGGCCGACCCACGAAGGCGGCCATGCAGCTCCGCCTCGTGCCTCTCTCCCCATCTCTATGTTCGTGTCAAACCCAGCGCAAGGTAGAGGCAGAAGAGGAGGCCGGGAAGAGAAGCTGCAAGGTAGGAGGCTTTTGATCTGAAGGCAACAGTTGGGCGATCTGCTCACAAAGACACACCTCTATTTTGAATTTCAACTTGAAAAGATTGATCAGGTCACGAATGTAGCTTGGCTATGTCTCTCACTGGTGCTGAACAATGTTTTGCTTATTTTCATCTTGGTTGCTGACATTGGTGGTGTTATCTGTCAGAGAAAGTTGTTGAAGTGGAAGAAGGTGAACCTGTAGAAGAGCTGAAAAAAGGACGTGGTAGAGACAAGGAAGCAAAGCCTAAACAGTATAATGATGTGAGTTCAAATTTCCTCTGTTTTCTTCCCTTCTTCATCTATATGATAGCATAGCTGTCTTCTAGATTATGCGAATGTCTTTGGTTGTCATATACTGCGGATGCATTGTAGTTTGATGGTGTCGTCTGTATTAACTGCTCAACAGAGTTTCCTTGAATAATTATACAGATACTGTTCTATCTCTTATTGTTTCATAAAATTCTAATTAACCGCTCAACCTGTGACAGTACTACCTCGCCCAGCCGCGCATCCAAGACGCGGCGCTTGTTGGAAAGCTGGTCAAGTAGGTCCTCGACTGCGAGATTTAGCTGGTTGATCCTGTGCATTAGCCTAATTGTTACAATAAACGGACTTACAACAATGATGCTTTCTATATTGAATTCTTATATTGGACCTCACCATTGCTTAGTTTCCTTTCCTGATGTCAAGACACAAAGAATTTGAGATTCAATTTATCTTTTTTAGTTTTCACACTAGAGTGCTTCATTTATATGTATTACTGTAGACACATGGGAATCCTCAAGGTGTCAGGCTTGTTCTTATTATTGCTCATGCAACCCTAAACTTCAGTTAAATGCCTCCTATCCCCAACACGCCTGTCCCAACTCGCAAAGTACCTAGGACAAAGAGAAGTGTACTATGAAAGGAAATGTGTGCCATTTTTATCAAATGCCTCCTATCCCACCCCCACCCATGTGTTTCTCCTAAGTCATCTGCCCTTCCCATGCTGCCTTTGCCTCCTTTGTGTATCACCAGATCATCATCGATGTTGGCCGCACCCGCACCATTGTCCCATCCACTTCTTCATCCTCCTCTCTACTACTTGCAAGTGTCGCAAGCTACAGACAACAATTTTTACTATGTTCTTGACATTGTAAAAGTCTCACGTTCTGGAACCTACACACTTAAATGTCTGCTAGAGATGTTTATCGCATCATAAACTATGTGTTCTACACATGCCAACGGCATGGAGGGAAGGAAAATAAGCGGCGATATGGATGAGATATCGTGTTGAAATAGAGGACCTGGATCTGCTCCAGGGAGGGGGCCTTAACTAAGGACCTGAGCTATTTTTGTATCTCCCGTTGCAACGCACGGGCATTTTTGCTAGTATATATATATATATATACATACATACATATATATATATATATATATATATATATATATATATATATATATATATGAAACTTAATAACTCGAGCTTTTCATTTCTTCAACTTGCTCTGAAAGTGATGGTTTTCAAAAGAAAATACTACAGCAACTAAGAAGATAGTAGTGGTTACAAGAGCATTGGTTTCTTGTGTAGTACTAACTAGCGGGTAGTGCGCGGCGGCACGCCGCGCCACGTAGATCGATAAGCTATTTAGTTTTTCTAAAAATATTTATTGGGTAAGTCCTCCCAAAACTTGAACGTAGCAACGTAGTTCATACAAGGATAGGGTACATGTAGTTGATACATGCATAGGTGATCAGCAAAGCGTACATCTAGTTGGTACATGCATAGGTGATCTACAACATGTAGTGATAGTGGATGCTGGATGCAGTATTATGAAGCTCTTGTTCTCTTCTTAGACCCCAGCTTGTCTCTACGATGTAGTGGTAGATAGATGAAGCTGGTTCTTTTGCTCTTGTTCTTGATGGTTTGTTTGATGCGTAGACAATGTTAAAGTTGCTACTGGGTGCACGTCCTGGCTCTCAGACGGTTTAGCAAATTATCTTGAAATTGGAGAAAAATCTTTTTGAGGACCCTTGTTCGCCTCACATCCATTTGTCTGACAAATAATTAAGGACAGAGGAAGTATCAAATTTTCTCAAAAGGTTGCCACATCCTAGAAGCAAGTTACACCAGAAAATATATATGCATCAGTATTCCATACCGATTGATTCCCCTCCAGAATGCTCTAGATTATCTCTATGTTCTAAATATTGCAAAGAAAAACCAAAGTACAACAGTACTACAATGTACTCCCTCTGTAAAGTAATACTCCACTTTCTAAATCACTAAAGTAATGATCAGTTCCGCTCCACTATTGTGTTGTTGAGTAAATCCTGAACGTTGTCTTGAGCGCGCCATGATTGTGGTCGTTGATGACTATACCGTGATATGTGCAAAGTTGATGAAGAGTAGCTCGAGCAACCTTTTTCTTCTGAAAGCTATTGATCACAAAATTTGTAATGCCAATTTAACTTCAGAAAGAACATGGAAACATGGATCCTTCTCTCAATCGCAGAAGTTGATGTGCTTGATTACTAAGAGAGTATAGATCTCAAGCCAAGAACAATAAGCATTTAAGCTACTTATAACTTGATTTTCCATGAGAAAGAACATATGTTAAATCATATTTAAAATATTATGCAGTCATGAAAGCATAGAAGCATCAGAATTTTCCACTGAAGACACAATGTCAGTGCACCAAAAAATAGGTCAAGAGAAGTGAAAGGAAAGAAGATCAAGTAAATAAACTTGGAAGGAGATCTACAGGAAGTAATTATTCGCTTAGTTATTTTTAAGAAAGGATAAGAAGGGCATATATAGGGGAGTATGTATTTTGTTTTCTAGAATATGCCCGAGTATGCGTATTATGCATTAAAGGAGAGGGGAAAAGAACCCCAGCGAACAACTCTTTCATGTTTTACAAATAACGTAATTAGAGTTGAATTAACTGAACTGGTACAAATAGGGGAGTATGTACATCAAAACTGCACACATCCACGTTTTACTGATACCGCCATTAGAGCTAAATTAATTGAACTGAATCTGTTCCTTGTATGGGCAAAAATACTAAGCGTTTAACTGAACGACCCCACAGACAGTCAAATGATGCATATAACTGCTGCATGCTATGTGGGAGCGGGAAAAAACACTCCTTAAAGGTAATTTAAGCATCCTTGGTGGAAAAACTGTATTACTATAGTCAGAATCCATATATGAAAACAAAGTAAGTAAAATAAAATGAAATGGAAAACGCTCCGCACAAAATATAGATATGTACGAACTGCTAGGATAGAAAATAAATTAAGGAATGCCTTGGAGAGAGAACTATTTACACATGAAAGAAGTGAGCTATCATGCTGGAAATTCGGATGCATGACTAAACATCCAACCAGGAATAAAAATGAGGTAAGCTGCTAGATCTTGCCTGTTGGTAAATGCCTGGCCATATTTTTATTACAAAAAGTTTCTAAATTCAGATTGGATAGAACAAATAAAGCATTGTTTACCCTTTGCATAACTTACCTGGTGATAGCAAGTACAAATACTCCTACGAAAGCTTCTACACCATCTTATCATGTTAATGCATATATTTTTGTAAGTTACTCAAATATGGACCACGATCTCCTAGAGAACCAAAGACCAATTACGTGGTATAGTAATGTCTAAACAGAGGAAGCTGATGCTAGTTGTCCATGTGCCTGATACGATTTGCACTTGAAAAAAAATCAATTTACACCTGCACGCCAAGAGTTCATGGTTACACAAAATAATCAGAAGAGTTCAGGTTCACTGAAAGTTCAATATAGAATAAAGCATCGTGGATGTGTTATACACACATGTTGAATGCAAGGAATAATAAACCACTAACTGGACCATATCCAATGTTAAATACTTTGCAGAATCTATATTGGTGGAATAGTCTTGCTACTTCTCACTGAAAGTATTGCTGAGGGAGAAAGTACAGTTCAAACCCTGATCTGGACTACATCATCACACATAGGAACGTTGAGGAGAAGATCTTACGGAAGCAATCAATTAAACCGTTCACGTATGAGAAACTTGACACCGATGTCTCTAGGTCATGAGATAAGGCACAGTAATACCACAAAGAAGTAGAAGTAACATGATTATTTGTAATTCTATGAAATAAACATTCCAGTCAAAAACTACAATTACGGATTGCTAAATTTGCATGTGAAATTTCTCCACATTAGAGTACTACCATGGACAATCTTACAATCTCCCCTACTTTGTTTTTACTTTTATCTTTGAAGGGCAGCCCATATGAATATGAGAGAAGATATACCTTTTATGACTGCTAAACATCGTCACCACAATATCTCAATAGTAATAAGTCCTCTTTCGTATGACCGGTATTTCCAAGGCATTCGCTTTCCGTACATCACGAACTCATCAATCTGAAAAAAATAAATAGACAAAGTCAAGTAAATATATACCAGCATAGAAGATAGTCATCCAGATATTCATTTGCTTGGTCAGATATTAATTTGCAAATAAGAAAGAGATCATCCAATTACATAGAAAAAATCATAAAAGATATTCAAGTACACGCCATAAGCATATCGGCATCATGATTGCTAAATCCAGGAACAAAGTGAGCACTTGTAAAAAGGCATCCCTGCACTGAACTAATTGCTCCAGCCACACGTCCACAAAATAGTGCACCCATGGAACAGAAAACATGTAAATACTTCATCCCTTGTGTTGAGCTAATGCCATGTCGGATATACTGCAGGCAGACATGCGAATGCATCAGGTAGCGCACACATGACGCAGCTGCAGCAGGAGCACACAAGCCGCACATGCACGGGACATATCACATGGCCAAGAGTGTGCCGAGGGGCAGCCGGCGTGCACTCGCCGCAAAGCGGAGCAACAGCGAGATTGGGCACCTCCTCAGGTTGGCTTCCGGGGCGAAATGTTGGCATCGCCTGGCTCGAGCCCCTCCTCTTCGTGGAGCTCGACCAGAGGGAGGAAGAGGAGTAGAGAAAAATATAAAGAAGGAATCTAAGCCATCGATGCCTGCTCTGTTCGCTGCTCTCGTGGAGGCGTGCACTTGCGATTGGAAGAGGTGACAAGGAAGGCAAGTAGAAAAACGAACACCACTTAAATTCAGGCAATCGCCGGCCATACGCCCCAAGAAAAGAAAAAAGGACACCCAGCTGCTCACCTGACGCCGGAAAAGATCAAGCCTTCTTCAAGATGGAGACGGTCTGGTCCAGGCAGGGGTCATCGGGAGGAGGAAGTAGCCAAAGAAATCGTCGGCAGGGCGCTGCCCTCCTCCCCGTGGCCCTCGACGGAGCCATGGGGCTCGACACCCTCGAGTCCGAAGCGGCGGCGGTGTCCATGCTTTTTTTTTGCAACCCTGAGGCAGTAGAGGAGAGGTGGTTCAAGGAGCGAGGGTTTCATTTGATCGGGGCGAGGTGGGCCCATAGAGCGGTGGAGGACTTCGCCCGAGTTTTCCAGAGATTATCTCACGCATGGCAGCGGAACACGTGGAGAGTACGTGGCACACCATAATTCAGTCAAACCAGCCACCGACGTACCCCCATCTCACGTGAAAAGCGCTGAGCAAGATAAGAAAAGAGATACACTCCTATCTCACGCGTCATGTAAACAACGGCAGTAAAAAAAAGTCCAAAACACCAGGTAAATTGAACCCTTACGGGCCTAGTATTCTAGTTATGTAATCCGAGAACCACGCTTTCTGATCGAATTCTCAAGCGCACGCACGCACGCATACGCGGTTGCACTGAACACGGGAGTCAGGACACCAAGTTCAGCGCCTGGTTCACCTGCGCTCTCGACGCGAGCGCAGAGGTTCCGTTGTGCTTGAGGAAGCCGGAGTACCAGCGAGCCGAGAGCCTGGCTTGCCGCGGCCGCCTCTCATCGGCGAAGTCGACCCGATACAGTCCGTACCTTGACTGGTACCCCGCCAGGAGCTCGAACAGGTCCATGAATGCCCAGGCGAAGTAGCCTCCCACGTTGGCTCCATTCCTGCACAACAAGAGAGCAGATAACCGATGAACGAAAAAAGAGGGAGCAGATAACCGATCCTGTTGCTGGGGAAATTTTAACATCCGAATTCCATTTGCTTTCGGAGTGCATGAATGAACGGGGAGAGCTGCTTTGTTGTAGTACTACTGTTTTGAAACGAAATGCTGAAGAAACTGCATGTGTTTGGTCTTTGGTCTCGACGCACCTCATCGCCTCTAGTGTGCCCTCCATGTAGCTGCTCAGGTAACCGATCCTGTCGGTGTCATCCAGACTGTCGTCAGCAGATCCCATACCTGAAACAAACTACACGATTAAAGATGCAACTTTGTTTGTTTGTCGGAGAATTGATTCCGGTTGGAAATTCTGCTTGCCATTCTCTTGGACATAGACGGGAAGGTTCCCATAGGTTTCTTTCAGGTACTCCAGTGCAAGTTGCAACCCTTTGGGATCACTTGTAGTGTGTGTTGGGGGGGCCTGCAGACCAGCAAAGGTTATCTTTATAGTTATCATCAAGTTTATGATGTCAATTTCATAAGCGAGTCCTAATCTCTTGATTCAATTCAGAATTCAGAACACATAACCCTGACCCAATGGATGGACAGTGCATGGCCCAAAGAACTGGAGTTAGCAACTTCTTTGCAAAACACATTGATGACATAATTTTTTACCTGACCAGCTGGCGGGTCGGTCCTAGAACCTGCATCACAAAGGAACCACTTGTTAGAACAGTACAGCAAGTCAGCAACTCACGGCTTGGCATTGTTTGCCTGTATATACAGTACATCATTGTGATTCATGACAAGAAAAATGAATCAAATTGCACACACCCACATGTCACACAATTATGAGTGGTTAAGCAACAACCTAGTATCACTATCCAGAAAGCAACTACCTCTTGAATCAATTGACATGTCTGCGGTGTAGTCTCGAACACCTGTATCTAGAGGGCGATCATTCACGTAGACAGAAAAATAGTGATTTATTCCAATAAAATCTAAGGAACCCTTGATAAGTTCAGACTGAACGTTTGTGAAGGGTGGAAGGCGAGAGCCGACATTCTTCTTCATTACTTGTGGGTAGTCCCCAAACACCAATGGCTCTAGTATCCTGCCAGCACCGCACTTAAGATCTCCGCAAATGAATGGATTATGTAGGTTAAGTGCTTCCAGTGATAAAAATGAAGGTAGAAAAATCATACCAGCCATACAAGAAATCTTTACATCTCTGAGTTGCTTCTAGATCCGCGGTGGCATTTGTCAGTGGATAACTCCAGTAGGAGTAGATATTTATGCCAACAATTCCTTTCTGCTTGTGCTGCATCCAAAAGGTTCCTTTTCATTTGTTATGAGCCTGCACCTCGGAAAATTTACATCGTAACAGGGAAGCAACTGTGAATGGAATACTTATTTTAGGGGAAAAAAGCAGGAGTACTGCCACTCCATTAGTGGAATAAGAGTCTATACACACTCCTATTTTGAATGTAACAAGGACAGAACCTAAACAATATAAACCGACAATTCCCCCATGATATACTGCTGTCAAAAAGGAACTAAAATATGGTTATTGTGTATTTGACTGAAAATGGTGCCTCCACTCTAGAGTAAAACTAAGATCACTTAGTGTGGCACTTTGCAAAGAAACTAAGTAGCACAAAAAATATTTTGGGTACAAGACCATTCACTTACTTGATATTTATCTCTGTACAGTCTGAAAACTGATGCATGCGCCATAAGGGTATTATTAGCGGCTATGTATGGTTCGATGCTAGAGTCCCCAGCGGTGCACTTTGTTGCTCCAAATGGATCTGAGCAACGGCCAGGAGGAAATAGAGCATTGCCATAAGAGCCAAGTACACCGATGTTTGCCTCGTCCATAGTTGTCCAGGATGCAACCCTGTTTCCGAACTCCCTGAAGCAAACATCTGCATATGCTGTGAAATCTTCACTGCATTTTGTGGATACAGAAATATGAGTATGCCACAAAGATTATGTCATAAGGATGTCAACGATAATATAAAATTGTCACCAGATTCACCCCAAAAAATTGACGCTGCAATGGAGTTCTTTATTTGGTAGTGAGATATGAACTTACACAATTTTGGGGCTTAACCATCCACCATACTCGTCTTCGAGAACTTGAGGGAGATCTACATGGTGAAGTGTGATGTGTACTTGAATTCCTGGATAAATATCACATACACCAGTGAGTTGAAATGATCAATGCGTTTGGCTTTTATTTGGTATGCTTCTTGATTCTTGAAAGGAACCGACATTTACATTGATTCTGATTATATGAAGTATGAACCTTGACTGCAGTTAAATATTGCAAAGGTCCTAAAGATACAATTACCATGATTCACTAGCTCATCAATGAGGTTATTGTAGTACTCTAGCCCCTTGGGGTTGACAGCTCCGCGTCCACCTGCAAACCGAAAATTTTCAGAAAAAAAGAGATAAATTAGCAAACTAAAGCGGATGTGGTTGGGTAGAGGTTATGAGGAATCATGTACTTGGAATGAGCCTTGACCAGGATATGGAGAACCTATAGGCCTCTAGGCCTGTCTCAGACATGAGCTTGACATCCTCCTGCAAAATCAGATAAGCCTAATTTATTCAAGAACTGCTAAAGCAGAGAAACGGACAAGATTTGGCAAGAACTTGTATTATTTACCATGTATTTGTGGTACCCATCTGCAGCAACATCTCCTGTGCTTTTGTCTGCCATTCTGCCTGCAGGAACAAACCAAACTGCCAAAATTAGCCTAAGTGCAACAAACACTCCAAACTGCAAATTGTTCTAAAACGAGGGCACTCGTATCAAATATCCACTCAACGCATCAGGAAAAACTGACCACATATTGCTCAAGATGCTACTGTATTCTGACGCGTATGGGAAGTATCCAGTCTGACAGAGTGACAGTCATATGGGAAAACCAGAGAGAAATTTCACAAACATGTTAGCAACCAACCTGCGTGAGTGAAAGTGTCCCAGTTGCTTGGGCTCCTGCCATCCTCAGCAACAGCACCCTCATACTATCAAATGCAAAAGAAGAATCAAAATTCATTAACTAAACACGCCAGAACTTTCAGCTCAAACAAGATAGACTGACTGCTTACTTGATATGCCGAGGTCCCAGATCCAAAGACGAACTCCCGTGGGAAATCGCTTCTTGTGAGGCCAAGGTCAGCCGCGGTTGCATCCTGAGCCCAGAGGGACAGCAGGAGGTAGAAGAAGGCAGCGGCACCCATACCCATCTACCTATGCTTGTGCCTTTCTGTCTGTGCATAGTTAGGAGATCTATATCAACCATACTACTTAAATTCCCTCCGTCTCAAAATAAGTGTCTTAACCTTAGTAGTACTTAATAATGTTTCTCTGAAGTCAGACCTCGTGATCCTCGTGGATATGTGCAGCTTCAACGCTGGCACCGTGCGTGCCTGCACGCTTCGATGCAAACATTTATCTGAGATGTACATGCCCTTCATTTTCCATTCCAATAAATGCAGCTGGGGCTTTCTTGATACTGTACTCCACTACATTTAGTTGCCGCGCTGATGTAGGTGTGTCCAACTGCCCCTTCAGCAATTTGGCGGCCAAACACGCCACGGATCTGATGGATAAACACGGAATAGCGACATTCTCAAAAGAAAAACACGGAATAGCGACAGCATCCAATTAAGAAAAGACACGCTCATTTGGGAAGCTAGATGGAATCATGGAAAGTTGGGCTGTGTACCGAGAAGAAACGAGCGGGGCGGATGGTGAGCATCAGCAGTTCAGCACCTGCCCCTCTTCCCCGGGTTAAGTGGTCTCTGACGGAATCTTGGAAACAGTCGGTGGAAGACGAACGGCATCCGTAGATGGAAAGCTGCAGCCGGCTGGGGAACGGAGAGCTTGGCGGCGCCGCCGAGATTGAAGAAGAGCCCACGGTTTAACAGAGGAATCGAGGCCCACAAGTGGAGCGGAGGAAGAAATGCTTAACTTGTGCGGAGGAGAAAAAGGCGATCCGTCGCTAGCTCGGTGGCTTCTGATCTCGCCGCCGGAGGAGAGACGATGAGTCGATG
Source organism: Triticum dicoccoides (assembly GCF_002162155.2). Lineage (NCBI taxonomy): Eukaryota > Viridiplantae > Streptophyta > Magnoliopsida > Poales > Poaceae > Triticum > Triticum dicoccoides. The sequence continues at coordinate 600,870,033 of NC_041385.1, forward strand.
ACCCCGCCGGTTGACTGAGAAGACACCGTTGAGCCGTCGAGTGTTTTCGAACGGCTCCGTTTATGTCTGGTGATTTTTTTTTAAAAGACGTCTGGTGATTATATAGCTGGGCCTCCTTAACTAGCTTGACCTAGTTTATGGTTTCTTTCTTGGGCCTGCTACGTGTCCGCCGACTGATCCTTTTAAAAGATCGTCCGGGTCGCGAGCCATCCAATTTGTGTATGCATGAATCGTCAACTCATCTTCCCTAATTTCTTGCAACGATGCTCTTGTTGCAAAATCCCCTTCTCACTTGATTCTGCAACATGAACCTGTTGGAAATATGAGTAATTCACCAAATGATTTTATTAACAGAAATATTAGATAAAGCATGACTAGTATAGCAGTGGTAAAACAAGCCATGCGATTTGACAAAGAGAAGGTAAACAACATCTTTATATATGAATCGTAACTAAACATATCTAGAGCAGACAATATAGCAAGTTGCATATATGAAATAGAGTCTAACATATCTAGTGCAAATACTAGAACAAGGAACTGTAGCAGGACCTCTAATAGAAAGAGGAAGAACACGTACGGGACAGTAGCAGCAGCAGAAGCGCTGGACTTGGGGTCGGTGTCCTCGCCAGCCATGTCGTCGAGGAGGTCGTGGACGTCGGGGAAGTAGTCGTCGGAGTCCGGGGCGTCCGTGACGAAGAAGTCAGTAGTCGCGCGAAGCGCTCCCCAAAAACCTTATCACCCTTCTCCCCTACAGGACTCAAAAGATGCAGTTTCAGAGGCCTACTGTCCCGACCTGCGGTGCACGCTGCAAGCCGGGATGGGGAAGATCGTAGCAGTAGCTCAGTGGTCGGGAACTCTGAGGCGAGAAGGTTGTGTTGTTCTGGTGCGTCTCTCTGAGAGGAGCAACCTCCCTTTTATCGGCGCAAGAGAAGGAGGCGAGAGGGCAGCGACGGAAGGCGAAACAAAGAGACGGAGATGAAGCGAACAGCCAGCAGCCGAAGGGCTGCACCGTTCGCATTCGAGCTCCACTTTCGCAAAAATCTTTTCAGCTTTCGTGTGACCTTTCGTATATCTGTAGTGCGTGGCAAAAATTTAGACATCGGCCCGGCTCATTCCCGCAACCCGCGGCGCGGCACGTTGTGAAGAGGCGTGGCGGGCGGCGGAGGAGGAGCGCGCGTGGATGTCCCTCTTGTTCTCATGCTCATACAAGTGGGGAAAGAACCTCCCTTATAAAGAGGTCCAATTCCCTCTAAACTAGCAATGTGGGACTAAACTTTAGTTCCACCTTTTGCCTTGCACGAATGGACTGCGTGGGCCTCTAAGATTTATTAGGAATTTCTGAAATTGCTATTGGGCTAGGCCCAAAATAGACAAAATTCCAGCAATCCCCCACCACATCCCAGAGGCACACAAAATTTGCCTTTGGTTCCAAAACACTGTTTTATATACCGGTACTGTAGTGGAGACTGTTAAGTTGAACTTCCACCTAGAACTCTATGCTACAGTCGTAAGCAACTTGAACAGTGGACTGGGCCTTAAACTGCAAGTTTTCTGCGAATCTAGCTTCACGCAAAGCCTTGACCGATACGTGGCTATCGTGGGTCTTCCCCGCAGATGGAGCTTATGCGCCATACTCCAAGACCTTTCATGAGTTTACTAGAGAGAACCCTACTCTCATAGATTGCAACGTTTAACAATCAGACTCATATAGGTGTGTTCTTCAAAAAATGTTCTGCATGACAACATCTCTGCTTCAAAGAGCCACTTAGAACACATTAAGATATACATCAACCTGCCATGCAGATTAGGAGAGTATTGCATCTTCATGGAGTGGTATTGTTAATAGTAAGGATACTCTCCTCTCAGTTGATCAACAACTTGTCTTCCACATCTAATTCACGGGATCTTCGATCACAAAGAATAGGTAACCACTGCGAACAACTCATATTGTGGGTCTCATAACCATCTCCCTCGATGCATTATCTATCACATTACATGATTGACCCTTAGTAAAAGGATCTGCCAGATTTTTAAACGTTTGGATATAATCCAATGCAATAACTCAGGAGTTTCTCATTTTTCTAACAGACTTTAACCTTTTCTGAACGTGTCTTGATGACTTCATGTTATCCTTTGAGTTGTTCACTTTTGTGATCACAGTTTGATTGTCGCAGTTCATAAGGATACTCGGTACAGGCTTATCAACAATCGACAAGTCATTCAAGAGCCGACGAAGCCAATCTGCTTCGACCGCTTCGACCGTAGCTGTATCTAGTGCTGTGAGTTCTGCTTCCATTGTTGACCTCGTTAAGATGGTCTGCTTGCAAGACTTTCAAGAAACAGTGCCACCTCCACGAGTGAATACATATCCGCTCGTGGCCTTTCACTACAAAAAAAATACACTTCCGTGATGATACGTGTTTGTCACAGTAGGTCATGTTTTTTGTCATGCATGTACATCCATGATGATTTTATGACAGAATCAAGATAGTCATACATGTGCTGTCGTAGAAGTGTTCCATGACATTACCAAAATTATCATCACGGAAGTGGCCACTTCCATGACGATAATTCGCGCATCATAGAAGTGCTTTTGTCAAGGGTGACCGACACGTGGCATCCACCGTAACGGAGCGCTGTTAAGCTATCGGGTCCGGTTTTGGATCCGATAACCCGTCAATAGCCCCGACCAATGGGGATTTTCCACGTGTAAAATCATCATTGGCTGGAGTAAACACGTCTCGTCTCACCGTTGGGACAGATGTCATCCACTCATTGGACCGAAGGAGCCTATGATACGTCGACACGTGGCATGGCCCAACAGAGGCCCATTCCTGTGAAAAGGCCGGCCCGTTTGACTTGGTAAAAAGGTGGTGGGTCGTCCCACGGAAAGCCTGTTAAAGGCCTGTTCGCATATAGCTCATTTATAGCCCGCTAACATAGGACCCGTTACGGCTTATCCGAATTAGGCCCAGTAGCGTCATCTGGGCCCTCCAATATGATTCCAGCCCGTTTTAACTTCCGGCCCATGTATGGCTCACGACGTCTTTCAGCCCATATGAGGCCCTTTGTAACTCTTGGCCCATTAATGGCCCGTGCTGAAACTGGCCCGTAACGAACAATGTATCACTTTATACCCATTAACGACCCATTATTCTATTGGGCCGTTTCCAGCCCATGTTAACTTTCGGCCTTCTCAGGGCCCATTTATTCTTGGGCTCATTTCCAGCATTCGGTTACTTACGGCCCGTTACTGTCATTTTCTGCTTGTGGGCCAAATTCAGCCCGTTGTTACAGTCGGCCCATTTGTGGCCCGTTAATACGTTGGGCCGTTTTAATAGCGTCATCAAATACGGCCTATTAACAACGGCCAGTTATGGTCGGCGCATGAACGGACGATTCCAACTCTAGCCCGTTTACGGCTATAATGCGGTCTGTTATTGGCCCATGTTTGGTCGATCGATCATACGGTCCATATAAGGCCCATTGATGATACGACCCGTAGAAGGCCCATTGTGTCTACCGCCCATAGAAGGCCCATTGTTTCTATGGCCCGTAGAAGGCCCATTGTTTCTATGGTCGGTAGGAGGCCCAGCGTCACTATAGTAAATATGTAGCCCATGGTTATTGTGGCTTAGTTTTAAAAAATAGGTTATTGCGGCCACTAGCAAACCATGGAAAAATAACTGCACTGACTACAAGCAAACAAATAAACAAGACAACAGGAAATAAATAAGGAAGCAACTTACGCTAGGCTATCACGGCTATTACACATATTACATCCACTCGGCATCAACGTTCGTCACCAGTGCAAATATAGGGAACAAAGCAGCATATAAACGCCGCGGCAAAACAAGTCTAGAACTGAAACCACTTCAAAAGAGCTCAAGAAACAATATGCTGGGTACCCATAATGCTGGCAAGATGCTTAGCAAGATTATTAACTTTCTCTTGTTTGGCGCTTAAATCCTCCAGCGCCTGCTGTTGCACAAGAAAGTACGCATCTGAATTCTGCAGGGACTTCCTCAGTCCTTCGGCTTCTTGCCACAGCACAGCTGACTGATGCTTTTCAGCTTGTAGCTGAAACTGAAGAAGCCGAAGTGATTCAGGCAGCGAGTTTGAAGAGCTTGTGCCAGTGGTACTGGCCAGTAACTCGAACACTACATCAACGCATGACTGTGGGGTTTTCTCACTGTCTACAAGATCGTTTTTATCACCTTTCTTGGAGACCAACAGGGTTGTCTCACTATCTTGAACCTTATCTGCATTACTTTCTCTACCATTGCGTAGTGGAGTGCTCTTATCCAATATTCTGTTTGCATACTACAAGAGAAACAAGCAGACACATCACAGGTTTAGCTTGTAGTATACGAAACTCATTTTGGTAAACCGGTTCAGTATTGGTCATTGTATTGTATTGTGGACAGGATAACAGCATGAAACAAACATATATCTATGTACTATGGTCATTGTATTGTCCATATCATTCTAGTTTATGTTTCCTAATCAAGATAGAGACACAATTCAACTCATATATTTTTAAGACACAGCAGCATAGACAGAATATAAGTGTGATAAACTACACAGCATTGGCAACACTTGTAATGTGCATCACATGAGAACATAACTGTTTATACAACTTAAACTGTAATCAACATAGAGCAAGAAGTTAGAACAGCAATCCAGTTAAAGAAATAGGTTTAAAACATACCTGTTGCGCCATTGGAGTTTCAGTTGGATCCTTCAAATTCGAAAGTAGTTGGTATGAGTAAATACAGTGATGCAACAGCAAAGGAGTATGGACCATAGCTACGGAATCTGACCTGAGAACAGTTGCTCTTCTACTTTAAATGTAGAGTTTGGGTTAGCTGTGGTGGTCTTCGTGCTTTGGGCACTGCAGTAGCTTTACAAACTACTCGTGTGGGGGTACTCTATGGTGGACATGGTGCTTTGTCAACTAGAAGTGGGTTACTATCTGCTGGGGTTGCGGTTAGATGGGTTGTAGCTAGTTCTCTGCCCAACGGTGTAAGTGTGCAATCTGAAAGAGTCTCGATTATTGATGTCTACTACACAACCTTCTTCTTGTAGACGTTGTTGGGCCTGCAAGTGCACAGGTTTGTAGGACAGTAGCAAATTTCCCTCAAGTGGATGACCTAAGGTTTATCAATCCATGGGAGGCGTAGGATGAAGATGGTCTCTCTCCAACAACCCTGCAACCAAATAACAAAGAGTCTCTTGTGTCCCCAACACACCCAATACAATGGTAAATTGTATAGGTGCACTAGTTCGGCAAAGAGATGGTGATACAAGTGCAATATGGATGGTAGATAAAGGGTTTTGTAATCTGAAATAATAAAAACAGCAAGGTAACTAAAGGTAAAAGTGAGCGTAAACGGTATTGCAATGATAGGAAACAAGGCATAGGGTTCCTACTTTCACTAGTGCAAGTTCTCTCAACAATAATAACATAGATAGATCATATAACAATCCCTCAACATGCAACAAAGAGTCACTCCAAAGCCACTAATAGCGGAGAACAAACGTAGAGATTATGGTAGGGTACAAAACCACCTCAAAGTTATTCTTTCGGATCAATCTATAAAAGAGTTCATACTAGAATAACACCTTAAGACACAAATCAACCAAAACCCTAATGTCACCTAGATACTCCATTGTCACCTCAAGTATCCGTGGGCATGATTATACGATATGCATCACACAATCTCAGATTCATCCAACCAACACAAAGTACTTCAAAGAGTGCCCCAAAGTTTCTACCGGAGAGTCAAGAAAACGTGTGCCAACCCCTATGCATAGGTTCATGGGCGGAACCCGCAAGTTGGTCACCAAAACATACATCAAGTGGCACGTGATATCCCATTGTCACCACAGATAAACATGGCAAGACATACATCAAGTGTTCTCAAATAAAGACTCAATCTGATAAGAAAACTTCAAGAGGGAAACTCAATTCACCACAAGAGAGTAGAGGGGGGGAGGAGAAACATCATAAGATCCAACTATAATAGAAAAGCTCGCGATACATCAAGATCGTGCCATAGAGAGAACACGAGAGAGAGAAAGGGAGAGAGAGAGAGATCAAACACATAGCTACTGGTACATACCCTCATACCCGAGGGTGAACTACTCCCTCCTCGTCATGGATAGGGGCGGGATGATGAAGATGGCCACTGGTGATGGATTCCCCCTCCGGCAGGGCGCCGGAACGGGCTCCCGAGAGGTTTTTGGTGGCTACAGAGGCTTGCAGCAGCGGAACTCCCGATCTATTTTGATATTCGATGGTTTTAGGGTACGTAGGGTTATATAGGCGAAAGAAGTCGGTCGGGGGGTGCTCGAGGGGTCCACGAGACAGGGGGCGCGCCCTGTAGGGGGGCCCTATCTCCTGGGCTCCTCGAACATCTTCTGACATGAACTCCAGGTCTCCAGGATGATATTCTTCCAAAAATCACGTTGCCGAAGGTTTCATTCCGTTTGGACTCCGTTTGATATTCCTTTTCTTCGAAATACTGAAACAGGCAATAAAACAACAATATGGGCTGGGCCTCCAGTTAGTAGGTTAGTCCCAAAAATGATATAAATGTGTAAAATAAAGCCCGAAAACATCCAAAAGGGGTAATATAATAGCATGGAACAATCAAAAATTATAGATACGTTGGAGACGTATCAAGCATCCCCAAGCTTATTTCCTGCTCGTCCTCGAGTAGGTAAATGATAAAAACAGAATTTTTGATGTGGAATGCTACCTAGCATAATTCTCAATGTAATTTTCTTTATTGTGGCATGAATGTTCAGACCCAAAATGATTCAAAATAAAAGTTCATATTGATAAAAGAAATAGTAACACTTCAAGCATACTAATCAAAGTAATCATGTCTTCTCAAAATAACATGGCCAAAGAAAGTTATCCCTACAAAATCATATAGTCTGGTTGTTGCTCTATCTTCATCACACAAAGTATTTAATCATGCACAACCCCGATGACAAGCCAAGCAATTGTTTCATACTTTAATAATCTCAAACTCTTTCAACTTTCACGCAATACATGAGCGTGAGCCATGGACATAGCACTATATGTGGAATAGAATGGTGGTTGTGGAGAAGACAAAAAGGAGAAGATAGTCTCACATCAACTAGGCGTATCAACGGGCTATGGAGATGCCCATTAATAGATATTAATGTGAGTGAGTAGGGATTGTCATGCAACGGATGCACTAGAGCTATAATTATATGAAAGCTCAACAAAAAAAACTAAGTGGGTGTGCATCCAACTCGCTTGCTCACGAAGACCTAGGGCACTTTTGAGGAAGCCCATCATTGGAATATACAAGCCAAGTTCTATGATGAAAAATTCCCACTAGTATATGAAAGTGACAACATATGAGACTTTCTATCATGAAGATCATGGTGCTACTTTGAAGCACAAATGTGGAAAAAGAGATAGTAGCATTGTCCCTTCTCTCTTTTTCTCTCATTTTATCTCTTTCTTTTTTTTCTTTTTCTCTTTTTTTATTTGGCCTTTATTTGGCCTTTTTCTTTTTTTTCTTACTTTTTCTTTTTCTTTTTGTAAAGTCCAAAGTCTCATCCCGACTTGTGGGGGAAATCATAGTCTTCATCATCCTTTCCTCACTAGGACAATGCTCTAATAATGAAGATCATCACACTTTTATGGATTTACAACACAAAGCTAGAACAAGATATGACTCTATATGAATGCCTCCGGCGGTGTACCGGGATATGCAATGAATCAAGAGCGACATGTATGAAAATTATGAAGGTGGCCTTGCCACAAATACAATGTCAACTACATGATCATGCAAAGAGCAATATGACAAAAGTAATGCGTGTCATATGAATGGAACGGTGGAAAGTTGCATGGCAATATATCTCGGAATGGCTATGGAAATGCCATAATAGGTAGGTATGGTGGCTGTTTTGAGGAAGGTAATGGTGGGTGTATGATACCGGCAAAAGTTGCGCGGCACAAGAGAGGCTAGCAATGGTGGAAGGGTGAGGTGCGTATAATCCATGGACTCAACATTAGTCAAAAGAACTCATGTACTTGTTGCAAAAATCTAGAAGTCATCAAAAACCAAAGCACTACGCGCATGCTCCTAGGGGGGTAGATTGGTAGGAAAAGACCATCGCTCGTCCCTGACCGCCACTCATAAGGAAGACACTCAATAAATAAAATTGTGGTCCAACTTCATCACAAAGCGGTTCACCATACGTGCATGCTACAGGAATCACAACCCTCAACACAAGTAACTTTCATAATCACCTCAACTAGCATGACTTTAATATCACTACCTCCATATCTCAAAACAATTATCAAGCATCAAATTGATCATAGCATCCAATTCTTTTCCTATGATAGTTTTTATTATACCCAACTTGGATGCTCATCATTCTAGGACCAACTTTATAACCATAGAAAATACCATGCTGCTCTAAAAGACTCTCAAAATAATATAAGTGAAGCATGAGAGACTAGCAATTTCTACAAAATATAACCACCGCCGTGCTCTAAAGTATATAAGTGAAGCACTAGAGCAAAAACTATCAAGCTCAAAAGATATAAGTGAAGCACATAGAGTATTCTAGCAAATTCTAATCAAGTAGGCTTCTCCCAAAAGGTGTGTACAGCAAAGAAGATTGTGATAAACTAAAAAGCAAAGACTAATATAATACACGACGCTCCAAGCAAAACACATATCATGTGGCGAATAAAAATATAGCTCCAAGTAAAATTACCAATGAACGAAGACGAAAGAGGGGATGCCTTCCCGGGGCATCCCTAAGCTTAGGCTTTTGGCTATCCTTGAATAACTTGGGGTGCCATGGGCATCCCCAAGCTTAGGCTCTTGCCACTCCTTATTCCATAGTCCATCGAATCTTTACCCAAAACTTGAAAACTTCACAACACAAAACTCAACAGAAAACTTGTAAGCTCCGTTAGTATAAGAAAATAAAACCACCACTTAGGTACTGTAATGAACTCATTCTAAATTCATATTGGTGTAATATCTACTGTACTCCAACTTATCTATGGTTCATACTCTCCGATACTACTCATAGATTCATCAAAATAAGCAAACAACACATAGAAAACAGAATCTGTCAAAAACAGAACAGTCTGTAGTAATCTGTATCAAATGTATACTTTTGGAACTCCAAATATCCTACCAAATTAGGAAGTCCTAAGAAATTTTTATACCAATCCAGAGCAAAAAGAACCAGATCAGAAGCACGTTTCTGTGAATTAAAAAAACTAATTTACTGGGTGCAAAAGTTTCTGATTTTCAGCAGGATCAACACAACTATCACTGTAAGTTATCCTAAAGGTCTTACTTGGCACTTTATTGAAACAAAAGCTATAAAACATGATTACTACAGTAACATAATCATGTGGACACACAAAAACAGTAAGGGTAAATATTGGGTTGTCTCCCAACAAGCGCTTTTCTTTAATGCCTTTCTAGCTAGGCATGATGATGACAATGATGCTCTCATAAAAGATAAGAATTGAAACATAACGGGAGCATCATGAAGCATATGACTAGCACATTTAAGTCTAACCCGCTTCTTATGCATAGGGATTTTGTGAGCAAACAACTTATGGGAACAATAATCAACTAGCATAGGAAGGTAAAACAAGCATAGCTTCAAGATTTTCAACACATAGAGAGGAAACTTGACATTATTGCAATTCCTACAAGCATATATTCCTCCCTCATAATAATTTTCAGTAGCATCATGAATGAATTCAACAATATAACCAGCACCTAAAGCATTCTTTTCATGATCTACAAGCATAGAAAATTTACTACTCTCCACATAAGCAAAATTCTTCTCATTCGGAATAGTGGAAGTATCATAAAAGACTTGAACACCAAAAAATGTTTCCACACTAAAAGAGTAATGTTCAGAAAAAGGGTAATCATAATCATGACAAGATTTTTATATATAATCATCACTACTTTTTATAGCATAAGTTTCATCACAATAATCATCATAAGTAGCAACTTCGTTCTCATCAAAATCGATTGAAACCTCTCCCAAGATAGTGGAATCACTAAATAAAGTTGACACTCTTCCAAATCCACTTTCGTATTCATCACAATAAAATTCAACATCCTCCAAAATAGTGGGATCACTACTTCCTAAAGTTGACACTCTTCAAACCCTTTTTCATCAATATAATCATCATAAGTAGGAGGCATGCTATCATCATAACAACTTTGCATATCAAAACTTGGGATGCTAAAAATATCATCTTCATTAAACATAGCATCCCCAAGCTTGGGACAAACATTAATTTCAGCAAATATATTCTCAAATATGTCATCCTCATCAAACATAGCCTCCCCAAGCTTGGGCCCTTTCATATCATAAGCATAATCACTCTCGTCGTTAAAAATATGGATAGCACCAATAGTATAACAATTATCATGATCACAATGAGTAGTAGGAGCAACATCATTTGGAAGGGATACCTTTTTACCTTTGTTTCCCCTTCTTTTCCTTTTCTTTTTCACATTATGTGTGGGTTCAACCTTCCTCTTTGAGCTCCTTATTGATGAGATTGGTTGAATAGGAAGTTCCTCCTCGTTACCTGATTCATCATAAGAAATAATAGGAGGATATTGGGAAGTCTCTTACCTTTCATTAGTATTCTCATCATCTTCTATTTGCTTTCTTTTCTTTAGGTAATTGGCAATATAAGGATTTTCAATGCAATTCTCCACACAATACAAATAAATCTTCTCTAGATCAATATCAAGGAATTACTTATGGGCAAATTCTGGAAGGTCCTTGAGTAAACGTTTCAATTCTTCATAACCCAAAAGCAAACTAAGTTCATTGTAATGAGCAAGGGAGATCAAATCATCACAATTTTTGGACACGATTCGATCATGAAACAATTTGCATAGGAGATGTAAATGACCACGTTCATTGCAAAGTTCACAAGTACGACAAAGGAAATTCAAATTTTCAGCACTCACATTTAGCCTTTCTTGCAACCATTTAGTTTCTAAATGCTTATGCCTCTTGCAATATATATTTTCTCTATTTGGTGTGTTCATGCAAACATGCACTCCACAAAAGTTGACATGCTCATAAGATATATTTTCATCATGACTAGAGCAATCATCATTAGTACTATGGATATTCAAGGAGTTTATACTAACAACATTGAAATCATGCTCATCATTCAAAGATTTAGTATCAAGCATTTTAATGCATTCTTCTTCTAGCACTTGAGCACAATTTTCCTTTCCATCATACTCACGAAAGAGATTAAAAAGATGAAGCGTACGAGACAAACTTAACTCCATTTTTTTAGTTTTCTTTTATAAACTAAACTAGTGATGAAACAAGAAACAAAAAGATTCGATTGCAAGATCTAAAGATATACCTTCAAGCACTCACCTCCTCGGCAACGGCGCCAGAAAAGAGCTTGATGTCTACTACACAACCTTCTTCTTGTAGACGTTGTTGGGCCTGCAAGTGCACATGTTTGTAGGACGGTAGCAAATTTCCCTCAAGTGGATGACCTAAGGTTTATCAATCTGTGGGAGGCGTAGGATGAAGATGGTCTCTCTCCAACAACCCTGCAACCAAATAACAAAGAGTCTCTTGTGTCCCCAACACACCCAATACAATGGTAAATTGTATAGGTGCACTAGTTTGGCGAAGAGAAGGTGATACAAGTGCAATATGGATGGTAGATAAAGGTTTTTGTAATCTGAAATAATAAAAACAGCAAGGTAACTAAAGGTAAAAGTGAGCGTAAACGGTATTGCAATGATAGGAAACAAGGCATAGGGTTCCTACTTTCACTAGTGAAAGTTCTCTCAACAATAATAACATAGATAGATCATATAACAATCCCTCAACATGCAACAAAGAGTCACTCCAAAGCCACTAATAGTGGAGAACAAACGTAGAGATTATGGTAGGGTACGAAACCACCTCAAAGTTATTCTTTTGGATCAATCTATAAAAGAGTTCGTACTAGAATAACACCTTAAGACACAAATCAACCAAAACCCTAATGTCACATAGATACTCCATTGTCACCTCAAGTATCCGTGGGCATGATTATACGATATGCATCACACAATCTCAGATTCATCCAACCAACACAAAGTACTTTAAAGAGTGCCCCAAAGTTTCTATCGGAGAGTCAAGAAAACGTGTGCCAACCCCTATGTATAGGTTCATGGGCGGAACCCGCAAGTTGGTCACCAAAACATACATCAAGTGGCACATGATATCCCATTGTCACCACAGATAAACACGGCAAGACATACATCAAGTGTTCTCAAATAAAGACTCAATCTGATAAGAAAACTTCAAGAGGGAAACTCAATTCATCACAAGAGAGTAGAGGGGGGGGGACAAACATCATAAGATCCAACTATAATAGCAAAGCTCGCGATACATCAAGATCGCGCCATAGAGAGAACGCGAGAGAGAGAGAGAGAGAGAGAGAGAGATCAAACACATAGCTACTGGTACATACCCTTAGCCCCGAGGCTGAACTACTCCCTCCTTGTCATGGATAGCACCGGGATGATATATATGGCCACCGTGATGGATTCCCCCTCCGGCAGGGTGCCGGAACGGGCTCCCGAGAGGTTTTTGGTGGCTACAGAGGCTTGCAGCGGTGGAACTCCCGATCTATCTTGATATTCGATGGTTTTAGGGTACGTAGGGTTATATAGGCGAAAGAAGTCGGTCGGGGGGGGGGTGCTCGAGGGGTCCACGAGACAGGGGGCGCGCCCTGTAGGGGGGGCGCCCCTATCTCCTGGGCTCCTCGAACATCTTCTGACGTGAACTCCAAGTCTCCAGGATGATATTCTTCCAAAAAATCACGTTGCCGAAGGTTTCATTCCGTTTGGACTCCGTTTGATATTCCTTTTTCTTCGAAATACCGAAATAGGCAATAAAACAACAATATGGGCTGGGCCTCCGGTTAGTAGGTTAGTCCCAAAAATGATATAAATGTGTAAAATAAAGCCCAAAAACATCCAAAAGGGGTAATATAATAGCATGGAACAATAAAAAATTATAGATATGTTGGAGACGTATCAATTATGTGTGGTGAGGCTAGTTTGTGGGCCAGTACAACCATGGTTCTATCTGCATTGACAGGTAGCACTGTCTTTTGTGAAGAATGGGTTTTTGCTCCCTTAGATACTGCCATCACCCCCTCCAATTCAAATGGCTGATAAACAAGAAAAGAAATTGAACGTACAGACATTGTATGATAGACAGATGTGGTAATTCACATATATGTTATCTAACCAAATAGGACAGCATGATACAATTTCACATATATGATGTCTAACTAAATAGGATAGCATGACACAGTTTCAGATATATGATGGATAACTTAACAGGATATAATGGAATAATTCAACATATGATGAGTATCTAAACAGGATGACATGACAAAACTATATGATGCCTTTCTAAAATAGGTTGCGATGAAATAATTCACATACATGTTGTCTAAGTATACAGGATGGCATGATATAATTGACATAATTGATTCATATACTAAGCAGTTGGCACTCGCATGTATGATCTCTAAACTAAGCAGATGGAATTCAGTATTGTGCATATGATGTCTAAACTAAGCAATGCAAGACACCATATGCATCATATGAGAAATATAGACATTGCAACTTAGAGCATACACCTCAGGTGGGATATAGGACTGGTCATCTGTCTCTGAATCCTCCTTTGAGGAGCTCCCTGTAACCATCGAGACATATGCTTCAACAGGTACCATTGCCTACTGTGGAGACCTTGTTTTCACTCTAGATTTTTCCATAACCGACTCAAATGGCTGATACACATGAAGAGTAGTTCAATATACACAGATTATCGACAAATGGAATTCGTAATGAAAAAAAAGATGGCATGAGATAATTCACATATATGATGCCTGGCTACATGGCGGTGCGTAATTCACATATATGATAACTGGCTGAAAAACATGGCATTGCATAATTCACATATCTGATATAGAAAGCAAACAGGAGGCATTCACACAAAGCATGTCTAATCTAAGCAGATGGCATGGCAATGCAAGACACCATATGCATGATATGAGCAATATAACTCAACCAAGTTAGAGCATGCACCTCAGGGGGAATACAACTGGTCATCTGTCTCTGAATCCTCCTATGAGGAGCTATCTATAACTAGCAAGAAATCTGCATCGACAGGTAGCACTGACTGCTCAGAAGACCTTGTTTCACTCCAGATTTTCCCATGACCAACTCAAATGGATGATGCACAGGAAGAGTAGATGAATGTATAAACATTGTTGACAAATGGAATACATTATGGAAAAAATATGGCACAATACAATTCACATATACGATGACTAGCTAAACATGATGGCATTGCATGATTCACGTACATGATGCCTGGCTAAAGAAGATGGCATTGCATAATTCCCATATACTCCCTCCATTCCTAAATATTTATCTTTTTAGAGATTTCAAATGGACTACCACATACGGATGTATATAGACATATTTTAGAGTGTAGATTCACTCATTTTGTTCCGTATGTAGTCACTTGTTGAAATCTCTAAAAAGACAAATATTTAGGAATGGTGGGAGTATGATATAGAAACCAAACAGGTGGCATTCACACAAAGCAAATGTAAACTAAGCTGATGACATATAAGATGCATAATGTAAGCAATGCGAGGCGCCATATGCATGATATGACCAACATCAGCATGCCAGGTTAGAGCAAACACCTCAGGTGGTAGACAGGCATGGTTGGCTCCTTCTGAATCCCCATCTGAACAATTATCTTCCTCTGCAATACATTCTGGAAATGCAAGAGGGGGGGCACTTCTCCCACCATGGAGCGGCATCTGCATGACATTATATTCCCACGCAACAGTCTTCTCTTTTTCTCTACATGTTCAGTACGATTGTGTACAATATCTGACATGCATAATAAAAAATAGTTAGATTTTGTAAGGCCTAAGGGGTGCATGCAAAAATCAAGACTGATGGTAGCAAATGAGTGTATGGATCCAAAACTAATGATAGCAGGTAGATTATAGCTTCAGTTTAAAAAGATAGACAAGGGATCATCTATTTTTGTTGCCCACCCAACATGAACCACATAAAAGACCCCAGATGAACCAGATAGTAGACAGATACTATTTGTTGCTGCCTCGATATGAGACCCACGGGCATTTTAAAACTCAAGTTTGAACGATAAAGTAGCAGGGAATAATAACCGATGTATAACGTAAGCAAACACGAAAGACTGCAACCTCTCTTTCGGAACTGTGTAGTCCTCAGGTTCATCTGCTCAGTCGATGATGGTAATGCAGTTGGTGTGGCTGCCGGCAACGGGGAAGATGATGTGAGGTGGCGAAAGAAAGTCTGCAGGGGGGATCTCTGCTGCAGTGAACGCTTCTGTCGATGGTGCACCTCAGGTGGGGTGGATGATGGCACGGCAGAAGCAGGACATAACACATGGAGTTTTCTTTGACGCCTATCTGAAAATGAAGTAAATCTGTAAGGGCTCCTTAGAATTGGAGGATTCTATAAACGCAGGGACAGGAAAAACACAGGAATAGGATAGGAATGCACGTGCAAAACAGAGCATTTGGAAACATAGGATTTCAGTCAACCTGGGTGTTTGGTTCACATGAATTGGAAGAACATAGGAATGGAGAAACGTGGTCAAATTAAAGTCAAACCACGTGAAAATGAAAAATATAAGAATCTTATTATGCCAGTAATGGAATTAGTTATGTTCTTCATGCATATTAATTTGAAAAGGACATCCAAGTAGATATTAAAATTCCTGCGTTTTCTTCAAAAGAGACACCAAAGGAAAAAAATCCTCCAGTTTTGCTTTGCTCCACTCCTTCTAACCAAATGCATGAATAGTAGTTCCATAGCAAAGGATCCCTGAGGGATCGACATGAATGCAGAGTAACAAAGTGATGCGATGAGTGTACAACCTCTTTGGCATAGCCTTGTGGACCTCGGCATCATTGGGTTGGACGTGGAGGATGGTGATGCTGGTGTGACTGTCGGAGGCGGGGAAGAAGATCCGAGGCCTCTGGAAACGGCACCGAGGGTACTGCTCCACTGTGATGGATGGTTCCGTCGTTGGAGCAGCTCTGGTGAGGTGTACGGCGGCGAGGCTGAAGCTGGACAAGACAGACAACGTTAATCTGAAGTGGGACTCTAATATCATCTGCAATAGATGATGTAAAATACATCACCAAAAGTGCTAGATGTAAAACGCATCAGCCGCGCCACATCCACTCCGACAGATGCTGTAACTACTGTTCACTCTGAACTTAACTGAAGAAATTGAACTTCACAGTCGAAACTGAATTTTACTGTCCAAACTGATCGAACTAGTAGCAGAGCATTGCAATAGATGTTTAGGGCATTCGAGCACTAGTAGCAGAGAAGCAGTGATCTAAACCAGCAAACGCTCGAGTAGGGAATGCACTAGCAGAGAGCAAGTCAAGCAGTAGCACCGCGAGCGAGTGCTAGAGCAGCAACTCTTGTAGCTGATGGAGGTCGTGCAGCAGCAACGCAAGCGAGAGCAAGAGCAGAGCAGCAGAATGAACGAAAGCAAGAGCAGTGCAGCAGCGCGACCGACAGCAAGAACAGAGCCGCAACACGAGCGAGAGCCGGAACAGCTGTAGCTAGTGCCGGTGTGGAAGTCGCCACCGAGGAAGCAATGACATGGGGGAGAGACGCCATGGATGATGTGGCCCGCCACGGCGCCGTCGATGGAGACCAGCCATGGCTGCTCGGTATCGAGCACCGACAGCCCCGAGAGATCGAATAAAAGATAAAATGCAGCAGTGAGTGCAGAACCTCCTTGGTGGTGCCAAGTTGGCCTCGTCTTCATCGGAGGAATTGGTGAGGGTGATGCAGTTCCGGTGGGGCAGGTCAAGACGACGCTGTGGGGATTGAGGTGGCGCGATACACGAGGCGAACATTGGGGCAGCTCCTTGGAGGTGGAGGACGGAGCGGCTGATCCAGCGGGACGACAAGATCGACGACGGATCCTCATCTAGTGCGGTGGATGAGGGACAACGAGCTGTTGCGATGGACAACGTAGTCGGGGAAGAGTCTCCGGCTGGGCGGCGGTCGGGAGGCCGACAGAGGAGCATGGGGTTTCACGGGTTTTGGTGGCCTCGGTGTACGAATGGGGGGGCGAAGTGGACGGGAGGGGGGAGCCAAGTTTAGGGACGCGCTTGTCTGAAATGTAGGGTAAGTTACCAGCATACCCCCACCGGTTTTTACACCGCGATGTGGAGCCTCATTTCCGGCTGAGGGGTAGAAGGGGGATTTCGCGTGTCTGGGCTGCGGGACCGATTTTAGATGACGAGGGAGTTTTAACGTGCGTCGAAATTTCAGGATAACAAGGAGTGGCGCAGGTTGAAGAGGCGGGAGTTTCAAAGCTTGAAAATTTTGGGATAACAAGGTGCGGATTCCTTGTTCGTAAGAACAAACTTAACGTGTAAAAAAACAATTCATACAAGACACAAGAGAGTCATGTCCCCTTTTACTATATTGCTATAGATTCCTTTGAAAAAACTACAAGAAAAATGTAAAAAAATTGGGAGAACAAGATTACCGTGTACAGTACCAAATCGATTCGCACTTCCCTCAACAACAACAAAAAACAAATCAATTCCCACCAAAATAAAGAGTAATGTCTCTTTTTATATGATTACAAATGCCAGGATCTCGAATTTCAATTTTTGAATCCACGTTATGTTGAATTCGAATATATCGTTAGGTGACCTTGCGGTTTATAATTGATGTAGTCGTATGATACGTCTCCAACGTATCTATAATTTTTGATTGTTCCATGCTATTATATTACCCCTTTTGGATGTTTATGGGCTTTATTTTACACATTTATATCATTTTTTGGGACTAACCTACTAACCGGAGGTCCAGCCCATATTGCTGTTTTTTTTGCCTATTTTAGTATTTCGAAGAAAAGGAATATCAAACGGAGTCCAGACGGAATGAAACCTTCGGGAGCGTGATTTTTGGAACGAACATGATCCGGAGAGCTTGGAGTGCAAGTCAAGAAGCTCCCGAGGGCCCCTCGAGATAGCCCCCCCCCCCCTAGGGTGCGCCCCTATCTTGTGGGCCCCTCGGGCAGCCACCGACGTACTTCTTCCTCCTATATATACCTACGTACCCCGAAAACATCCAGGGGCACCACGAAACACAATTTCCACCATCGTAACCTTCTATATACACGAGATCTCATCTTGGAGCCTTCGCCGGCACTCTGCCGGAGGGGGAATCAACCACGAAGGGCCTCTACATCAACATCCTTGCCCCTCCGATGAGTTGTGAGTAGTTTACCACAGACCTACGGGTCCATAGTTATTAGCTAGATGGCTTCTTCTCTCTTTTTGGATCTCAATACAATGTTCTCCCCCTCTCTTGTGGAGAACTATTCGATGTAAACTCTTTTTGCGGTGTGTTTGTCGAGATCCGATGAATTGTGGGTTTATGATCAAGTTTATCTATGAATAATATTTGAATCTTCTCTGAATTCTTTTATGTATGATTGAGTTATCTTTGCAAGTCTCTTCGAATTATCAGTTTGGTTTGGCCTACTAGATTGGTCTTTCTTGCCATGGGAGAAGTGCTTAGCTTTGGGTTCAATCTTGCGGTGTTCTTACCCAGTGACAGAAAGGGTTGCAAGACACGTATTGTATTGTTGCCATCGAGGATAACAAGATGGGGTTTATATCATATTGCACGTGTTTATCCCTCTACATCATGTCATCTTGCTTAATGCGTTACTCTGTTCTTATGAACTTAATACTCTAGATGCAGACAGGAGTCGGTCGATGTGTGGAGTAATAGTAGTAGATGCAGGCAGGAGTCGGTCTACTTGTTATGGACGTGATGCCTATATGCATGATTATGCCTAGATAATCTCATAACTATGCGCTTTTCTATCAATTGCTAGACAGTAATTTGTTCACCCACCGTAATACTTATGCTATCTTGAGAGAAGCCTCTAGTGAAACCTATGGCCCCGGCCTATCTCTTATCATATTTGCTTTCAATCTACCTTTATTTGCATCTTTACTTTTTGCATCTATATTATAAAATACCAAAAATATATTTATCTTATCATACTATCTTTATTAGATCTCACTTTCGCAAGTGGCCGTGAAGGGATTGACAACCCCTTTATTGCATTGGTTGCGAGTTCTCAGTTTGTTTGTGTAGGTGCATGGGACTTTTGAGGAGCCTCCTACTGGATTGATACCTTGGTTCTCAAAACCGAGGGAAATACTTACGCTACACTTTGGTGCATCACCCTCTCCTCTTCGAGGAAAACCAACGCAAGCTCAAGACGTAGCAAGAAGGATTTCTGGCGCCGTTGCCGGGGAGGTCTTCGCTCAAGTCAAGACATACCAAGTACCCATCACCCTCGCATTTACATTATTGGCCATTTGCCTCTCGTTTTCCTCTCCCCCACTTCACCCTTGCCATTTTATTTGCCCTCTCTTTCCCAATCTCCTCCTCTCCTTCCCGCTTGCTTTCTTCCACCTTGCTTTTGTTTGCAGCTATGCCTGAAATTGGGGAGATTATCATCGATATGGACAACAATGATAACACAAAAAACCCCGAGGCTCCGGCCGATGAACCCCCTATCTTGCATACTAAAAAGTTTTGAATCGGTAGCGGTAACATCATTGGCTAGGGTGTTATTCAAGATTTCTTTACTTGTGCCGGTGCTTTACCTTCCATGGGGTGTTCTATTCTTCATAGAACTAGTAGTCTTGCGGATGCTATCACTGTGCTTGTAGTTGAACTTGAAAGGCAATTTATGCATATGCATCCTTGCATACAAAGAATTTTCCTAGAATTCTCTAATATTGAGCATTCTTCTGTTAAGCGCGCTGTTACTATCTTTTTGGCTCATGAGTTTAGATTTATCATAAGAGAGGCCAAAGAAATCTTTGCGCACTATAGGGTGGATGCCGGTCGTCCACCCATAGAGGCGATCCTCTATGATCAAGAGGAAATTAGACGTTTTCAATCTTCGGACTATGTCGCTTTTAATGAAAACCTTAGAAAAAAAGGTTCCTACCAATGTCTTGGTTGATTGCATTAACGAGCTTAATAATGATTTTTCCCTTAGAAACAATGAGCTAGGATACTCTCTTGAGTATAAGCTCACAAGATTTTGCCAAAAGAATGCTTTTAGTGATGAAATAGTTGTGCACTATGAAGGGCCAAGGGAGGAACCCGTTCCTCTTGTGATTGATCTTGGGGATCTTTGTCCCACTAAATTTAGCCCTTTTGATTACTTTTGCTTGCCTCAAAGGAAACTTGCTGCCGAACGTAGAGAATATGAGATGAGCTTTCAAGATCTATCTTATCATTACAGCACTCGTTAGATCTATCTTTGCTTTCTATGCCTAGCTAGGGGCATTAAACGATATCGCTAGTTGGGAGGCAACCCAATTTTCTTTATGTTTTTGTTTTTGCTCCTGTTTAGTAATAAATCTTGTATCTACCTTCTGGATAGATGTGTTATTATCTTTTAATTAGTGTTTGTGCCAAGTAGAACCTATAGGATAACCTACGATGATAGTTGATTTGATTCTGCTGAAAAACAGAAACTTTGTGCGCACGAATATAATTTTGTTAAATCATAGGAACGTGCTTTTGCGTTGATTCTTTTTTGCTGCTGTTCAATAAACAAATTTTCCAGGACTTCCTATTTTGGTAGGATTTTTAGAGTTCCAGAAGTTTGCGTTAGTTACAGATTGCTACAGACTGTTCTGTTTTTGACAGATTCTATTTTTGTGTGTTGTTTGCTTATTTCAATGCATCTATGGCTAGTAAATTAGTTTATAAACCATAAAGAAGTTGGAATACAGTAGGTTTAACACCAAAATAAATAAAGAATGAGTTCATTGCAGTACCTTATGTGGTGGTTTTGTTTTCTTTCACTAACGGAGCTTATAAGATTTCCTGTTGAGTTTTGTGTTGTGAAGTTTTCAAGTTTTGGGTAAAGATTTTATGGACTATGGAATAAGGAGTGGCAAGAGCCTAGGCTTGGGGATGCTTATGGCACCCCAAGATATTCAAGGATAGCCAAAAGCCTAAGCTTGGGGATGCCTCGGGAAGGCATCCCCTCTTTCGTCTTCGTTCATTGGTAACTTTACTTGGAGCTATATTTTTATTCGCCACATGATATGTATTTTGCTTGGAGCGTCGTGTATTATATTAATCTTTGCTTTTTAGTTTACGACAATCATCCTTGCTGTACACACCTTTTGGGAGAAGCCTATTTGATTATAATTTGCTAGAATACTCTATGTGCTTCACTTATATCTTTTGAGCTTGATAGTTTTTACTCTAGTGCTTCACTTATATCTTTTAGAGCATGGCGGTGTCTTAATTTTGAAGAAATTGCTAGTCTCTCATGCTTCACTTATAGTATTTTGAGAGTCTTTTAGAACAGAATGGTATTTGCTATTATCATAAAGTTGGTCCTAGAATGATGAGCATCCAAGTTGGGTATAATAAAAACTATCATAGAAAGTGAATTGGATGCTATGATCAATTTGATGCTTGATAATTGTTTTGAGATATGGAGGTAGTGATATTAAAGTCATACTAGTTGGGTGATTATGAATTTAAAGAATGCTTGTGTTGAAGTTTGTGATTCTCGTAGCATGCACGTATGGTGAACCGCTTTGTGATGAAGTTGGAGCACAATTTTATTTATTGATTGTCTTCCTTATGAGTGGCGGTCGGGGACGAGCGATGGTATTTTCCTACCAATCTATCCCCCTAGGAGGATGCGCGTAGTGCTTTGGTTTTTGATGACTTGTAAATTTTTGCAACAAGTATATGAGTTCTTTTGATTAATGTTGAGTCCATGGATTATACGCACTCTTTCACCCTTGCACCATTGCTAGCCTCTCTTGTATCGTGCAATTTTCGCCGGTACCATACATCCACCATTTACCTTCCTCAAAACAGACACCATACCTACCTATTATGGCATTTCCATAGCCATTTTGAGATATATTGCCATGCAACTTTCCACCGTTCCGTTCATATGACACACATTACTTTTGTTATATTGCTTTTTGCATGATCATGTAGTTGACATTGTATTTGTGGCAAGGCCACCTTCATAATTTTCATACATGTCGCTCTTGGTTCATTGCATATCCCGGAACACCGCCGGAGGCATTCATATAGAGTCATATCTTGTTCTAGCTTTGAGTTGTAAATCCATAAAAGTGTGATGATCTTCATTATTAGAGCATTGTCCTAGTGAGGAAAGGATGATGAAGACTATGATTCCCCCACAAGTCGGGATGAGACTTCGGACTTTACAAAAAGAAAAAGAAAAGAGAAAAAAAAGAGAAAGGCCAAAAAGAAAAAAAGAAGGCCAAAGAAAAAGAAAAAAAAGAAAAGAGAAAAATAAAATGAGAGAAAAAGAGAGAAGGGACAATGCTACTATCTCTTTTTCCACACTTGTGCTTCAAAGTAGCACCATGATCTTCATGATAGAAAGTCTCATATGTTGTCACTTTCATATACTAGTGGGAATTTTTCATCATAGAACTTGGCTTGTATATTCCAATGATGGGCTTCCTCAAAAGTGCCCTAGGTCTTCGTGAGCAAGCGAGTTGGATGCACACCCACTTAGTTTCTTTTGTTGAGCTTTCATATAATTATAGCTCTAGTGCATCCGTTGCATGACAATCCCTACTCACTCACATTAATATCTATTAATGGGCATCTCCATAGCCCGTTGATACGCCTAGTTGATGTGAGACTATCTTCTCCTTTTTGTCTTCTCCACAACCACCATTCTATTCCACATATAGTGCTATGTCCATGGCTCACGCTCATGTATTGTGTGAAAGTTGAAAGAGTTTGAGATTATTAAGGTATGAAACAATTGCTTGGCTTGTCATCGGGGTTGTGCATGATTAAATACTTTGTGTGATGAAGATAGAGCATAGCCAGACTATATGATTTTGTAGGGATAACTTTCTTTAGCCATGTTATTTTGAGAAGACATGATTACTATGATTAGTATGCTTGAAGTATTACTATTTCTTATGTCAATATGAACTTTTATTTTGTATTCATTTGGTTCTGAACATTCATCCCACAATAAAGAAACTTACATTGAGAAATATGCTAGGTAGCATTCCACATCAAAAATTTCTTTTTTATCATTTACCTACTCGAGGACGAGCAGGAATTAAGCTTGGGGATGCTTGATACGTCTCCAACGTATCTATAATTTTTTATTGTTCCATGCTATTATATTACCCCTTTTGGATGTTTATGGGCTTTATTTTACACATTTATATCATTTTTTGGGACTAACCTACTAACCGGAGGCCCAGCCCATATTGCTATTTTTTTGCCTATTTCAGTATTTCGAAGAAAAGGAATATCAAACGGAGTCCAAACGGAATGAAACCTTCGGGAGCGTGATTTTTGGAACAAACATGATCCGGAGAGCTTGGAGTGCAAGTCAAGAAGCTCCTCAGGGCCCCACGAGATAGGGCCCCCCTGTAGGGCGCGTCCCCTATCTCGTGGGCCCCTCGGGCAGCACCAACGTACTTATTCCTCCTATATATACCTACGTACCCCGAAAACATCCAGAGGCACCACGAAGCACAATTTCCACCGCCGTAACCTTCTGTATCCGCGAGATCTCATCTTGGAGCCTTTGCCGGCACTCTGTCGGAGGGGGAATCAACCACGGAGGGCCTCTACATCAACATCCTTGCCCCTCCGATGAGTTGTGAGTAGTTTACCATAGACTTACGGGTCCATAGTTATTAGCTAGATGGCTTCTTCTCTATTTTTGGATCTCAATACAATGTTCTCCCCCTCTCTTGTGGAGATCTATTCGATGTAAACTCTTTTTGCGGTGTATTTGTCGAGATCCGATGAATTGTGGGTTTATGATCAAGTTTGTCTATGAATAATATTTGAATCTTCTCTGAATTCTCTTATGTATGATTGAGTTATCTTTGCAAGTCTCTCAGAATTATCAGTTTGGTTTGGCCTACTAGATTGGTCTTTCTTGCCATGGGAGAAGTGCTTAGCTTTCGGTTCAATCTTGCGGTTTTCTTACCCAGTGACAAAAAGGGTTGCAAGACACGTATTGTATTGTTGCCATCGAGGATAACAAGATGGGGTTTATATCATATTGCATGTGTTTATCCCTCTACATCATGTCATCTTGCTTAATGCGTTACTCTGTTCTTATGAACTTAATACTCTAGATGCAGGCAGGAGTCTGTCGATGTGTGGAGTAATAGTAGTAGATGCAGGCAGGAGTCGGTCTACTTGTTATGGACGTGATGCCTATATGCATGATTATGCCTAGATAATCTCATAACTATGCCCTTTTCTACCAATTGCTAGACAGTAATTTGTTCACCCACCATAATACTTATGCTATCTTGAGAGAAGCCTCTAGTGAAACCTATGGCCCCGGGTCTATCTCTTATCATATTTGCTTTCAATCTACCTTTATTTGCATCTTTACCTTTTGCATCTATATTATAAAATACCAAAAATATATTTATCTTATCATACTATCTTTATTAGATCTCACTTTCGCAAGTGGCCGTGAAGGGATTGACAATCCCTTTATTGCGTTGGTTGCGAGTTCTCTATTTGTTTGTGTAGGTGCGTAGGACTTTTGAGGAGCCTCCTACTGGATTGATACCTTGGTTCTCAAAACTGAGGGAAATACTTACGCTACACTTTGCTGCATCACCCTCTCCTCTTCGAGGAAAACCAACGCAAGCTCAAGACAGAGCATCGTACATTTTGATCTTCCATCATATATGAACATTTTACTCCACCATGTGAACATATATATTGTTGTCTACCATATGGACTAAATTTGAATCAATTTTCCTTATTTTAATACGATTGTTGTTAAGTTATACAATAATTTAAATATTATCTTGATAAAAAAACATGCATATAGCAGTAATCATATTTCACTATGAACTACATGTACCATACGATCACCAATTCAAATATTTGTATCCATTTTATGTTGAATTAAAATCATAGTACATTATTGGTCTAGGTAGCGAGATGTTCGGGATAATCTAAACCTTGTTTTCATATGTATAATTTTTGGTTGAATTGGGACAATTTTTGGTATAAGCTTCTTGCAAAACCGGAGATTCTCTCAACAAGCCTTGTGGTTCCGAGAGGGAACATGTCACCTTTGTGTGCGAAACGATATACGCTGCCTCCCCCTGATTTTCTTTACAGAGGCAACATATAACTAATATGAGTGCCCTGTTAAATTTTGGAATTATTTCGGGTTTGTTTGGCCTTTTTATACATTCATTGAGTTTCTGGACTTTTAATATGCATAATCCAAATTTGAACTGCAGGCACATGCTCCGGTGCACCAAAGTTGGTTGAAAAATCACATGTGTGTCCTTGGTTGAATTTCTAGGTCCCATGGAAGAAATGAGAATGAGATTCAAACATCTGAGCGTCGTGACTCGGCCGAGAACATCGAGAAACTTAGATTTTAAATTCATGTAAATCCAACACTCGCCTGGAAATCATGAAACTTGGCATGGTGCCATGTCATGGCACTAATATGCTGTGGTAAAAAATTGGGCCGATTCGGAACAAGTTTTGGTATAGGGGCCGTTTGGATTATGCCCACACCAGTCCGACCAAAACGACGGCATGCCAAAATTTTGGTGAAGGAAATAGCCGCCGGGAACTCGCCCACATGCTAGTGCGGAATCACAACATCTGGCCAAAAAGTTGGTTGTGAGCCAAAAACTTGGCTGTGATCCAAACACTAGCCCAACCCGACCAAAATTTTGGAAGGGCAGCTTGGGGCTGCCATCCAAACAGCCCCATAAGCTTCTTGCAAAATGAAGCTTCTCTCAAGAAAGCTCGTGGTTCTAAGAGGGAACGTGCCACCTTTGAGTGTGAAACGATATACGCTGCCCCCCCCCTTGAGTTTCTTTACAAAGGCAACATAGAACTACATGAGTGCCCTGTTAAATTTTGGAATTATTCCGGGTTTGTTTGTCATTTTTTATACATTAATTGAGTTTCTGGTCATTTAATGTGCATAAGTCAAATTTGAACTACAAGCACATGCTCTCGTGCACCAAAGTTGGTTAAAAAAACAAATCTATGTCCTCGGGTGAATTTCTAGGTCCCATGCAAGAAATGAGAATAAAATTCAAACATCTAGGCATCGTGGCTCGGTCGAGAACATTGAGAAACTTGGTTTTAAAATCATGAAACTTGGCATGGTGTCATGTCATGGTAGTACCGTGTTGTGGTAAAAAAAGTTGGCCGAATAGGAACAAATTTTGGTATAAGCTTCTTGCAAACCAGAGCTTCTCTTAAGAAGGCTCGTGGTTCTCAGAGGGAACGTGTCACCTTTGTGTGCATAATTCAAATTTGAAATACAAGCACATGCTCCAGTGCACCAAAGTTGGTTGAAAAATCACATGTGTGTCCTCGGGTAAATTTCTAGGTTCCATGCAAGAAATGGAAATGAAATTCAAAATTCTGGGCGTCGTGGCTGGGTTGAAAACATTGAGAAACTTAGTTTTTTAATTCCTGTAAATCCAAAACACGCATGAAAATAATGAAACTGGCTTGGTGCCATGACATGGCACCAACATGTTGTGGTAATTTTGCAGTTCGATTTGCGAAGGCGCACACATTAAGAATCAACAACGTCATTTTGGAACAAGTGCTGTCATGCTACAATCGGAAACACAAGTATTATTGAAGCCGTGGGCGTTCTATTTACTACCATTTACGTGCCGCCACGCGTCCCCTTTTTCATTAGCCAGGAGGCTCCGTGCAGGGTAGCTATTTGAGTACGAGAGGCGTGCGATCAGACCCCTGCGCGTGCTTATCGGGAGGAGAGCCCTTTGACCTCCATCTGCTGTCCACCTCTCTCCCAAGGTCTCCATTAATGGCGCCCGAGCCTCTATTTAATGGCGTGGCTATGTCTTACTCGACTGAGATTTAAGAGAGAAAAAAGAAAATCTAAAAGCACGGATCTTGATGTAAGATCCGACAGACCTATATAGCATCTACTGCGACTTATAGCAAGACTGATGAATATATAAGGACGATTAATTGTCTTACATAATTAGGAAGATAATTAAAAAAGCCACATGCGGCTACGCCCGAAATACACAAGGGCAAAAGAAGAAGGAAGACAAGGATCTGGCTCGGTTGATCTCTACTTTCTTGATGCATTGCTGTAGGCCGCGGGAACTAGTCTCCGCGTCGAGCTGCAATGAGCTCTTTCGTGTCCTCAAGATGCTGCTTGAGAGCATCCACGGATTCCTCCACCAGCCTTTGGCGCTCGATGCGGAGCATGTTATTCTCATCCATAAGTTTCTTGACGATGACGCCAGTCCTCTTCAACAAGGCACTGGTCTCCTTCTGCTGGTCTGCACTTCGGACGATCTTCGCCCTCATCAGGTCGTGCTCGGCCCGGAGCCTCTCATTGCCCTCCCTTAGTTGCCGGATGATGCCGGTAGCCTGTTCAAACGAGGCTTTCATGTCGTCCTGCAACCTCGCCCAGCCGGAGATCTGATCCATCTGGCTATGGACGATCGCATGCATGCACCTATAAGAGTCTTCACCTGCCCACGAGATATTTTCCTAGGCCGCTGCGGCACGGTGGGACATCTCTACTGCATTCGCGGCACAGCGGGACATCTCTGCCGCTTCTGCGGCGCGGCCGGACTAATCTGCTGCATTAACGGCGCGGCGGGACCTCCGTGCTGCTTCGGCGGCACGGCAGGACCTCTGTGCTGCTACTTCCGCACGGCAGGACATGTTGGCTGCTTTCGCAGCGAGGCGGGACATCTCTCATGCTTCCACTTCTATGCTCGCCTCTCCCTGGTGGTAATCTCTCGACCGAGAACTCACGCTGGCCATGGTAGACGCAAGGGAAGGATACTGAATGACTTGTTTGTTTTTGTGGATGAGGAGTTGAGGAGGAATGTGCAGTCATCTTGGCATAGTAGTATTTATAACCGAGTACTAATACGCTCCTAAGTGGGAAACCATTTAGGTTGTGATCGGTGTGAACAGGTTTGCAATTCAATATAGCATGGTAGTAGTAGTAGTAATTTGGAATGTGACGAGACGCAAGCTCAAAATTTATTGACGGTTCTAGTTTCGAAGTGCGGCACTATTCCCGGATGGCGTTACGTGGCCACGTTTTCTCGGTTGTGGTGTAGCATATGCCATGGTAGTTCTTTTTCTACTGCTGTGTACGTGCAATAACTGGCAACGTCGTATACATATCTTACGGTTAATGGAGAGTTCGACAGGAATAGCCGCTTGGCGAGCTATAGGCTAGTCTTTTTTTCAGACACATTAAACCTATCTCTCAGGACTTCTCGCATGCACCATCGTGCCACCCACAAAAACTTGTACTATGAGTTTAGTACTTATACAGGAAGGGAAGAGGTGCATGCACGCACTCGTCCTCTCACACACGCATCTGTTTTTTCTCGAAAAGGAGGATGATGACCCCCGGCCTCTGCATCTGGGAGTCACACACGCATCTGTAGCTACGAATTGTAGTGTTCTCAACCATCTGATTGGCTCCATCATAGGATTCACGTTGCTCCTTGGCCTTGAGATTGAGAAGTTTAAAACACGGAGGCTAAGCTAGAGGCGCGAGGTTTTGGTTAATGTGCGGGCCGCACATGGCACCAACACGACACGAGCTTTGTCTGCATGGTGCGTAGTCCGGTGAGTTGTCCAACACAACCAGGCCCTGCTTGGTATCTGCGCCTCGACTTATGTGCAGAGAAATTAGGGTCGGAGGGAGTACTACTAGTAGTAGTACTACTTTGATGTGTCGCATCAACTCGCACAAGTATGAAACACTTCGTGAACAAACAAGCATATACTCCCTCCGTTCCAAATACTACTCTACTTGGCTTCCATTTGTCCAAAAATGGATGTACCTATATACTAAAACATGTCTAGATACATCTATATTTTGATAAATGGAAGGCATGTATTGTGGATCGGAGGGAGTGCTTGTCATCAAAATGGATAAAAAGGGACGTATCTAGAACTAAAATATGTCTACATACATCTCCTTTTATCCATTTTGATGACAAGTAGTACTTCTTACCCAAAGGAACTTTATATCCAACAGACACAAAATATCCGTTCGACTGTTGGAAATTACTGATCTGATGTCGAAGTAATTGCTGCATCACCACCAAAACCCACCATTTCTTAAGCTAAAGTAGACCAAGGTAATCCCTATATTAGCATATTACTAAGATAAACAGAAGGCACTGTAGAAACATTTAGGACGTGAGCTTGTCAATCTGAATGTGGAGGGACACCAACTTAGCCCCGGCCAACAGCTTGGGCGGAACTGTGAAGAAGGCCAGCTCCTGCACGGCGATGTCGCCGGGATCCTTGCTGCTTGTCACCTCCATTTCCACCTTGACGGCGTCGGTCGTGCCTTTGGGATCCCCCGGCAGGCCGTTCGCCCACAGCTTGGCCATGTAGTGCGGTAGTGGGGACGCCCCCGCTCTGATGCAGACGACCGACACGGTGATAGGTGCGCTGATGTCGAGCACGCCACCGACCAAGAAAAACATGCGACCCTCCTCCTCCGCGAACAGCAAGAGCCGTGGCTCCGACAGTGGCACTTGCAGCTGGAGCACCTTGTCGTACTGTATCCTGTGCACGGGCATGGGAAGCGTGGTGCTGATGTGGTGGCAGAGCGCCGGCGGTGGGCCTTCATAGCCGCAGACGGGCACGGGGCATTTGCAGGGCGCAAGCGGACACATGCTCTGGTGATCGGCGAGCTTGTGGTAAGTGACGTAGAGCCCACAGCCTTCATGCGGGCACTCCACCCTCACCGACGAAAGGACGGCGTCCACCGTCGTGTTCTGCATGTCGAAGCCACCGCCGCGCTCGCACTTCTAGCACTGCTGCTGGTTTCCGGGGCGCTCAATGCGGTAGTCCGTGCAGGCCAGGTGCCCTC
The DNA here is from genome assembly GCF_002162155.2 of Triticum dicoccoides. Lineage (NCBI taxonomy): Eukaryota > Viridiplantae > Streptophyta > Magnoliopsida > Poales > Poaceae > Triticum > Triticum dicoccoides. Next base: position 600,900,171 of record NC_041385.1, read on the forward strand.
CCTTGCACTGCAGAAATCAATCGAACAACACATCAATCAAGAAACCTGCACCTTGCTCTTCAGCCGAACGGACGAGGTGTATTCGAACCTCATACACTGGAGGCGTCAAGGGGCGGAGGCACAAGGGGCAGTGGAGCATGGTGAGGTCCATCAAGACCTTAGAGAGCTCCATCACTGGGTCTTGTTCCGTGTGCATGATCTCTTCCTCCTCGTGCACAACCATCTCTCGCTTGGGCTGGGGCATTACAAAGCTTTATCATCACATATTTATACTACTTCAAGGTGCATTAAATTAACACATGCAAGTATAAAAAGGAGAGTCACGGCATGCATGCATGCATACGTTGTAATTAATGCATCAGTAAATGCAAATTATTGAAATATATCGAGTGTAGTGCTTTGATGTGTCGCGTCAACTTGTACATCAACAAAAAGTTTGATTATCCTCTCCCTCGCGGACTTAACTACACCTGCCTTTGGCTGTATGACAGGTTGGCCACCCACCTGTCATACACGCAAAGGCAGGAGCATCCCTCCCTCGCCCATGAGCATGGTGGTTGGCAAGACTAGGAGAAGCTTTCGCTACACGCTCTCCCTCCCGCACGCGATGGGCATGCAGCATTTCAATCGGTGCCAGATGGCCAGAAGCGTATTGTAGTACTCCTCCAGTGAATTAGTACTCCATCATTGTTCGACTTCACGAAGAGGCGAAGAGCCAAGCGCAGCCCGGACGCTCGTGTGGCAGTTTCATGTGTAGAGTAGTATAGGATAGCGTGTATCGTGCCTGTAAGCTTAAAATCATTGGGGTCGGCTCCATGCTATGTGGCCATCTTGAAGTTTAAAAAAATAGTCTTCTCGCCCTACCTGTCATCCTGGTGATTGTAGTTTGCACGCTCATCTGGTCAAGACAGGAATATATATTTTAATTTGTGGTGGGTAAATGTTAGAGGTTGTAGCAAATATATTGTACACTACGGGTCTTTCAGCCAAGTTTAGAGGCAAGCATGTGGGGCCAGTGCTATGATGTGTCATGTCAACTTGTACAACGAGGAGAAGCTTGATTTTACTACTACACGCCTTCTCCCTCGCCCATGCACGCAGTTGCTCGCAAACGAGGACAGGCTTTTGCTTATAGTACTACAACAAGCTATCCCTCCCGCTCGCGATGGACGGACATGCAGCAGTGGATTTGACACTGTAGAAGCAGTAGTAGTAACATCATTGTTCGTCTTCTCGAAGAGGCAAAGAGCCAAGCGCAACCCGAACGTGGAAGTTGCAAACATTGGAGCACACATATAGCCAGTCTCTTGCATGAGACAAAATTGCTATGCGAGCCCACTATTGTACTAGTACGTACTACTACTTGCTAGTATAGCCCTGTAAACCAGAAAGGAGTATTTGCCTTTCTAGAGATTTCAACAAGTGACTAGACTACACCGAGACGGAGTACATATGGAGCAAAATGAGAGAATCTGCACTATAAAATAAATACGTAGTTCTCTCGTTTTCCTCTCCGAGGTGCACAATATTGAGTATACTGACTAGTCTCTTTTTGACATGCATTTACATTTTTTTGACATAGTACAGACGCAAGCGCTCATATACACGTGCATACACTCGCCCCTATGAAGGCACACACGCACGTCACTATCATCTTGAAATTTACGAAATCACCATAAGCACCTCGTCGTCGATAGGGACGTCTCCTGACACGTGATAGACGCGAGTGGCAGTCGCCTCCATAGGTGCTTGAATGCCAAGGTGGGAGAGGGTAGCGGTTTCCAAGACGTTGAACGGTCAATGATGCATCCTGAATTACATGCAGAGGGAATTAATTGGAGAAGTAGAATAGAGCCAGCACGATGTGAATGCAACAGAGTTTGGACTCTCATATAAAGGTGCCCCACCACTCCAATCCATCTACCCATAAGTCTCTGCGCAACACTGCTCACTCCAATCCAAGACCAAGTGACCAGAAGCCACAAGCACCTATGGAGGCGATGGACACGAGAGGCAGTCGGCTGTGCCAAATCATCCAAGGCGCCGGCCTACGGCCCTGCACCGTGCAACGTTTCCAGACGATGCTGGAGACCGTTGGCATCGTAGCCCTCGCCGACGCCAGCTTCGCCTCTTGCATGGACGACATGATGGTCAACTCCATCCGCAAGTTCACCGCAGTCAAAAGCGCGCGGACGACCTTGCTGTACTGCTCCAGCCCACACACCCAGGCTCCTCATTGTCTGCCACCCTCATTGGCCTCCATGATGACGAACTCCTTCAAGCCCTGGTGGCCCTGCAGGTGCCGGAGGTCGCGACGAAGAATGTGCACCTCGAGGTCGCGCTCGCCGTGCAGCGCCTCACCATGCAAGAAACCGTCGACCTGCACATCCATGTCTATGAGGAAATCATCTACATAGGCCACTACAAGGCAAGCGAGGACAGAAAGACGTTGGCCTTCTTCCAGCAGCTGGAATCTTTGGACGCCATTGTTCAGAAGAACGTCGACCTAGCCACGAAAGCTGCTGCTACTTAGGCGTCGTTCGATGGCCGGTGCCCTGAGTCGAGGAGGTGGACGTCGTCAATGGATGCATCTCTTCTTCTTGCCTCCTGTAACCAACACTGCATCGCCTTGTGGCCTTAATGTTTTATTAGTATAGTACTCCCTCCATTCCCAAATATAAGTCTTTCTAAATATTCCAGCAAGTGACTACTACATACGGAGCAAGTGAGTGAATCTACACTCTAAACTATGTCTACATACATCTGTATGCTGTATTCCATTTGAAATAGTATCTAAAAAGGCTTATATTTAGGAACGGAGGGAGTATATGGCATTTTTATTCCAGTCATAACATTTTCACTATGAGGTGGGGCTGTAGTTGAGCAAACCCACCCCGCCCACCGGGCGTCGGCCGAGTTTAGAATTAGAAGAGAGAAACGAGGGAGGAGAGCTAGCTGTAGCACGGACGTTGTTGTCAGATGGGACTCGTATTGATAGAATAGGAGTACTAAGCACTCGCACCTCTTTTTTTTAGGGAAAAATTAGTCGTATGTCTAGTACCACTAGTTGGGTGCATGCGACCTATAGCTGTCATCACTTTAGGTCTCCTTTTCGAACCGCAGCTATGCTTCACAGTACATATTTTTTCACGCATTTATCCTCCTATATGTACTCCTAGGCTATTTCCACGTGCTCCCATTCGCCGACATGTGGGACATAGAGCATCTGGGTCGTAGTGCATGCATGACTCGGAGCATATGCCGGGGTACTTTACATTTCAGACCTCACAAATTACATGCAAACCCCCCGCCAGAAGAATAAATAAATAAATGAATTACTACATGAAACCGGATTATTTTCGTAGAAACCGGAGCACGTTCATTAAATTTTGGACATAACACGTGTATAAAAAATGAGTGGACCTAAACCAGTCTAAGGGCCTCTTTGATTTTTCCCGCAAAAAAGGGCCTCTTTGATTCGCATGATACTGAAAACACAGGAATGGGGAAAGTATGATGGCGATGAACCGAGATGAGGAGAACTCTAACTCAGTTAGAGGTTAGAGTTAGATTCTAACCCTGAACTAACTCTAAACCAAAGAGGTGTATGGATGGCATGGTTAGATTGACAATAAATGCTCTTTCTCAATCATTTGACTACTTTGGACCCTATTTCCTGCCAGATTTGGTGTGGCCGGCTCTTGTGTGGCCTCCTCCCGCTCACAATTGACATAAACGAACCATCTTTACAAATCAAGCATGCAAAACATGATAATTTTTACTTTGTCCATACAAATGAGATATCCCACTTAAACATACAAGTCGTCAATCAAGCTTCACAAAAAAAACACTCCATGAAACAAAGCATGAGCTAACTCATCATGAAAGTCGTTCACGATAGGGAGGGAGCCCGGAGCCCCTCACGCACCGAGGTAGGAGCTCGCCATCGTTGTTCTAGAGGAAGGCTCTGTAGAGCCCAAGCCCCGAGAACCCCTCCAACCTTGGCCCTTGCGAGTTGAGGTCGACACCGGCATGGGCAGCAGGGCCGCTTGTCGCTGATTGGGAACTTAATCTTTGGGCCTCTAGAAATAATGCAAGCCTGAAACTGAAATACCTAGAAAGGTGAACTGAATCTTTGGGCCTCTAGAAATAATGCAAGCCTGAAACTAAAATACCTAGAAAGGTGAACTGAATCTTTGGGCCTCTAGAAATAATGCAAGCCTGAAACTGAAATACCTAGAAAGGTGAACTGAATCTTTGGGCCTCTAGAAATAATGCAAGCCAGAAACTGAAATACCTAGAAAGGTGAACTGAATCTTTGGGCCTCTAGAAAGATTTATTACCTCCTCAAGCAGCATCAAACAATTCCATGCGTGCACCACAAATCTATACCAAGTTTGGTCAGGATCTACTTTTCCAAATTAGAATTAGCACTAGAGAGAGCAAGATCAATGATATGGCTGTGAGACAGAGAAGGAACGAACAAACTGACCCCTCTCACGACCTCCCTGGTAGAAGCGCCGCCGCCGCACACGACAGGGGGAGAAAAACGACCAGTGAAGGGGGAGCGGGGCGACCTTCGAAGGCCGGAGGGAGAGGGCAGCCGAAGTAGTGCGGCGGAGGCCGGAAGGAGAGGGCGGCCGGAGAAGAGAGAGGGCGACCGGCGCTTGGGTGGGCGGCCCTATGGGGAATAGAGAGGAGTCGTGCGAGAGGGAGGGAGCGATCTGGTGCGGGCAGGGGAGATTTTTTTAGTTCTCTTTTAGTGGGCCCAAGGATAACTAACCCAATTAGAACCTCTCCACCGGGCTAGTATTTTTAGCTGGGTTAAAGCAAACTAGCTCAAACTAACCCCTCCTGTTTCAATAATTTGAGGCTATTTCAACCCAAACTAGCTCTAACTCAGGGATCCAAACAAAGAGGAGTAGTATTGTACATGCTACAGTGTGGACCGTAGCACATTGTTTTTCATGGATATATCACCACATTGTTTTCTACTGCTGGTTCACTGGGCTACCGTGGTTCGCACTGCTGGTTCACTGGGCTGCCGTGGTTCACACTCCTCCGACCTGAATAGTAGTAGTAGTAGTATATATATATCGCATCATTCTTTGCTCCTTCTTACTACTACGTACTTCGCTGACATGTGGGAAAGCCGGCATCCGGGTCGATGTGTCATGCACCAGATTAGAGTGCGGAACAGAAGAGGGGCATCACCTTGGTCGGAGCGCCAGTAATTCATGACTATAGTGAGTAGTCATATCACAAGTCTTTCCAGTAGTAACATGCCGTCAAATCGCACAGCCCGACCTTTCCAGCAGTAAGTTTGAGAATCCGCCACTCGCTCACCCTCCTCGCCTCTTTGTCAAACCGCCTACCCAAAAACTGCCGCACGTACTGCCCGGGAAAAGCCCCGCCCTCAACTTTTAACTACACAAAAATAGTTCGAGCTTGTTCGTTCTATATAAATACTTACTGTATGTTTATTCACCCGTGGGGTTGTTCAATGAATGGAGGGCGAGGGAGCACAAGTGAACAATACTAGTACTACTAGTAGTAAGTAGGAGTCGTACAATAGTCACCTTAAATAGAGAGTTTCTTTTCTATGCCACGTATACAAATTGAAACGCTTGTTGTGGAGAGAAAAAGATAATCACTCCACTATATATGTATGCAGGGGCGTGAGTGCTTGCTTTAGTAGGGCTGCTCTCTTCATTCTCTAATCCTCTCCAGATCTAAACAAGACAGCGGTAGCGACATTTTCTCTCTGCTCACCGCTGGTCACAGATCTGGCCGAATCCCTTCGGCCGGTGTGTGTAGAGGACTAAAAGGTGCATCGTTCACGCGGCCATTGCCGCCGAGGGACGAAACCCACAGCTGCCGGTGGGGCCCGATCCTCTGCCCGTGCCGTTCTCTCCGACACATCGCCGGCTCGGGAGGTCCTCCGACCCTTCTTCCTCCCTGCCGTATTGTGCGCAGATCGGACATGCCGCCGCTGACATCCCGACAAACCTCAGGTACAAGTTCTTCAAAAGCGGCCTTGCTCTACTGCCCCAGCTCCCAACGTGTCTGCATGTGCATCTTTTTCTACTTCCATCAGCTCTTCCAAATCCACCTAAACTTTTAGTATTATTAGAGGTAAAGCTACTTCATGCATTCAAATCTAGGACTTGGTTCAAACAATGAAGAAAGGGGGAAAGTCGTAGCATGAATCTATGACTTGATTCAAAGAGGAAATAACAGGGGGAAAGTAGTAGAGATCGGGTACCCAACCGGTCTCTTGGTTGAAAAGGGAAATAATGGGAAAACTTGGTACAAACTGGATAGGGAACAGATCTATTATTGGTTGAAAAATGGATAGAAAGTGGCGGTTGGTGGACAAGTCAACAGAGTATGTCCAGGATTAGATTTGCTGCCCTCACATAGTAAAAGGTCTCCAGGATTAGATTTGCTTCCCTCACATAGTAAAAGGTCTCCACGATTAGATTTGCTACCCTCACATAGGCAAAGTTCTCCAGGATTAGATTTGCTGCGGTCACAGAGCATGAACAAACTCGGCATCACCACTTTATGCCTCTTTGTAGGTACATTGTGCTGATGCGTCCACTGTCGCATGTCCTTATACCAACCTTTTGCTCTTGTTAATCTAAGGGCGCATGTAAAATGAAGCGATCGCACTGTTACCTTAAGGACATGTCTAACCAGTGTTATTGTTAATCTAATGCCTCCAGTGATATGATGCAATTAAACTGTGTTAACAAATGGTACTCCTGCTGTTTTCTCAAGTATGATAAGTAAGTTGCTTCTTTACTCTACTGAGTGACCTGGTGTCCCCATGGTCCCATGCCCTTAAACCAACTCTTTAGCTTCTATTGATTTACTATATCTGGTAAACAAGCAATGCCACCATTAAAGTAATCCCATATTTGACGAATGTCATAGTTGATCGTAATGCTTCCAGTAACATGAAGCATTGCTGACGTTTTAAAATTTCTACTGTCCTTCCATGATTGCCATGAACATAATTAATATGTTTCTTTTCATTTCGGCTATGTTTCGTATATTCTTATTGACCAGCAACTATTTACTTTCTATCTTTTTGTGCAGATAGGGATATCCATTTCACCTATTGCTATTGTGACCTTTTGGTGAACTGCACAAAACACTTTCTTTTGGAATGAGTGTCTTGTGCAGTTTAACTAAAATGTCACGTGGGCAACATCTCTCAATTTTGGTGGAACTGCACAAAATGGTGATTGGAGTTTCCAAAATCTCCATCAAATTCTGCTGGTAATCTCGTACAACATTTTATTAGCTTTTGCAAGATGAGCCGTCACTATCACAACAATGGCACTTTATTTTAGTGGAACTGCACAAAAGGATAGGCAAATTATAGTTGCACCTTACATGAGCAGGATAGCCAACCTCAATGTTGCTGAATTTTAGTGCAACTACTAAAGAAGAACCTGCCAGCTCACGAGAGCAAGTACTTCTTGCTAGCTGAATGATGCAATCTTTGCTTCATTTCAGGTGAATTGTAGAAAAATGTGCATGAATTGAATCATGGAACTCTAGGCTGACCTCATCTGAGTGGAGTTGCAAGTTCCCCACATCAAGTCGTGGCGGTATAGGGCCCCTCACACCAGTTGCTTCACCTAGTGCCACTATTATAGTAATCATGCTCTTTCTTATCTGTGCAAACAGGAATACTCTACTACAGATGTTGTGATGGTCAAGAGCATTCGCCAAGTTCTTGGGTTGTATGACACGGCTAGACAAGATGGATTTAATCCCGATATTCACTTTATCAAAAGGCTCTAATGGGTTGGTTCTGAATCTTGCAAGCTGGGAATCAATGAGATGTGTAGGCATCTTTGTTGTACTTATTATTTGAATCTTATTTGTTGGTTCTGAATCTTGGAAGCTGGGAATCAATGAGATGTGTAGGCATCTTTGTTGTACTTATTACTTGAATCTTATTTGTTGGTTCTGAATCTTGCTAGCTGGGAAACACGGCATGATTATGCAGAGGACAACAACCATAACAAACTGTTCAAACTTGGTAGTATTTTCTGTGTGAAAGTGCGGCAAATGTGCTGATCATGTGCGTCCTTAGAATAATAATTCTAATTGTTGTGCAATGTTGATCCCGTGGCACTGATAGAACGAGCCAATGCATTGCTTGTTTTAAGAATACATTTTAATTAAAGCAAACTGAATTTAAGTAAAGTGACCACTAACACTTGTTATTACAGTACCAATACAGACCCCCTTGTGAATCGACGTGTGTGGCCAGAATAGGTTTCTTAATGGAGGCGTTTGAATGCGCCGAGGGTGCCTATTCTGACGGGCGTGCAGCGGGCGAAGGAGGGGTAGTAATTGTTGTCGCCTATACACACTCAGTTTACTGTTGAATCTAGTTCCCCAAGAGCTGAAAAACGAACTGCTGCTGCTGCCTACTCACTCGTTCACTTGAAGAGACTCCAATGGCGATCCGAGGGGTGAGCCTGCTGCATATGGACTTCATCAAGGAGTTCACCTTTGAGTTCTCCGTTCAGTCCCATGGCGGCACCAAGTTGAATGTGATGTACACCAACGATCCAAACTTAGTGAAGCTCTGCCTCGCCGAGTTCAAGCAGTACCTATAGGACGAGAAAGCACAAGGTCGCAGGACTAGACCTTGTGCCCATCCATTTGTCTCCTGAGAGGGACCAGCGGATTGCGGTCGCCTAGGTATGCATGAAAGACGAGGTTCTCGTCTACCACTGTTGTAGGGCCATCAGAGGTTCTGGAGCATTCGCCCGTTTCATCGGCAGTGCCGACTGCACCTTCGCTACGGTGGAGAGAAGGAAGAACGTACGATTCGGCCATCTGGTGCAGCAAGCTTGTCGACATCCAAAAGCAATACAAGATCGTCGGCAACGGGTATGGGAAGGACTCCGTGGTTGACCTCGCCGAGACCATCATCAACCCCTGCTACGCCAACATGAAAGAAGACAACGATACTAAGGAGCTCCACCGGCCACCCTGCATCCGAACAAGTCAACCCTCGTACTCCCTTCCGCCTGCGTCCTCCCCCTACTCCGGTTCATTCGGTCCATGGTCTCGACGTCGTCCTCCACCTTGGTGCTGTCGCCGTGGCGCCGCCGTCTGTCGTTCCCAACATGGTCAGCAAAACAAGAGGAATCGGGAGACAACTGTTCGTCAAGAGGCTAACAGTCCCGGGCCCACCAGGTCCATGGCCTAGGTTTTGTTGTTTAACATGGGCCGCCCACGACATGTTTCAATATTTTTTGGATCAAGTGGCCTCTGGGCCTCCCAACCTTGCTTGTCTATAACATCAGCAGCCCAAGTTATGTTTGTTTTTTCAAGTCGATGCACAGCTTAGTTCTTTTTTCTATAAGAATGCAAAACTGAACCTATGTTTTCCCTTCATTGTCCAACCATTTTATAGACCTTCCCACTTCCTTTATTTTTTGTTTTCATTAATCCTATATCTGGATTTTCTTCTTCTTTCTTTTTTGATGTAAACTAAGTTTTGTCTCAGTACTTTTCCCTAGAACCAACTCAACTGTCCTATGTCTAGCCTAAAAAGTAATAATACCCCACGTCCTATTAACTCATCAAATTAAAATGATATTTTATTTCATAAATTGAAAGTTCTTACAAAATAATTATTATTATTATTTATATATAACTTGGCAAGTTAACTCCTAGAGATTGCGTACATAAGCTTGCAAAGATTTTACTCACCAATGAAGTAATAGACGTGCAATCATGTGTTTATGTTTTTATAACATTTCTCCGTCCAGCCCAACATGATATTTTCACCTAGCCCAGTAAGTCGCGGATTTTGAGAAAAATGCAAATGGGCTTTATATTCTACCATATATATAAACAGGCTCCATAGATGCTACATCATTATTTCACCCAGCCCACCAAATAGACTAAAAAACAAATGGACTAGCTGACATGTGGGCTAGTAGGTCGAAGCCTAAGCAAGGTGTTGGATTTACATCCAACGGCCAGCATTCTTCTTCAATCTCTCGTCTTCTTCCCCCAGCGTTGCCGGGACCGCCTGCTCCAGCCTCCAGCGTCCAGAGGCGTTGTTTTGCGCGCCTTGCAGCGAAACGCTACCCCGTCGATGGCCAGGCCATCCCTCCACTCCGCAACTCCTATTATTCTCTGCCGAGTGTAGACCCACCCCGCACCTGAACCAGTCAAGTTTCCCACACCTCTCTGTCTGTGACTCCACTGCCGCGTCTTCCCCATCTCTGGGTTGTTCCAGTCTGGGGCCTCACCGTCCTCCACCGCCTCGCTGCGCTCGGCACGGCGTGGTCAAAAACGAGAGTCATCAGAAGAGGAATGTACATGAGAGCTTGACGGCTGGGACCCATGAGGTCCATGGTCGCATGCAAGGAAAGTTCCTCCTTATTAAGTTGTTTGCTTCCCCTGACAGCTGGGACCCACCGGCTGTATCTTCGCACGGAAGGAAGTGCCTCCTTGTTATGCGAAAAAACTATTCCTCCCGATGACAGCTAGGACCCGGCAGATTTGGTGGATGACTTGTGGACCCACTGTATTTCGCGAAAAAATGTTCCCCCCGCTGTCAGCTCGGACCCACCGGACGTGCCTCCTTATTACGCACAAAAAAATGAATACTCCCCCTGCTAGCTGGGACCCACCTTGGTGGGAGGCTGACTTGTGGGCCTACTAAGTTGACAGGGACGGAGGGCTTTGTCAACTTAGTCAATATGAACGATTCTAGCTCTAGTGACCGTACTATGTCCATCCAACGGCCGTAGTGCTTCTTCAACCTCTGGTCTTCTTGCTCCAGCCGCCCAAAGCAGCGACAGTCATGTCGCATGCTCCTGTCTCCCATGGCCGGTTGTGCTGCCGCAGAGGCCTCACCGCCCCCTACTATTCCCACCGCTGGTTAGGCCCTGCGACGACGGCAGCCTCACACCATAGCCGAACCAGTGAACCCCCGTACTTGTCTCCACGCGGGCTTCCACTGCCATGTCTTCCCCGGCTCCACGTCGTCCCCTTCCTTGGCCTCGCCGTCGTCCACCGCCCTGGTGCTCTCCGCGCGGCATGGTCAACGTGGTCAAGAAACGACTTCCATCGGAAGAGTACTGTACGTGGAGAGGCTGACAGCTGGGTCCACGACGGCCGCGAGGAAGTGCCTCCTTATTACGCGCAAAATAATTATTCCTCCACCTGACAGCAGGGACCCACCAGACGGGCCATCGTATTTCGTGAAAAAAATGTTTCCCCCTGACTGCTGGGACCCACCAGCTACATCTTCGCACGCAAGGAAGTGTGTCCAGGCAAAAAAAATGATTTGCCCCCCTGACTGCTGGGACCCACCAGCTACATCTTCGCATGCAAGGAAGTGCCTGACAGTTGGGACCCACCTGGTCGAAGCGTACGTAGTGTTGTCATTCTGGTCGCGAACGTGTACGTACATACTGGTCGATGTAGAGGCGCGCACGTGTCGTAGTAGAGGCACGCACGTAGCATGTACATGTATGTACAACGGCCAGTGTGCAAGAAAGAAAATACGACCACGTATGTACATACGGGCGGGGTCTCGAACGCCTACTCGCACATACATACAGCCAGGGCTCGTGTACATGGCTGGGTCGGAACAGAGAAACTGCGTCATCGTCATGTTCATGGGGAGGCAACGGAATGTGTCGTGTTCATCGGGAGGAAACGGAATGCCTCGTGTTCATGGGGAGGCAAAGGAACGCGTGGGAGCCAACCGGCTTGGATGGAACACCCGATGGAAACGAGGCCTGGCGTACTGCACAACGGAGGAAACGGCCTTGTGTTCGACCGGCCACGTTCGAAACGGGATTCTGTTCAACAAGAGGGGTCTGGCGTACCGCAAAATGAAGGAAACGGACTTGTGTTGGACCTCCTACAGTCGAAACAGGGTCATGTTGATCAGGACGGGTGTGGCGTACCGCAAAACGGAGGAAACAGACTTGTGTTGGAGCACTACGGTTGAAACAGCGGTGCTGTTCATCGAGAGGGGTGTGGCATACCGCAAAATGGGACTCCACGGGATACTATTCATCTCCATCGTCGACCTCCTCTAGCCTCCACGGGCTACTGTTCATCCACCATTGACCCCTCCAGCCTCCACCTGCGACTGTTCATCCACGGGCTCCTGTTCATCCAGCCTCCACCGCGCGCTACTCCACCGGCTACTGTTCAACCACCGCTGTCCACGGGCTCCTGTTCAACCACTCCTCCACGGGCTACTATTCATCCACCCCTCCACCATCTACTGTTCATCCGGCCCTCCACGGGGTCATCCTGTTCATCCAGCCCTGCACGGGGTCCTATTCATCCAGCCCCAACCGGCTCAATCGATCGGGGTCCTATTCATCCAAAGGCAACACCACGGGGTCCTGTTCATCCACCCCACCGCTCCCTGTTCATCCAACCCCCGTCCTCCCGACAACGCTCACTGTTCATCCAGAGGCAGCATCGATCGGCTTCAGTTAGCAGCAGTAGCAAAGGAATCGCTCGATCGGGTTCAGTTAACAGCCATCATCGATCGCTCGGGTTCAGTAATGCGTAGCCTGCAGTGCAATTTCTCGGGCTCAGTAGGCGAACGTCTCGCTTGGGTTCAGTTAGAGCCCAACGCCTCGCACCCACTCGCGTGCGTGTACGAGAGAAATGCGCAAACCTCCGTGCATCGCTCGACCCCGACCACCCCCCGTAACCGGGAACACCCCGATATTTTCCTCGCCCTCGCTTCTACCACGGTTTTTTCCATCATGGACGGCCCAAAGAATGTCATGCAGCTGCGTCTCTGGCCCGCCCAGGACGAAAAGCCCATTTTCTGTCATGATTTTTTGTCATAGAAGTAGGAGCCCACCACATCTATGATGATACCAGGTTTTGTCACAATTATCGTCATAGAAGTGTCATAAGTATGACATAAAAAAATTTCGTTCGGCTCAAAATGTCACGGATGTGTCTTTTTTGTAGTGTTTTATCTCATCAGCATCAGAGATCCAGTTTAAGTCACTATACCCTTCAAGCACCTTTGGGTGCCTAGTGTAGTGAATTCCATAATTCGCAGTGCCTTTCAAATATTGCAAAACTCTCTGTAGAGCTTTCCAATGCACATCTCCTGGTTTTGAGACAAACCGGCTCAGTTTGCTAACAGCAAAAGAAATGTCAGGTCTTTTAGCACTGGTTAAATACATAAGCGAGCCAATAATCTAAGAATATTTCAATTTGTCTCTAGCAATTCTTCGATTCTTTCGAAGCAACACACTAGCATCATATGGTGTTGGAGAGGGCTTGCAGTCACTATAGCCAAAGCAACTCAAGATCTTTTCCACATAGTGAGATTGAAGCAACGTAATCCCACCATCATCGTCTCTCAACAACTTGATGTTCAGAATGACATCAGGCACTCCTAAATCCTCCATCTCAAAGCAACGAGATAGGAAATCCTTGACCTCCTTAATAACCTTCAGATTTGTTCCGAACATTAGAATGTCATCAACATACAAGCAAAGGATAACTCCCTCGCCCCCACCATGGCAATAGTACACACATTTATCAGCTTCGTTTACAACAAAGCCTACGGTTGTTAAAGTTCTTTCAAACTTCTCATGCCACTACTTGGGTGCTTGCTTAAGTCCATACAAAGACTTCAGCAACTTGCACACTTTCCCTTCCTGACCATCTATTACAAACCTATCTGGTTGTTCCATATAAATTTCCTCTTCAAACTCTCCATTTAGGAAAGCAGCCTTAACATCCATTTGATGAACGAGAAGACCATGTGAGGCAGCAAGTGAAAGTAGTACTCGAATAGTGGTCAGTCGAGCCACATCTAAGTAAGTATCAAAGAAGTCTTCACCTTCCTTTTGGGTATAACCCTTAGCCACGAGCCGAGCCTTGTACTTCTCAATAGTACCATCAGGCCTAAGCTTCTTCTTGAATACCCATTTGCATCCTATAGGTTTGCACCCATAAGGACGATCAGTTATCTCCCAAGTTTCATTTGCCAAGATGGAGTCCATCTCATTACGGGCCGCTTCCTTCTAGTAGTCAGCATCTTCAGATGCATAGGCCTCTGAAATAGAACTGGGAGTGTCATCTCTGAGATACACAAGAAAATCATCACCAAAGGACTTTGCAGTCCTCTGTCTCTTGCTTCTAGTAGGAACTTCATTGTTCTCCTCCACAAGACTTTCAAAGTGTTCCATCAAAATGGCAGGTTCAATAATTGTAACTGGTTCCTGATTCGATGAACTAGGCATCTCCTAATTAGATGAGGTAGCCATATCCTTCATGGGAAAGATATCTTCAAAGAAAGTTGCATCATTCGACTCCATGATCGTACCGACATGCATGTCAGGTACCTTAGATTTTACAACTAAGAATCTATAACCAATGCTATGAAAAGCATATTCCAGGAAAACACAATCCACAGTTTTTGTCCCAGCTTCCGCTTCTTTGGAATTGGCACATTGACTTTCACCAAACAACCCCAAGTTCGTAGATAAGAGAGCTTTAAACTTTTCTTCTCCCATTGCTCGAATGGAGTTATCTCTTTGTTCTTTGTGGGAACTCGGTTTAGGACATGACATGCAGTCAATATCGCCTCCCCCCACCATGCCTTGGAGAGACCCGATGTGTCTAACATGGCGTTAACCAAATCAGTTAGAGTACGGTTCTTTCTTTCGGCCACCCCATTTGACTGAGGTGAATAGGGAGGTGTCCTCTCATGGATTATACCATGTTCCGTACAAAAGGAATCAAATTCATTTGAGAAATACTCTCCACCATGATCAGACCTAAGCCTCTTGATCTTTCGATCAAGTTGGTTTTCCGCTTCAGCTTTGTAGATCTTGAAATAGTTCAAAGCCTCATCCTTAGATTTCAGAAGATACACATGACAGTATCTAGTGGAGTCATCAATTAACGTCATGAAATACTTCTTTCCACATTTTGTCAAAACACCATTCATTTCACAAAGATCTGAATGTATGAGCTCTAGTGGTGCAAGATTTCTCATTTCCGCAGTTGTGTGGGACTTATGAGGTTGCTTAGCTTGCACACAAACTTGACACTTAGATCCCTTGACAGTGGTGAAACTAGGGATTAAGTTCAACTTTGCTAGTCGCGACATGCAACCAAAGTTAACATGACAAAGACGTGAATGCCACACATTTGATTCACTATTGTTGCAAACATGATTAACAACTTTATTGCGAACGTCTGATAATGATAAACGAACAGGCCTCCTGACTCATAGCCTTTACCAACAAAGGTTCCATACTTGGATATTACAAATTTATTCGACTCAAAGACAAGCTTATAGCCATCTCTACACAAAAGAGATCCCCTAACAAGATTTTTATTGACGGAGGGGACATAATGCACGTTCTTCAGCCGCACGATCTTTCCCGAAGTAAACTTCAGATCGATCGTGCCAACACCACAAACAGACTCCACTTAAACTTAAAGAACTTAAAAACTGCAACTTTGGTACTTAGTGTCTAATCACCCCCCTCTAGACACCTCTTCTCAAGGTCCTACAAGTGGTATCAGAGCATTGGTCTCCATTGCCTTGGTTTAATCACCATTGGAGGAAGATGGATGAGTCTACTTTGGGGAGTCTTAGACATAGAGTGCCTATACTTGATGGAGAGTATTTTCATGAGTGGAAAAATGAGATGCTTGTAATTTTCAATCAATATCATTTGAACAAGTACATTGCTAGCCCTTGTGCACCTCATGTTGATCCTATGCATCCTACTCTTGATGAGTCAATTGACATGATTAGGAATCTTAGAACTTCCGAACTTATCATTAGAGGATTGCCTATAAACTTGATTGGATGTTTGCCTACTCTTAAGTGTGCCTACACTATATGGAAATTTCTTGAGGAACGCTTTCCGAATTATTCCTTGAAGAATCTTGATGAAATTCTCCATAAGTCTATTGCTTTGAGTAAGATGAATACTAGTGATCCTATGTTTGGTGATCGTCTATTTGAGCTTACAAACCTTATGCGTGCCAAAGGAGATGTTGGAATTATTAGTGATATTATTTCTGAAGCTATAAGAATTCATAAGCAAGATCATTGTCAAACTCACTCTAACGAATCACCCTCTCTAGGATTTGATCCACCTCATGACGATGTTGAACATGGATACTATGATGAGGATGATGATAGTGACTTAGATCTTGATGATGCAATGAGACACTTTGGTCTTATGGCAAATCTTCGGGGATATATGTCAGGAGGAAAGGAATGGGTTCTTGATAATGGATGTACCGATCACATGACCGGAGATAAAGACATGTTTTGTGAGCTTGCTGAAAATGATGGTCCTCGAAAGTATGTCACTTTCGGTGACAACTCAAAGGGTAAGGTGGTTGGCCTCGGTAAGGTGGCCATATCACATGATAGCTCCATACAAAATGTTATGCTCGTGGAATCTCTTGGCTACAACTTACTTTTAGTATCTAGACTTGCTGATTTTGGTTTCAGTGTCCTATTTACTGAAGTAGATTGCCAAGTGTTTCGTCGAGACAATCATAAAATGGTCTTTACCGGTGTGCGTAGAGGTGATCTATACATTGTTGATTTCACTAAAAAGGCTCAACCTAAAACTTGCTTCATTGCTAAATCCTCAAAAGGTTGGTTATGGCATAGACGACTAGGTCACGTTGGCATGAGAAACCTTGACAAGCTTATTAAAGGAAATCATATCCTTGGAGTTAACGATGTCATATTTGATAGGGATAGACTTTGTAGCATTTGTCGGGCAGGTAAACAGGTTGGAGAAAGGCATCCCGTGAAGAACATCATGACCACACGGAGGCCACTCGAGCTACTTCACATGGATCTCTTTGGTCCCAACTCTTACAAGAGTCTCGGTGGAAATTCTTTTGGTCTAGTTATAGTTGATGATTTTTCAAGATTTACGTGGGTGTTCTTTCTCAATGATAAATTGCAGGTCCAAAAGATCTTCAAAAACTTCGCTAGGAAGGCCCAAAATCAATTTGAAGTGAAGATCAAGAAGGTTCGCAGCGACAACGGAACGGAGTTCAAGAACGCAAACGTGGACACCTTTCTTGACGAAGAAGGGATTTCACACGAGTTCTCGGCTACGTACACACCTCAACAAAATGGGGTTGTTGAGAGGAAGAACCAGACGCTCATCGAAATGGCGAGAACGATGCTTGATGAATACAAGACACCGAAGCACTTTTGGGCAGAAGCGATTGAGACAGCTTGTCATGCGACAAATCGCTTGTATCTTCACAAGCTACTCGGCAAGACGGCATACAATCTCCTCACCGGTAACAAACCCGAAGTTGGATACTTTGGAGTATTCGGCTCAAAGTGCTACATTCTTGATAAGCATCGTCGTTCTAAATTTGCTCCTAAGTCTCATGAAGGTTTCCTACTAGGTTATGGCTCAAACTCTCACACTTACCGTGTCTACAACAATTTCACCCGAAAGGTTGAAGAGACGGTAGATGTGAAGTTTGATGAATCTAACGGCTCGCAAGTAGAGCAATTGCCAATTGATGTAGGAGACAAAGATCCTTCGGAAGCAATCCAAGACTTGTCTATTGGCAAGGTCCGTCCAATGGAGGTGAAGGAGAGTACCTCGTCCGTCCAAGTGGAAGCTTCTACTTCATGACAAGGTGAACCAAGAGTTGATACGGAAGCATCCACAAGTGGGACACACCAAGATGAAGAAAACGAGGAAGTGCATCAAGATGAACATCAACAACCTTCTTTTCCACCACGACAAGAGAACGACAACGCCAACAATGAAGAAGGCCAAGAAGAAAAACAATATGAAGAAGAAGTTCAACCAAGAACCAAGCAAAAGCCTTCATGAGTTCGAGCAAGAATTGCTAAAGACCATCTCGTCGAGCAAATCTACAATGATATTCAAACCGGGAGAATCACTCGCTCTAAAACTTGTTTAGCTAACTTTTGTGAAAACTATTCTTTCATCTCTAGCATTGAACCTATGAAGGTCGAAGAAGCATTGGAAGATCCGGATTGGATAAATGCTATGCATGAAGAGCTACACAACTTTGAGAGGAACAAAGTTTGGACATTGGTTGAGAAGCCCGACAACAACCACAACGTCATCGGTACCAAATGGGTGTTTCGCAACAAGCAAGATGAAGATGGACAAGTAGTTCGCAACAAAGCACGTCTTGTCGCCCAAGGCTACACACAAGTCGAAGGTATGGACTATGGTGAGACTTTCACTCCCGTTGCTAGACTTGAGTCCATTCGCATCTTACTTGCCTATGCTAATCATCATGATATCACCTTGTACGAAATGGACATTAAAAGTGATTTTCTAAATGGTGAAATAGAGGAGGAATTTTATGTTAAACAACCTCCCGGCTTTGTCAATCCTAAGAAACCCAATCATGTTTACAAACTTCACAAAGCTCTTTATGGTCTTAAACAAGCTCCTAGAGCGTGGTATAAATGCTTGACCAAGTTCCTTATTGAAAAAGGCTTTGAAATTGGGAAAATTGATTCTACTCTTTTTACTAAAAGGGTTAATGGAGAACTATTTGTGTGCCAAATCTATGTTGATGATATTATATTTGGTTCAACTAACCCTCATTTTAGTGAA
Organism: Triticum dicoccoides; assembly: GCF_002162155.2. Lineage (NCBI taxonomy): Eukaryota > Viridiplantae > Streptophyta > Magnoliopsida > Poales > Poaceae > Triticum > Triticum dicoccoides. The sequence goes on from NC_041385.1 coordinate 600,918,833, forward strand.
AAGTTTGGGAAGCTAATGTCGGAGAAGTTTGAGATGTCTATGATGAGTGAACTCAAATTCTTTCTTGGATTGCAAATCAAGCAAACTAAGGAAGGTACCTTTGTTTCTCAAACGAAGTACACCAAGGACTTATTCAAGAAGTTCAATATGCAAGAGTGCAAAGGTATGTCTACACCCATGCCTACTAGTGGACATCTTGACTTGACAAAAGATGGTGAACCGGTTGATCAAAAGGTTTATCGCTCTACGATTGGTTCATTGTTATATCTATGTGCTTCACGTCCCGATATCATGCTAAGTGTGTGCATGTGTGCACGATATCAAGCTGCTCCTAAAGAATGTCATCTTAAGGCCGTGAAAAGGATAGTGAGATACTTAATCCATACACCAAATTTTGGCATTTGGTATCCTAAGAGGGCCTCTTTCAATCTTGTTGGCTACTCTGACTCGGACTATGCCGGAGACAAGGTTGATAGAAAGTCCACTTCGGGTATTTGTCAATTTCTTGGTAGATCTCTTGTGTCTTGGTCCTCCAAGAAACAAAACTCGGTATCCTTATCCACCGCCGAAGCGGAGTACATTGCCGCTGGTTCATGCTGTGCTCAATTACTTTGGATGACCCAAACTCTTAAAGATTATGGGATATATGTGAGACATGTTCTATTGCTTTGTGACAATGAAAGTGCTATCAAAATTGGTCATAATCTTGTACAACATTCTCGAACTAAGCATATTGAAGTTCGTCATCATTTCATTCGAGATCATGTTGCTAAGGGTGACATTGATCTTAAGCATGTTCGCATCGAAAAGCAATTAGCGGATATATTCACTAAACCTCTTGATGAGAAAGTGTTTTGCAGGTTAAGAGGAGAATTTAACATCATTGATGCTTCAAACTTGGAGTAGAAACTCCATTGGATACATGCAAGACATGAGCTTATGACTAATCCTTGATATTTCTCTTATGATGAAAATCTTATGTCTTGGATATATTTTGCATCTTGCATGTTATCTAACCCATGTAGGTACTTGGTTGAATCAAATTCCATGAGATTGCAATCTACTCATATCTTGAACAATCTCTACATCACCAAGTTTCTACACTATGGTGGTTGAAGACAAGGAAGCACAGAACCATTCAAACATATCCTTTGACAAATTCTATGTTGAGCTTCATGATTGTCATTTTTGGATACACAAGTGCTCTTCCTTGCAAGAACTAACCCATGTAGGAAGATGGACTCAAATTCCAAGTGGTGCTCCCAACTCTTGATGAACTACATCAACCTTGAGCAACCCATACAAGTTCAACTACATGGACAACACCACCAATCAAGGTATGTTATTCCATCTTAGAGAAGCTTTACTCCAAGTTATGAGCTAAAGCAACTCGACAATATGTGAATACATCAAGATGCTTAAATGAAAAATGGCAACCGCATTTTGAGCTTAAACGATGAGTATGACCTATGATCAAGTGATCTCACTTGACTCCTAAGTCAATATACTCTAACATAGGTGACTTTATCGCCGACCATCTCTAGATGAAGTTCTCTTGTGTTCTTTTCTGTGTTTTTGCATTTGTCTCATGCATATTTGTTTCCCCTTTAAAAAAAACTTCATCTAGATTTCTTTCTGTTTGCTCTGCATTTTCTACATCCAATTCATTGCATATCATTCAGTAAATTCCTTGCAAATCTTTGTGAGATTTTACTAGTCTAGTGAGCTGAGGTGACAAGTGTTTTCTCTGCGATGAACTCGGTTTCACCGATTTGTTGTTTTCGGTCCAACCAAATCTTTTCGGTACAACCGAAGCATACCACTCGGTGCCACTGATTTCACAACAGGAAAAGCAGTTTGCCACTTATTCTGTGTTTCTTCTGATCCAGCTCCACTCAATGAATCTTGTCCTCTACAAGCATCACATTTTTAACATTGCTTTGTGCTGTGACTCAAGGACCAAACCCATTCATGACAAATTCCAGAGACCCTTCTTGGAAATTGATGTCAAAGGGGGAGAGAGAGATCACATCAAAGCTTATCACTTAGAGAGATCACATCAGAGAAAGAGAATATCACCTCCTCAGGGGGAGAAAGAGATCTCCAGGGGGAGAGAATACTCAAGTAGGAAGTATTTCTCAAGGATCCTCAAGAGGAGAGATGCCACATGTCTTCTTGAGGGGAAAGACATGTTCATATGTGCTTACTTGCATTAGCTCTGTTCATTTATATCTTTCAGCTCTGATTTTCTGTTCCCTATCTTCTCCCAGTATCCCATGCTAGATTCAGGGGGAGCAAGACATCTAAGGGAAAGAAATCATTTAAATTCATTGCATATCTTTACTCTTGGGGACATGTCTAATCCAATGTGGTACTTAGTACTCACTCTCTACATGTCATCCCAGTCTTGGTATTCTTGTGGTTTGTTCTGTTTGCTCTGGCTAGTAGATGTACCTGTGTTATCTAACCTTGTTAACGCAGGTTCATTCCATCCTAAGCCAACTCAAGACTACAAGGTAAGTATATGCATCACAATCATGTGTATGAGAAATTCTTGCTGATGTACATACTATTTGCAAGAAGGACTCATGGGCATGAAGGTATTCTCTTTAGTATTCTTTGCTCTGATGCATATGGCCAAGATACATGTAACACATTGCCTGCTCTATCATGGTTATGCTATCACATGCTTCTATATTCCATATTCACATGATTGCATACATGTAGGGGGAGCCTATGCTTGTTACATGTCTTTCCAAAGCTTTACTTGTTATTCTTTATATCTTTATCTAAAAGCTTTGATGTATGTTGTCATCAATTACCAAAAAGGGGGAGATTGAAAGCACAAGTGCTCCCTAGGTGGTTTTGGTAATTAATGTCAACATATCTCTTGTTGGACTAACACTTTTATCTAGTATGTTTCAGATAAGTTCAACAATGGACAAAGGATTGGCTCAAGCTTCAAGCTCAAGACTCTTCATTTTACATTTTAGTGATCCAAGATCACATTGAGTCTATAGGAAAAGCCAATACTATCAAGAAAGGGATGAGGTGTTGCTTAATGAGTTTCTTGCTCCACAGTGCTTAGTGATATGCTCCAAAACCCTCAACTACTTTCCCACTTCCACACATATGACCTAAACCTAAAGTCAAAATCGGTCCTACCGATTCTTTCTATCCGGTGCCACCGAGTTCAGATGTCATAGCCACTGCCACAAACCCTAGGCAAATCGGTCTCACCGATAGGGATCTCGGTCTCACCGAGATGGGATTGTAATCTCTTTGTGTATGCCCATTACCAAAATCGGTCTCACCGAGTTTGAGCAATCGGTACTACCGAGATTACAATGCAAACTTCCTGGTTGACTCATTACCAAAATCGGCCCTACCGAGTTTGTGTAATCGGTCCAAGCGAGTTTGCCTGACCAACTCTATGGAAAGCTTATTACCAAATTCGGTCTCACCGAGTTTGTGTAATCGGTCTTACCGAGATTACATTATGCCCTAACCCTAACCATATCGGTCCTACCGAGTTGCATGTGAGTCCCACCGAAAATCCTAACGGTCACTAGATTTACTAAATCGGTCTGACCGAGTTTGTTGATTCGGTCCCACCGAGTTTGGTAGATTGTGTGTAACGGTTAGATTTTGTGTGGAGGCTATTTATACCCCTCCACCTCCTCTTCATTCGTGGAGAGAGCCATCAGACTGAACCTACACTTCCAGCATACATTTTCTGGGAGAGAACTACCTACTCATGTGTTGAGGCCAAGATATTCCATTCCTACCATATGAATCTTGATCTCTAGCCTTCCCCAAGTTGCTTTCCACTCAAATCTTCTTTCCACCAGATCCAAATCCCATGAGAGAGAGTTGAGTGTTGGGGAGACTATCATTTGAAGCACAAGAGCAAGGAGTTCATCATCAACGCACCATTTGTTACTTCTTGGAGAGTGGTGTCTCCTAGATTGGATAGGTGTCACCTGGGAGCCTCCAACAAGATTGTGGAGTTGAACCAAGGAGTTTGTAAGGGCAAGGAGATCACCTATTTCGTGAAGATCTACCGCTAGTGAGCCACGTCCTTCGTGGGCGACATCCATGGTGGGATAGACAAGGTTGCTTCTTCATGGACCCTTCGTGGGTGGAGCCCTCCGTGGACTCGCGCAACCGTTACCCTTCGTGGGTTGAAGTCTCCATCAACGTGGATGTACGATAGCACCACCTACCGGAACCACGCCAAAAACATCCGTGTCTCCAATTGCGTTTAAATCCTCCAAAACCCTTCCCTTTACATTCTTGCAAGTTGCATGCTTTACTTTCCGCTGCTCATATACTCTTTGCATGCTTGCTTGTTATGTATTGTGAATGTTAAACTTGTGCCTAAACTCCACTTAAACTTAAAGAACTTAAAAACTGCAACTTTGGTACTTAGTGTCTAATCACCCCCCTCTAGACACCTCTTCTCAAGGTCCTACACAACCGCTTCCCCAACAGCTCCTCAGGCAGCAGCGGAGGTGCGTGAGGGTCCAGCGACTCCGCCGAGCTTCACGCTACTCCGGAGACGAGCGACGACAGCTACGAGCCCTCGAGCTCGCGTCGCGCTCGGAGCAGTACGGGTGTTTTAGGCCACCGGCGCTGCTGATCTGGATGGGGTTGGCGCCGGTGCCTGATGGCCCACTGTTGATGATGGCGTCTCCTGCGGAGGCGCGCCTAGTTAGCGTTCCTTAGGATTAGCACCTTTTGTTCCCTGCGAGGAATCGAAATGACACCCCATGGGGGTATGTAAGGCGCTGGCCATGTCTTTTGTGAATATTATATCCTTATTATGAATCGATGCAAGATGCTTGTCCTGTCCCGGCTCGGCTCCCCCTTTCTTTCCTCACAAGGGCTTGATGCTCTACGCCGACAGGTCCCGGTCCCCAGGCAGGCTTCAGCCATCGCTGGTATGCCAGGTCGCGATGCCGTGGTCAAGGCCAGGATGTGAGCGGCCCAAGGTCCAGTAAGAGCCCCTGAGTCGCGATGCTCAGGAGGTCCCCTTTAGCGCTCAAGCGGCCTCTGTTGGGCAGGAAAGGTAGGCAACATTGCCGTGACAGAGCTGCAGTAGGCGAGGGTTTGGCGCTGAGTCGAATCAGTTTTCGCGTGACTTATCTCGTAGGTTTGGCGTAGTTCTCGTCGAGGTGCTGGGCCTGCGCGGCAGCAGCTGAAGTGTTGCTGGGTTGGGTCCTCGCGAGATTCTTCCCTCTTCCCTGCACTTTCCTTGATGCTCTACGTCCTCAGGTCCCGGCCCTCGAGTGAGCTCAGCCACCGCTGGTATGACAGGTCGCGATGCCGTGGGTCAAGGCCAGGGGGTGAGGGCTGGAGAGCCAGTAAGAGCCCATGAGTCGCGATGCTCACGCGCCCCCCTTTTAACATGCAAGCAGATCGTGCCGGAGAGAAGGAGAGAAGGCTCATGACGTCCCCAGCATTGCTTTTAGAGTAGGTCCTGCATACCAATCACGAGGGAAAACAAGGTCTGTCAGTACGGTTGCCAGCCAACCATTGGTCGCTCCGAGGGAGTGATTGGGGCACTGAGGGCCTGGTGAGGTGGCGCCTTGCGGGGCTGCCGCGGCCAGAGCTCAATCACTCAGATTTATCGGTGTTGCAGGGACGGACCCATGCGCAAGTGTCGTGCCAGAGCGAGCGGCTCCAAAGGTAGGCGTCAATCGAGCAGGCGATTAAGTCAAGCAGGTCAAGCATGAAGAAGAAAATCCATTTAGATAGATGCAGAAAAGGCAAATGCTACTGGGTCAGGCCCGAGCAGCTTGGGGATAATGCAGCCCGATGGGCGCCCCCAACAAGGTAGGTAAAGAGCATAAGCAAAACGGATACATGCCGCAGGGACGGACCCACGCGACCTGGGAATGATGCAGCCCTGAGGGCGCTCCCAGCTAAAACAAAACTTGGAAAGAAGTCACATGATACCATTGCAGAGTGAGTGTCGGAGTAGCTGACGACGCATGGTGAAGAAGTCAATCCTCATGAGCCTTCGGAGCCCTGAGCCTCGGGAAGCTCTAGGGGTTCGGGCGGCTCCTCAAGGTCCATCTCCATCTCCTCCAGGAATGCGCGGTGCCTGGCCACCTGGGCTTCTAGGATGCTCCTCATCAGGCGCTGCTGAACGGTGGCCGCATTCGGCAGGCCGAAAGGCATGCGAACGTAGCTGTGGGGTGGACCCTCACAACGCCCCACGCGTGAAAGCCAGAGGCGCTCCTGAGACGCGACTCGATTGAGCCCTGGTACGTCGATGCAGACATGCAGCCCACCATCCTCGCCGGGATGTGGGGCTACGGCGGGTAGGCGGCGGCTGCCGCGCATGACTCTTGACTCCTGTAGCTCCTGAGTGTTCCTCGCAATGAACTCCTGAGGGTTTGGCCCTCCTTGCCTCATACCTTCCTGAGGGAAACGTGCTTTGAAGCACGCCTCCAAGTGGTGCCCGAGCGCCTCCCTCGTGACCTTGGCAAGGTCGGTGGCCCTCCAGGAGAGAGCCCCCGAGCCCTGCCCGAGGAGGGTGCCGGGTGCGCCTTCCTATGCGGCAGAGGGTGGCGCCCCTTGAACGGGCGCGGATCCTGAGGGAACGCCTCCGGAGGTGCCTGCCTCCTGAGGGTTTGGGCCAGGCGAAGCCTTCTTCTTCTTTGGGACCTCCTCGAGAAGTCTTCCGCTCCTGTGATTTGGGTCTTCGATTGTCGCGGCTTGGAAGGCACGCTCAAGAGAACACACTGCATCCCTTTCCTCACAGGGGACTGTGATGACTCCACCACTTCCTGGCATCTTGAGGACATTGTAGCCATGGTGAGTCACTGCCATGAACTTGGCCAGGGCTGGGTACCCGAGGATGGCATTGTATGGCAGGCGAATGTGGGTGACGTCAAAGTCAATGAGCTCGGTGCGGTAGTTGTTGCGCTGCCCAAAGGTGATAGGAAGGCAAACTTGCCCTATCGGGACGGTGGAACCATCAGTGACTCCTGAGAAAGCCTTGGTCGGCTGAAGCTGATCGTATGGCACTTGGAGATTGTTGAATGTCTCGACGGACAGGACGTTGAGTCCTGCTCCGCCATCGATGAGGGTCCTGGTGACTTGCACATTGCTGATGACTGGGGAGCAAAGCATTGGGAGGACTCCGGCCGTTGCTGCGCACTTGAGCTGATCCGCTGAGCTGAACGTGTTGGCGCATGCAGACCACCTGAGAGGGCGCGTGGCCTCAAGCTTGGGGAGGACTGCATTCACCTCGCGAGCAAACTGCTTGAAGATGCGCTGAGAGGCTGGGGCCTGGGCGCCGCCCAGGATGCAAGCGATCGCGCGAGGCTCCTGGAAGACCCCAGCCCCCTCGTCCTGATGATGGTCTTCATTCCTCCTTGGTGGTGGTGGCAGAGGAGGGAGGCCTGCGCTGCCTTGAGGGCGATCCTCACGAGGCTGATCCCTCCAACCTCTCTTGCGAGGCTGGTCCTGCCAGCGGTCCTCGCAAGGTCGGTCACGCCACCCTTGGCGAGGGCCACGATCTTCCCAACATCCTCCACCTCTTCCTCCTCCTCGGCCATAGCCCTGGTCGTTGCGGTCGGGGCGTCGGCCGATACGCCCATCTCGCATGGCCCTGAGCTCTTGGCATTCGTTGGTGTTGTGAGTGTGGAGGTCGTGGTACACGCAGTACCGGCTGCCCTTGGATGACTCAGGCTGATCCCTGCCTCGCTTGGTGTCTGGCTCCGCTGCGAGCACAGCAGCCCCCTTGCTCTTCACGTCCTTGGCCTTGGGCTTCTTCTCTTCTTGATCGGCAGCCGGAAGCTTGAGGAGGGAGAGGCGCCCTTCCTCGGCCCTGGCGCACCTGGTCACCAAGTTGAACAGCTCCAGGGATGTGCACAGGTCTTCATGGATTGCCAGCTCCTCTTTCATCTTGATGTCACGCACGCCACCGGAGAAGGCTGAGATGATGGCTTCCTCAGTCACCCTGGGGATCTTGAGGCGAGCATTGTTGAAGCGGTGGATGTACTTCTGCAGGGTCTCTCCTGGCTGTTGCTTGATGCGGCGCAGGTCACTCATGGCCGGGGGCCGGTCGCGAGTGCCTTGGAAGTTGGTGATGAAGCGAGTGCGCATATCATCCCAGGAGGAGACGTGCCAGGAGCCAGGTTCAGGAGCCAGGTGCGGGCACCGTCCTTGAGCGCCATGGGAAACCAGTTCGCCATGACCTTCTCGTCCCTGTTGGCGGCTTCGATGCCCAACACGTAGAGCTGGAGGAACTCCGCGGGGTCGGCAGTGTCGTCGTAGCAAGGAGGCAGGTCCGGCATGAACTTGCCTGGCCATGCGATGCTACGCAGCTCAGCGGTGAAGGCGCGGCAGCCTGCAGTGGCCACCAGAGCTCTCTGCGGATGCGGGGCTTGCTCCTGGAGATTCCCGCGCACCGCTGCCTGGAGCAGTGCGAGGTCTTGACGTGGCGGTGCAGGGATGCGGTCATGGCGCACCGGTGCTGGGAGCACGCGGGCACCTTCTTGGGGCGAGGGATCTCTTGGCAGCTCATTTCTTGACGTGCAGGCACCGGACGCGGTGGGTCTCGTCCTGGGGCCGCGCGCCTTGGAGACAGGGTGCCTTCTTGGGGAGGAGGTGGCGGAGGCACCTCCTGATCCTCGCCTCCCGCGCAGGGTGGAGGGCGAGGCAGCGAGAGAGATGGCATGGGAGAGCCCCCTGCGGCGCTGACGAGCTCGGTGATGCGGGCGAGCCAGTCCTCGTAGAGGTCGTCGACAGGACGGTAGTGCAGGAGCTCACGCGCCAGGAGCAGCGCAGCGTGCGCGTCCGTGGGGGCGCGACGGGCGTGGGACGATGAACCGGCTGGAGTCAGCGACGGGGTGGCGGTACGGCCTTCCTGCCGCACCGAAGGGTGCAAGGACGAGGCTTGCTGCTCGTTCCCCGTCGGGCCGGTGGCGGCGTTGGTGGCAGGCGACGGGGAACGATGGGGGCGTCCGCCGACAGGAGCCGTTTGGGCGACTCGAGCGGCGAGAGGAGCCCGATGCTCGGCGCGAGCTCGGCGAGCGTCAGACATGGATACGACGAAAGATCACACGCGACCAGCGGAAGAGAGATTCCGGCGCACCCCTACCTGGCGTGCCAAATGTCAGATTTCGGGTTCCGGCAGACCCTTGAGGTTCGAACACTGGGGTGCGCATGAAGATCTTTCCCCTACCAGCTCGCGTCATGAGGTCTCGCAAAGGATCTAGGCTAGAAAGAAGAACACACAAGGGACACGAGATTTATACTGGTTCAGGCCACCATTGTGGTGTAATACCCTACTCCAGTGTGTGGTGCGGTGGATTGCCTCAGGGGCTGATGATGGACAGTACAAAGGGAGAACAGCCTCGCGAGGGCTGTTCTTGAGCTGGTGCGATGAACTGCTTGGGTGAGTTCAGTCGCCTCTCTCTAGACTATGCATGATCTGGATCCGATCGATCTCTCCTCCTTTGTGGTGGCTAGTCCTATTTATAGAGGGAGGCCCTGGGCCTCTTCCCAAATAATGAGCGGGAAGAGCGCCAACAATTGACCATTTTGAAGGGGAACATCTAGTACACTAATCCTGACTAAAGTTGGTCTTCGGCTGCCAAAGGCTCTGACTATGATGCCGTCCTGGGCTCCACGATGACCTCCATCCTGCCGTTCTGCTGGTCTTGGTCTTGTTGCACCGAAATGGTAACCTTTTCCTGATGCCTTGGTCTGTGCTTGCCCCCTTTGCACTGAAGGGGAAACAAGGACACTGCGCAGGCCGGCACCCGCCTGGTCTCGATCGTCATGGCTTGCGTCACGGGCTCCTCGCGAGGTGCCCTGCCTTGATCTCTCCGCCTCCTCGCGAGCCTGCCTGATGAGGTTGTTCCTGAGGAAGCTTCCTATCGTCCGCCCCGCGAGGCCTGGCCCCTCGCGAGGGTCTTGAGCTTGAGCTGATGAAGCTGGGCTGCACTGGGCCCCCACTCGAGCCACGCCGCAGGCCGCAGGCAGGCAAGTCTGGGGACCCCCATTCCCAGAACGCCGACAGCGAGTGATGACTTCGACGGTCGACGGTGGCTGGCGGCCACGGCGGCCGACGACGGGGTGGCGGCCACGACCACCACCTCCCGCCTTCGGGTCGTGGTGGCGGAGCGGGTGATGGCCACAGTGGCCGGCAGTGGGATGGCGGCCACGACGGCCATCTCCCGCCTTCGGGCCGCGGCGGCGGAGCAGGCGATGGCCCTGGCTTTCAACAGTGGTGTGGAGGCAACGGCGGCCGGCAACAGCTGCCGACGGGCACCAGCGGCGGAGCGTGTGGTGGGTGTTCCGCGCACACCCAACAGGGACGCCACGCGCAATACACTACACCGGGGACTGCGCCGCCGCCGCGGTGTAGCCTCCCAGCTGGAGCTGTCCTCTGATGATGGCGGAGTGGCTGAGCGACGACGACGGACCGGTGCCATTGGCGAATGTGGGAGAAGCAGGCGAGATAAGCTACAGGGATGGAGGGGAAAATGTGATGCAGGACTCGCCGGCTGTGAGGGTTTTTATAGCAGGCCGGTAATCATTGGGATTTTAGGGGATTTCACCGAGTCGGGCGGGAAGCTTGCACGGAAACCTGCGAGGTTGCGCGGGAACGGGCTCACCGATGATTCATTGGCACCACCGTTTGGCAAAAAGAACGCCCCCGCGCGTTGTGCAAGCTTGCGTTGTAAGCCGTCTGCGGCAGCGGGGTGACAAGACATGCAAGAGGAGGACGAAAGGCCACGTACACATACGGTTAATAAAAAAATTGTGATTTAATTACCTACTATATCATCGTCCTGGTTTATAAGTATGATTTAACTAATAAAATACGAATGCATGTCGCCAAAGATTATATAGTTGGATTTGTATTTGAACAATGTTTCCAATTATATAATTTTTAAAACATGCATTGACATTTTTTTGGTTAAATTTGAGGGTAAAGTATGGCACAGAATATAAAGGAGACTATAGAATAGACGGAGGTGGTACCACACAGCCGCTCTCTACGCAGCGAGGCAACTGTCGGGCGGCTTGTAGGCGACCATTTGCTGCGTGTTCAACTGCTCCATGCGTGTGGTTGCTTGCGGTTCAGGCGGCCGCGGCGCGCTTTGCTCGTGTCCCGCCGCGCGCGCTCTGCTCTCGCGTCCCTCCGGGTGCTCTACCCTCGTTGCTCTCGCGTCCCTCCGGGTGCTCTGCCCTCGTCCCTCCACGCGCGCTGCCAGTGTTTTGGGCCGGCGCATGATCACGCATGTTCGTGTGCAAGCGGTTGCGTCGGGCGCGGCGCGACGATGCAGTTACCCGCTGCAAAAACTGCCATGCGGACGCCGAGAATCCACGCCGCCCGGCCCCCTTTTATTCCTACGGCCATTTACCTTCATCTCTCATCTCAGACGTCACAATAAGCACACCCACGAGGACACATACAGAGAGGACATCCAGTGGTTCCAATGGCGCTCCCCGTGGCTCCAATGGCGCTCCTAGCGGCCGATGACGACAACAGCGGGCAGTTCACCACGCATCACGTAGTGGACATCCATGTGAGGGGGAAGGCCCTCTCGGTGGTGTACACGAACGATCCGGTCTCGGTGAAGGGCTCCATCCAAAATTGAAGCAGTTCCTTGCCAAGGACAGGTACTAAGTGGCTTCGACCTCGAGTACACCATCGGTCATGACGGGCACGATCAGAAGGTTGCCATCGCCCAGTTGTGCGTGCGACATGATGTGCTCGTCTACCACTTCCACCTTGCCACAAGGCCTTGCGAGCGTTTCTCCAGGTTTATCAAAAGCTCCGACTACAGTTTCGCTACGGTGGACACCACCAACGATCTAAAAGCGCTCAAGGTTTCGGACTTGAAATGCCCGAATCTTGTCAACATCCAGCACCACTACAAGGTCTGGGGCACCGACAAAAGCAAACTGAACTCCCTGGTTGACCTCGCCTCGGCCATCATCGACCCCTACCACGCGAAGATGAAGCAAGAGAGAAATAAGGACAAGAACGCCTGGCATAGTGTGTGGCATAAGAGACTGGATGAACAACTTGTCAAGTACGCGGCCATGGACGCGTACACAAGCTACGAGATGTACAGGCGGATCGTTGACATGAGGAACTATCTTCTTCCTGACCCAGACGAGGGATCAAGCCACATAGCAGCGGCGGGAGCATCACAAGAAGTAGATGACTAGACGATCGTTTCTCCTACTTTAGAATGCATGCAATTGATCTATATATACATGTTATTCTACTGTAGATAGAGCAATTCACATGACTTATTATTATTGGTCTTCGCACACATTTCAGATTACGAACCTGTTTGCCGCGTATCACACACATCTTGTTCAGTTGAACCGTTTCCATTGTGTTGCCTAATCACACACAGTTCATCTCAGTGAACCGTATGTTGTATATCACACATGCCTTCATCTGGTTGCTCGTTTCTTTTCTGCGTCCTCATCACAAACAGTTCATTGAGCTGAACCGTATGTCCTACATCGCACACGCAACTAAATTCTGAACCGTGTTTGATGCATCTGTCATCGCAAATGTTTTGCACCTTTTTTGATGGTTTTTTTACACCACCGTTTGCGATTATGGCATCGCACACCGTTTCGTCGAAGGGTCTCTGATCGTAGTGTCGGGTTTGGACCATCCTGCAGTAGTGAATGCATTAGAGACAGCCGCATTCACGTTAAATAGGGCACCGTCTAAATCCGTTGAGAAGACGTTGTATGAAGTATGGTTTGGCAAGAAACCTAAGCTGTCATTTCTTAAAGTTTGGGGATGCAACGCTTATGTCAAAAGGCTACAGCGTGATAAGCTCGAACCCAAATCGGAGAAGTGCGTCCTCATAGGATACCCTAAAGAAACTATTGGGTACACCTTCTACCATAGACCCGAAGGCAAGACTTTTGTTGCTAAGAATAGGTCATTTCTAGAGAAGGAGTTTCTCTCGAAAGAAGTGACTGGAAGGAAAGTAGAACTCGATGAGGTATATTGTACCTTCTCTTGAATTGGAAAGTAGTACATCAGAGAAAACAGTTCCCGTGATGCCTACACCAACTAAAGAGGAAGCTAATGATGATGATCATAAAACTTCAGATCAAGTTACTATTGAGCCTCGTAGGTCGACCAGAACACGGACCGCGCCAGATGAAGATCATGAAGTATTCATGTCTTGGAAGTCATGTTGTTAGACAACGGCGACCCTACAAACTATGAAGAAGCTATGATGAGTCCAGATTCTGATAAATGGCTTGAGGCCATGAAATCTGAGATAGGATCCATGTATGAGAACAAAGTATGGACTTTGGTGGACTTGTCCGATGATCGGCAAACTATTGAGAATAAATGGATCTTCAAGGAGAAGACGGACGCTGATGGTAATATCATTGTCTACAAAGCTTGACTTGTCGCAAAAGGTTTCGACAAGTTCAAGGGGTTGACTACGATGAGACTTTCTCACCTGTAGCGATGCTTAAGTCTGTCCGAATCATGTTAGCAATTGTCGTATTTTATGATTATGAAATCTGACAAATGGACGTCAAAACTACATTTCTTAATGGTTTCTTAAAGAAGAGTTATATATGATGCAACGATAAGGTTTTGTTAATTCTAAAGATGCTAACAAAGTGTGCAAACTCCAGCGATCCATTTATGAACTAGTGCAAGCATCCCGGAGTTGGAATATACGCTTTGATGATGTGTTAATCACAAGCAAAATATGATCACACCTTAGAACTCTTTGGGTGTTAATCACATGGCGATGTGAACTAGATTATTGACTCTAGTGCAAGTGAGAGACTGATAGAAATATGCTCTAGAGGCAATAATAAAATGGTTATTATTATATTTCCTTAATCATAATAAAGGTTTATTATTCATGCTAGAATTATATTGACCAAAAACTTAAATACATGTGTGGATACATAAACAAATACCATGTCCCTAGTAAGCCTCTATTAGACTAGCTCGTTGATCAAAGATGGTTAACGTTTCCTACCATAGACATGAGTTGTCATTTGATAACGGGATCACATCATTAGGAGTTGTCACATAACTTTTTTCCATGGCCTTGTATGACCAATTTAAGGCATCATGCCAAGTTGTTTTTATTTTTGACAAGTTTTGTGTTTTCTGGAGTTTTCTCTGTCAAAAAAGTCGATAAAAGGTCAGACGTGTCGCAACTTGCATATGGTGTTAGCAAATCGTTCAAATCTAACATGAATGTCTACCATGGGCATGGGCACTTGCTTGCAAGAGTTGAGATCATTTCAAGGATGTCTAAAAATAGACCATGTTGAATGGAAAATTTGTGATATTTTCATATTTGTAAAAAAATCTACCTATTTGTGAACTTTTCTCAAAATTGTGAATATTTTTGTAAAAGTAAATTATCTATACAAAAAATTCACAGATTTTATGAAAAATCGCATATTTTCAAAAAAAAGGTTCACTAAAGAAATTGCAAGAAAATGGTTTGAGAAATTGAAAAGATTCACAAATTTGAGAAAGAGTTCACAGTTCAAAGTTATAGTGGGTGGAAGTAATCAAAGAGGTCCATAGTTGGAATCCTACTTCATGCGCCTATTTTTGAAGGTTAAAGAAAGAAAAATAAATAAATGGGTCATGTCTAGGACGGAGGCCTTGTGTGAGCCGGTTTGTGTGACGCTACTCCATGTATAGCGAGATCTCCTAGTCAGTGAACGCAGCGCTCGCACGCCACCTTCCATGAGCCGGGCCAACTACACGAGCGATTAGCTATCGCTCGTCGGAGCATACGCCCGACCGCTTTTTCGTGGTTCGACCAAAAAATAACTTCTTCATGATTGACCTAGACGACAAGTTGACCATGGACATGTTTGACCTTTGACCATTGAGTTTAAAAAAAGTTCACCTTGGAAAAGTTCATGGACTTGAAAAAATATTCACGGATATGCAAAATGTTCACAAATTGAAAAACATCATGAATTGAGATTTGTTTTTACGGGTTTTGGAAAAAAATCGATTTTGAGAAAATTTTATCCATTTTAAAAAAAGTCATCGATAATGAAAAATAGCTCAGCAATATTAAAATCATTTATGATTTTTTAAAAAAGTTCACCAATTTAAAAGAAAAACATTCACAAATTTGCAAAAAAATCATTAAATTTTTTAAACTAAATGAAATTAAAAACGTTTGCACATTGCAAAAGAAAAAAGAAATAGATAAAGGAAAGGAAAAAAATAAAAAATAGGAAAATAAAAACTGGACAAGACCGTTTGAAAAATGAGAAAAAAAGAACAAGAAAAAAGGAAAAGGGAAAAAATGAAAAAAAGGGAAGGAAGAAAATAATGAGAAAGAGCATGCAACCAGGAGAACTGGTGGTGGCTGGTTGGTTATCTCTTTCTAATCTAACTCTAAACCACGAAGTACCTAGGAAATACTCCGTCCGTCTCATAATATAAAAATAGTTTTTACACTAATATAATGTCAAAAACGTTTTTATATTGTGGAACAGAAGGAGTACTAACATACAGGGATCGGACGGCGGATCCATGCAAAATTCGTTCCGGGCGTCCGACTCCGAAATGTCCAGCGAGACGTGCTTCTACAGTACTAAGCGTTGGACCAACGCACTACTAACTGTCCCTGGTTCGGACACGGCTTGAATGCTCGATCGCAAGACGGCTTCCCATATCAAGTGTCCACCATATAAGGCGAGCGTATCCAGGAGAAAGAGCGTATCACCCGATCGAGTCTGCACTGGCAATGGCGTCCCTCGCGTTGATGCCGAGCTGGTTCCGCCGCCGCGCGCACGTCCCGTCCCCGGAGGAAGCGCGCGAGATCGCGAGGAGAAAGAGAAAGGAAGAGTACGATCAGCTGATCGCTTCGCTAAGGCCGCGACCAAGCACATAGCGGAGTCGTCGGAGGGATCGCCGGGAAGCGCTGGCTAACGAGGCCGCAAAGCGGGAGTGGATCGACGAGCAGAAACGGCTGATCGCGGAGGCGAAGCAGCGATCAGGCGGCGTCCCACATCCCTGCTGGAACGACGACGCGCGAGACAGACGCAGGATGCGGGCGGCGGTGGAGGAACTGTCGGCGGCTTTCGAGGCCAAGAAGAGCCAATGGATGGCCGCGCATAAGCGATCGGGGCTTGAGGAAGCTCGGAGGAGCAGCGCCGCCGTGAAGGTTCACCCCCTCGTGTCCACGGAGGCGCCTCTGAAGCCCGTAACAGCCGCCGGGAAGAGCAGCGCGGCAGGGGGCAGCGAGTCCGGCCGCCGGGTGGAGATGCACGAGGCGAAGGCCATCGAGCAGAAGCACCTGTGGGGAGGCCGCCGCCGAAGCGATGAGTACTATGCCATACGCGGGGAGGTACTGAGGAGAGACCGTGCCGCTCTCGACGAGATTACGGAGCCGCAATCTGCATGCGCGACGAGGAAGGGAGAAGATCGTATCTGTCCGTTCTGTTCTCGGCTTCTCGCAGACAGGAGATAGATAGAACGACCGACCATGTTCAGTTCGCAGCTTTGTCCTGCGGTGTAATCAGAGGTTTCGTGTACCAAGGGAATCAAAAAAAAATTAGTTCATCCTATCCTACTAAACTTTTGTGCATGGTTCTTAGCTTTGTCTTGGATATTTTTCACCCTTGTCGTCGATCGTCCGCATGGACATTTTCACAAATCAACTTTCTTTAAGGCAATAACAAAAAAAAAAAATCAACTAAGGATTCAGGGAAATGAACGAATCAACATGGTTTGTAGATGAAGGCTGGTTATACAAGATCGCGAGTGCAGTTGCTGGGCATGTACTCCCTCATTTTCGGTTTATAAGGCTTATCTCAACTTTTGTTTTTTCAATTTAGAGGGCTCATCTCTATCTCATTTTTAGTTTTCAATGCACATTAAATCTTTGCATGCAAGAATTAAAAAAAAACACACATATGCATGTAATGTTCCTACTCATCTAGTGACCAAGCATGCATGCACTGTATTTAATCCAAATTAATACATGAGTTTAATTGGAGTAGTTTTGTAAAGTACGAGATACATTCCTCCACTCACAAAATGCCTTGGTTGATGAGATTTGAGATTTGAGCCCATAAACCGAAAGGGATGGAGTATTTTGTATAAGAAGAAAAGAAGCCACAGCGAAAGCAAGAAACAGACACCAGCGATACTTTCGACAAACGTAAACACACAACAAACAAGCCGCTGTCATGCGGCACAGCGTATGGTAAGTCCAAAGTTACACTAACGGGGAACCTGTCCCAGGCGCAGAAGTGCAGAACACACATTGGACACACAAATCATACATGCACAAGGAACATTGGCCTCCGCAGCCTCTAATTCAGCAGCCTCATAAAATTCACAGGATTTTCAATTCTTCAGTCATATGCCGACCCTTTACATATACATACGGCGCGAAGTAAACATACCCTAGCAACAGCAACACATCTTAGTGGTCGGCTAGCTGCTTTGTTCTTGCTTACCGCTACCAAATATCAGCGCAGCCGAATTCTTTACCCAGAGTTCTTGCTAGTACTATATCGGCTATGAGATAACATTTCTTCTGGTCACATGCCATAGAAAAGGCTCCATTCTTAAAGAAAACAACTAATCAGAGTTTGATCTGATACTACGGTGACACAACTAATCATATGAAACTCCTCATTAGTCACTACTGGTATATTAACTGCTTTCGCATATTACTTGATCCCGGTTGATGTTAGAACACAATGGTGCAGTCGATCAAAGGGGGCATGCTGAAGAACTTGGTGCACATGACCACTACCATTTCAACCATTGCCTTTGCTCGGTATCAGCACTAACAAAGTAGACATCCAATTCATCACATAGTTGGACTACACAATCTCTTGGTCCTCCATGTCCTTCCTGGTGAGTGCCGATACTTCCAAATGGGCATTCAATTATCAAGCATGCCCTCAGAACAAATGAACATGCCATTGGGGTAGCATAGAAAGGAATGACTCTGGAGCAGCTCTTCATCTTATCATTGCCCTCAAAACAAGACAAGTCTAAGAAGACATGTTGGACGGACTGACCAGCAACCATGCGGAGCCATATTCTATCATGACTAGAGGTATTGCACAGAGACATGTCAAAGGTCACGCCCACGGGTAATCCATAAACATATGATAACGGATTTTCAGAATCTATATCCCGGACTTGCAGCACAGCAGTTGTAGCATTAAGCATTTCAAAATCTCTTGCTGGTTTTAGATCAAAGATTTCAAGAAAGGTGCAAATGTTGACAATAGGAGTGCCGTCGATAAAGTTACCATCAAACACTTTCTTAACTTCTTTGCTGAAGTCGGAAAGCTCATAGGATCCATCGGCACACAGACCATCAATGTGATTAATTATCCAATGCAACTTATCTAGCACTAATTTTGAACATGTTCCAAACTCGGACAGTCTACATAAAATAGCTAACAAAGCAAACTCCAAGACTTGAACCTCCAGTTCTCTATTCAATCCAGCATAACAACATTTCATCCTTCTCACAGATGTATCCAACTTCTCAAGCAAAATATCAAGTGATGTGGGGCCAAAAGCATGAGAATCATCCAACTGAATGAACCACCATATTTCAACAATGAGCTGTACTGCATCAAGATAGTCGCATACAAAGCTCAACACCGCACCAGTTGATCCAGAAGAATTTACAGCTAAGCTATTGACCTCTTCTTTGCATGTTCTACAATAAAGACAATCAAAAGAAGTTGAAGTAATCACAAACAATAGCATGAAAGATTGGTTGCATGGGAAAGAACGGAATATAGTAAGTCATACCTCAAAGTACTTTGAACTTCTCCTATACTGCACGGCTTTATCACAGCCCAGGCTCCTTTAACTGTTTCTAATATGAGCCTTGTCGATTGCATTATCACGACTTCATCTAAGTACTTGGTTGTTTTTCCAGTCGTTTCTACCTGTGCATGAGTTCCTCCCAGAGTTTCAACACTGAAACATTCATAATCTCCACCTTCTGCAGACACTAACTTCTTTTCCCAAAACTGCATGAATCCTGTTCATCTTCGGCTAGTGCACACGAGATCATCCCAAACAGGGGAATTGCATGTGAAAATATAACTGCGGGTATATCCAGTTTTTTGTCTTTATCATCATAAGCAGCCGAGACAGAAACCATTAACAATGCTTTGATTCTAGGTTTATCCAAGATCAGCTCTCCATCAGATGCCATATTGATCTATGTCATAGATAATATAGCATTAAGGGATATAACAAAACTTCATAAAAAATCCAAAAGAAATGTTACTATACTCAATGTAGCAAATGAAGATATAACTCTACCTACGCATAAAAACAAGTCCGAAGTCCTTGTATGTTAAGAAAAACAAAAAGCTAAAGTGAGAAAATATGGTTGGTCAGTGGAATTACTATTCAAATTCTTTTCACCACATTGTTTGCTTATGCTCGTTCCTCAAACAGTTGGGCCTAAGGAGGATAAGCTGGAACTTAAATAAAGCTGATTTTAATATGTTAAAAGTTATTTGCAAACCAAGTGTGTGTGCATGGCATGCTGCTAGGTGTTCTTTTTTGCTATTGGATCTAAAGAGAAGTGAGACTGTACATCACATACTGAACACACCATCTCAGGTCATAATACCCCTAAAGAGAAAGGAAATTAGTGCCAGAAATTATTCAATGATAATGCAGTTGAGAAAGACATATCATGTTAATCTGCAAACTGCTGTCAGCATTTCTTTGAATCAGTAAGATCCCTAAATTAGTAGTGTTGTGATGCATCCTCTGTTCATCTGATTTGGCTCGCACTTCACATTGATTTGGGGCAGTTTGAGCACAGAATAATGTAGGCATGTTCCTCACTGACAACCCTGCCTATTGTTTTAATATATTGTAGGCAATGTGATATCTAGACAGACAAACCATTATGATGTGCAAAAGGTGTATGAGGCTATGAGCAAGCAGCGGTGTGTTTCTCCTTACAAGTAGGCTCTGTTTTAGGCTTTTATTGCATAATAGATATGGTTTTGTGATCTATGGTCTTAATTACAAAAGCATGCTAGCATATGGAAGAATGGATATTCTATTTGTTGCTCTTACTGATTTGGCTACAAAGAGGAGATCATCTGGAGTGTATCTATCTGCTGTGGAGTCAGACACTATCATTATCACCCTACTAACAGATTACCATTTATAGATGATGCTCTATTGGTGATTTTGACTTTTCAAAGGAGTTTCCCTACAAACTCAGTGATTACGTGGCATACATATGCAACTTCTGTTCTGATAGAACTATTTCTCATTTTTCTGTGAAACTACTAGGTACCCATCTTGGTTGAACTTCGTGGAATTTTGCAAAATTTGCTTACTGAGTTAGATTGCCCATATCAAGCAAGTTACAGTAATTTATTTGATTTTTTTACCAATGCTCCATTCTTATAGTATATTAAGATATGCATAGATACTCTTTTCACACACCTTGTGTCCGGTTTATGATATTTGTACTCCACAGAGAAATCTGCATGTCCACACTTGATATCACCCCCACCCTGCTGTGACGCTGCGCCACCGGTCACGTGGAAGAAGTCAAGAAGAAGGGAGTGAAAGGAGAGACTGGGAGGGGTAGGTTAGAAATGCAAGCCACTTTGATACTTAGATGAAAACATGATGGATTGTTCGCAGAGTAATAATTAGCCATCAAAATGGAAGTTTCCTTTTGATGCAAACAATGGTTTTAACATTTATTTCTTCGTAGAAATAATCCTGCAGATTGCAATGCCATTGGTGCCTCTGAAGCTAAATAAATGTACATGAATTGATTTCCATGCTAATGTGAAAATGAGGCATAATCTGCTTACTTTAATGTAGCATGTAGGTCAAAAACAACATGACTCCTTGATTAGAAGATGTGTCTGTGCAAACTAGTTCCATTGCGATGTTATCATAACTTCATTAATACCTACAATTAAAATGTTATCATTATACTTGCGTCTATAAATACATATGGTTTGGTCGTTATTATTTAAATCTCAAAAGTTCTTGGTTCATATCCTGCTTGTTTACTCTTGGTTTTCTTTTTTCCTTCTTCCTTGATAGATACGTGACTCTGTATAGAAGTTGTGTCTATATAACATATATGTCTCCCTATGAAATATAACCATGTGTTTGAATGGACAAGATCTGGTCTACTAAGATAGTATAAGATGGAACAGAAAGAATCTAATTACCAAAGATGAAAATAATTCCATATCTTCTGCAGTTACTGCAGCCAATCTTCAAGGGATTATTTTTCCAATGTTTGACTATATTGACATTATCATTATCTTCTAATATTTTAATTCGAAAATACTGGTTTTCTCTCTCTCGATCAGTAGCTGGATGTAGCGTGCAACCTATGTAATAGATATGTTATGTGCAACCTTTGTGATAGACTTGGCTATTCACGTTCCTACAACTATTACTTTTTCTCATCCAGTTGGTAGAGATACAGAAGACCTATAAAATGAGTTACCATCATGGCTTATACTTAGTACGTGACCATATCCTCGCAAATTTTTGTTACTTGGCCTTGATGTAAAACTGTAAAAAGCGGCGGGTCAGCCCATGCTCGGCGCAGCTAAAGAGATATTTGGAAAAAGACGACAACCCAAATAAAGAAGATACAGTGTTGGAGAAATGGAACACTCTGGTGCACTCTTGAGGAAGGTTTTAAGGGAAGTCAAACAAGAGGAACTATGCTGCTCGCTGCAACAGTATCAAATATCAACCTTCTGAATGCTGAAAGACAATGTCTCTTTGACAGCAAGGGGGCCTTTGAGGGGAGGAAGCCTAAGGCTTTGATCTGATGTATTCTACTATTCTTGGAATTTTTGTAGTTGTTTCCATGCTAAACTGTAAGCCCCTCTCGTTGTAGAACTCAAGTCTCAGCTCCAATGAAATTTTATCATCTAAAGAAAGGAATCTCAGCTGGTGTGATGCCTGCTATACTGTATATTATGATCTCTATTTTACAAAATAAATGAGCTACCAGGACCGTTCAAACAATCTGCTAACAGTGATCACATGGCAACGCGGCCACAAATAATCTGACAGAGTGCGTCAAGCCGTGCCTTGGGTATTCTCAAAATCCAAATTTTGGAAAAAACATGTACCGTATTGTGGTCTCAAACTGTGGTTTTAGTCTTACATTGATAGCACAAAGTCAAAAAATGGGAATACATTCTCAAATGAGGTAGTATATTTCTTTCCCTCACGAAACCTAGAAAAACAAATGGTAAGAACTTATGATAAACTATGTGTAGTCTCTAAATGTTGTAGACAAGTGTTAGATATCAGCAAACAACTGTAATGACATTATATATTTTCCGGTCTATAAAAACCTGCAGTAACTCAAATTTGTACTCGCCAAACAATGTTATAGATTTTTCTCCTTTTTGTTTTATTGACTTGCACTTTGTTTATTGTTGCCATCTCAGCTGGAGGGGTGACGTTTCACGCACCAGATGGTTCACCCAAAAGTCCGAACTAATTGAGAAGGTTGGGCGAACCAGGTATACTTCAACAGGAGGTATCATCTTTTGTGACAGGTTTGGGCATCATCGAGTGGCCGATCCCATGCACTATCAAGCAACCAAACTTTGATGTTCACATCAGTGCGAAGCCCACATAATCAGGTGTATCTTATAGGATAGGTATTACACAGGGCTTCAAACATTTGGCTCACGAGGATAATGTATATTAATATGATCTTCTAAATATATATATAAATTAAATATGCTCTTTGCCTTCCAGATTCAGTTGTCCTAAATCAAACTGTAAATATGCAACACATCCTTAAAGTATTACTTGGCTAAAAAAGAAATCTACAGTTGGGGTTGTGTAGACTTCATCGTTACAAATTACTTAGCAGCCTGCAAATATAGATGCATTCATTGTTATTATTTAAGGTTAATAGCTTGGAATATTCTCAGATTCCATACGATTGACAGAAAATAAGAACATGGGTACACACTACCGAACTTGAGATGGTACCTCCTTTCTAGTATATACCGAACTTGAAAGAACTGCGCAAACAGAAAGAATCAGTGCAGCAGCAATTCTGAAAGTGAAAACACACATTTTATATAGAACATTAGCATGTAGATAAAATTGGAAGTAAGCAATGGAGAAACACCTCTTTGGCTAAATGTTTGGCTATATTGGCTGAAAAGCTCCCATGATTCTTGCCAATGGAAAACAGAACGCCATATATATCTTGATCCTGCATATAATAAATACAGTCGCAACATAGAAGAAAAGAGTCAGTTACCACAAAATTGAAGTCATAGGCTCAAAGCCTCAAATAATTATAGAGTAAGCAATATTCTATACACTGAATGAAACTCAAATTAACATTTAGCAGGATAATTGAGGCTTTGTGTTACATTGACTACATGAATAATTCATCTAGAAAATGTTCAAGCAAAGATCAGAATAGCAAGGGAGAGATAATTGTGAAGCATGGTGATTGTTCTGCACTAACATACCTCCGGATTTTTCTCCAGACCTGCAATGAGACCATCAAGTGCAGATTTAAACATTTGAAGTTTAGGCTGATTCACTGACCCTAGGATTTTGCGTGCTGCATTTCGAACTACGACATTGGCATCCATCAATATGCCGAGGAACTGCAAAAGCAACAGGAGGCATAAGATTACCAAATTTAGCATCTAGCGCAGTTAACTACAAATAAAGAACCAATTCATGCATCTAGCTTACACGAGATACATTATATTGATAATTAGTACCATGTGCATGTGCTTCTCCTGCATGCTCAAACATCCATATGTTGCCATATCAAACAGTGTCTGCAAAGTTTGCAGTCTAACTGCTTCTGTATCATCATTCATCATGTCCATCAACAAGTCCAAGGCCTTCTGTGCATATTGGTTTGAAAGCTTCGCAAGAGCTCCCAGAGTTTTACATGCAACTGCTCGGACCTGTAGGGAGAACATATAGAACAATAAACAAAAGACACGGGGCGTTAAGGGGAATTATGTGGTATAAGAGAATGACTGGACCTGATAGAATTCATCTTCAACCCCATGCGCAAATATGCCAGCAGCACAGGGGAATGATAATTTAGGTGGTAGTTTTTTCCCTTTGATGCTAGAGGCACTCCCAGTGTCAGTTTTTATGATCTTCTTAGACAGCGACTGAAGCAAAACACCTTCAGATACTCTCTGCATTTTGGCAAGTGCGTTGAATGCTTCAATTCTTACTTCTGGACACATGTCCCTAGCCATGGAGCTAAGCTGAATAGAGAAGTCCAGAGGGGAAACAAAGCAGTTATCATTACAGTGGTAAGTGGAGTAAAACTTGCAAGTTACAAATATTAAATGCATAAGCATGATTAGATGCATCTTTCTTATTGTGTGCATCACAAACTGCATGTTTCAGTAGTAAATCTCATTTGCCACGAGTACTTTCAGCTTGACAAAAGGATTTCTGGTGATAAGAACATAAAGGTAAATTGCCAAAAATACAGGTCTTTTAAGTAAAAAACAAAAACATCGCTCCCAGTATCAGTTATGGGCATGTCGTATAACTATTCATTCCAAACTTTAGTAGCCTGGAATTGACATATAGAAACAGAAGTATTAGGCTAAATAAAAATGTCGGTATCACATTAACATTAGGCCCACACTCAGCTAGTTGATCCTACCATTCATGAACACCAAATCCAGCGCGAAGTGCAAACCATACCTGTAGGAAAACCCGGTCCATTTGGTCACCATCACCACTCAACTCCTCTCTCATGGCAAACTTCTCCGCACAAAGGCCAACCTATCCACCAAAGACAGGAGATCTCCTCAATTCCTCATATGTAACTCTCAAGCATACAGTAGCACAAAAGAAAACATAAGTACCCATAAATGACAAATTCTCACCAATCGCACAGCGGCCAACCTAATACCCTCGTCCTCGTCCCTCAGCAATTTCTCCGCGCAAGCGTAGCAGCACTCCACAACCCCGCCGCCGGCATTCACCTTCTTGAGGACCGCAGAGAGGCCGCTGAGTGCCTCCGCCCGTGCCAACGGGTAGAGTCCGCTGGCCATCGAGACTAGTGCTCGGATCTCCATCTCAGGGTCAGCGCCTGAGCTACTGGATGCGTGCGGCCCCATAAACCGAGCCCGCTTAGCGACGGATGGGCCGGGTCCGGAAGCGGCGAGGCCCTCGTCCATGAGATTCACGGCCCCATAAGCTTGGAAAGAATTTTGCAAAACCCATATAAGTATATTTCTTGCAAACTAAAACTAATAATCTCTAGCAAATTGAAATTAGAACTGCATGCTGGTCGCATATTTACTGTATGATTAAATTTTCAGGTCTTTGTAACTGTTATTCTGATATCAGCACAGAGACCTGAAAAGAAGTATCAATTTCCATATGGCTGAGAATTTAAAAATTAAATAGCAACAATGCAGCTATATGGATTGAACTCCTCAAAGTATATATGCATTCAGATTTAGTTACACATGTTCATTCCAGCTAACTTTTATCCAGATTGCTTAGGACATTGTTATCCAAACAGTTGATGGAAAGAATTTAGCGCAATACTACAAAACACAGGAGCTAGCATAGAGTTTCGTAAGGGGCATATCTATGTTTTCTTCTCAACGGTAGTGGCCACGTAACTTACTTTACAAAATGGGACAAGGATAATGGAAGGATGGCCTTGTGCCCTTTATTCATGGAATGGTACTAATCAATACTCATCTGCTGCATAAGTTTCTTCATGGTTTTTTAGACTATAATCCTGACATTTTTTTGCCTTCCTAAATCCTAATCCTGTAGGGGCATTGCTGTCTGCTACATGGCCTAAATGAGCATAGGCCTTGACGCCTTGTGATTACTGAGATCAACCAAAGTATAGAATCAAAAGCATATAAGATCACCAGTTCGTCGGTGTATTGGCAATTTGGCAGAGGACCTACCAGCGGTGGTGGAACTGGACTGCCGCGGCGCCGGTGGTGGTGCCCCTTGTGCCTTCTCCATGCGAGAACGTGCTGCAGGTAGGCCGCGGAGGGGTGGGCCGGGAGGGGGCGGGCAGAACCTGGCGGTAGGCGGCGTAGAGGAGCAGGAGGCCACGAGGAATGGGGCAGGGCCGCGGCGGCGGAGGGGAACTACGGGTGTTTTTTTTAGGGGAGGATGGTGGGGGTGTTGTAGAAGCCGGAGCCGCGCCAAAGGGCCTTTTCCTGGGCCGGCTCCACACAGAAATGGCCCAGAAGCCGCAGCTGCTATTTCGGGCTCGAGCTCCTCGCAGCCGGCTCCAAATGGAGGGATGGCGCACCTGCGTTGCCCCCGGGTAAGATGGTGTGGGGAGGAACAAAGTAACTGATCTGGACAACGGGGTAGTTGTGGTGGTCGACGAGGAGGTGACGATGTGCGGCGAGCTCGGGGGCGATGCACATTCGAAGATGGAGGGGTGATGCGGTTGACTGTGAGCTGAGGGGCATTGCGTGCCAGGTGAGACGTGAGAGAAGGGATTCATGCGAGAAATTAGGGATGGGTTACGCGGCCTGTCGGGCGGTTCTACGTTTTTTTAAGCGGTATCTTCACCGTGAGATTTAAAAGAATCAATGGCAATTGATGGAGTACTGATTATAAGTGTTTCCTAAACATGTATTTGCAATACATGTGAGAGAATATTCTAGAAGTGGGCCCATTCTGAAGTTAATGTGTGTTAGAATATTCTAGAAGTGGGCCCATTCTAGAAGTGGGCCCATTCTATATAAAATGTGTGTTTTCACTTTCAGAATTGCTGCTGCACTGATTCTTTCTGTTTGTGCAGTTCTTTCAAGTTCGGTATATACTAGAAAGGAGGTAACATCTCAAGTTGATATGGAGATGTGTGTGTAGTGGTTCACCTGGAAATAAGGCCAATAGCGGTTGTTCGAAACAATCTTCGGGTGGGGCTGGAGTGAACTTGGAATCTTTATAAATCTTTGGGCTAGAGTTGGAATTAAGTCAAAAATCCTGTTTATCTTCCTATGAATTGTTTCTGCGCTGTGTTGGAAGTATTTTTGTAGATCTTGATTACTAGCATTGTGCGAAATCATGTACATGAACATTGCCAACTGCTCCTCGACAGCAACACGCGATGTGCCCTTCAATAGATTCTCTCTTCTAAGGTAATCCACGATAGACTTGAAAATCTCAGGTTCCATCCGAAACTCAACCCTAGACTAACTCTCGTGGCCTTCTAATATTTCCTTAACCTTTGCAGCTCCGGATAAAGATGATGTGTGAACTGGATGCTTTTCCTCATAAAGGGAAGCATATAAAGCGGGAACCAAAAAGAAAAATAGTTCATCCTCTTCTTCTTGTTCTTGCGAGATAATCTTAATAATTTTATTTCTCCTAGAATCCATCACTATTATACCCAATGAAAACAAAATTAATACAACGATAATAATTATAAATAAAGCAATAATAATACCATCTCTATTATGGCTGCAAAGAACCAATATCTAGGAGCCTAGGAAGCTCAGGAGTGAATACAAAGATAATACCATTTCTATTGTAACATCTAAGTACATAATTAAGAGCATCAGTTTTCTCATATACTAAAATAAGACAACTTTCAATACTAGGCAGAGAAAAACAACATCACAAGAGCAGTAGTTTTGCATAATTTAAGCTTGCTCAGTGGCCATGTCAAAGGGATGACTGCGTCACATACCTTTCTTGCTCCGAGTGAAAACTTCTCAATGATCGACGAATCAAAAGGCACCAAGCAATTGAACACAAAGTCTTCGGATAAAGCCAACTTCTAATGTCAGAGCACCTGCATTTGAAACACGATAAAATAATGAATAGATACATATAGATAACTAAATAGAGTAGACCCACAAATCAATACCTACTAGAAAACAATGATCAGTCAGGAGGATCAATCAAATTTTGGCAGTAGGTAGCGCAGGTTGAAATGAACGAACAAACAAAACTACAACAAGTATGCGACTGGACTCAGTAGTAACACCTCAAACAATACAAGGTAGTAACACCTCAAATCGACAGAGCGACAAATCGACTGTAGTCAGTCAGTCAAAGAGATGTGAACTCCGGCCAGCTAGCCACAGCGACAAATCGATAAAACAAGTGTAGTCTTCATCAACCAAAGAATGGCATCACATCATATCCATCAAGGAGCAGACGAACATTTTTGCCCGCAACAGCAGCAACTAGAGATTAGGGACCAACAGGAGCAACAAAAGCAGTATCCATCAGACTTGCATATATAGTCTAAACACGCAACCTTCACTCAACTAGTACACAATGGGTACCAAAAAAACAAACACGCTCAACTCAACTAGTTTTTCATTGCCAAAAAAAATTGAACTAGTGTTTTATATATTGCCATCAACGATCTTAACCCAGCAAGCAACATCTTCTTCCACCTGAACAAGTTCAGCTACCCACGCCAAACCAAAACAGCAGCAGACCCATCCCACCTACAACCATAGTAACCACCGAGCTTTCTATGATATAGTTCATCTCATGTGTCATTCAACTACAATTTTGCATCAATCCTACCTCCTTGAATGAACCCACCTACAAACAAATTTGCCCTCTTCACAATATACTAGAACATTGTGCATATAGATTAGCATCACAGGGAGGTAAAGGTGGCTGTGCTCACTTGTGATGTCAGGATAGATAGAGCACTTCAAAGCATTCGATGCTCTTCAGTACAGCTGCTCACTTGGGTACAAATCTCAGACAGGAGAGGAGGTCCGTCTATCTGTACAGGCGCTCGTCAGTTTGTGTAGCAGAAAAAGAAATCACCATGGCGAAGAAAAATGGTGAGTGGAAGAGGAGGAGCAGGGGATAACCTTGGTGAGAAAGAGGAGGATGACCTCTGGCCGTCGTCTTCGCCGGAAGTGACTGAAGCTTTGAGGCAGAGACGAGATCCGGGAAGGGGGAGGATGATGCCCCCGGTCGCAGTCGCCGTCGCCCCCGCCGGAGGAGCGGGGCGTGGAGGTGTAGGGCGGTGGTGCGTGTTGCCCGGCGGAGCGTTGGACAGAGGAGGGCAAAGCGTGGTGGTGCATCGTTCGTGGATCTTGCCGCCGCCGCCGCCTCTCGTTCGGGAGATCGAGCGAGCGAGGGTTTCCTCCCCGACCACTGCAGACGTGGAAGGCCCTCCCGGGGAAAAGTCGCGGAATGGGCGGGGCTAATGCGCCGGTGGATCACCCCGGGCTGAATTGGCTCGTGGTTTCCTGGCCCGGGGAACAGGCAGGGATCCCGGGGGGATACCCAGCATCCAAACGAGGCCTTAGGGGCTCGAGCTCCCCATCTCTCTTCTATGTTTCGTGCTTCGCCAGGTCACCCTACGGCTGAATCAGTTGTCGGAGTAGCATCGGCCAACCGGAGAACCTGCAGTAGCCTCCGACATCCTCCTCACCCCCATTTGAAGTGCCCAATCCTATAATCAACTGGAAGGCATTTTGTACAGAGGTAACTAAAGGTTTACTACACGAACATCTGGAAATAGTTTCGATGTGGTATTTTCTTTTCTTGAAATTGAACAACGTTCGTACATCTCAGATTCATACAGTGGTGAAATTTGTTCCAGATAATAAGCAGTGACAATATGTGAAACATGGCTTCTAAGATAATATTTCTATGGTAATATGAAGTCGTCCTATGCAGGAAAATTGGGCGGAGGTTACTGAAACTTAGAGCATCTCCAACAACCACGCTATATAAGTGCCGCGTTGGAAATTTTGGGTTTTTAGCGTGCGCGCAACTGTCCGGAGCTACAGCGGAGGCGCAATAACCGCGCGCGCGACATAAAGAGTTCAGCGCGAGCTCCCAAATGTCATCGTGCGCCATTTATTTGTTACGCCCGCTCCCGCGCGCTGCACACTCGAGCGCCCGCACCGCACCCTCTCTGCCGCGCCGCTTTCGCTCTGCCCGCGCCGGCCCCGGCGAATTTGCACGATGGAAGAATGCGCCGACATCCCCCTCACCCCTCCGCCGCCGCCGCCGCCGCAAACCCTAGCGCGCGGAGCTTTGGCTTCGCCTCCGCCGGTGCTCCTCCAAGCACCGGCATCGCGCGCGGCCTTTTTGTGCCGCCACGGACGACCTCGGCAGCGGGTGGTGCCGTGCCGTGATGCGGCTTGAACTACGTTGGTATTTCCGCAAAGAGGAAGGGATGATGCAGCACAACTACGATAGATATTTCCCTCAGTGATGAGACCAAGTTATCAAACCAGTAGGAGAACCACGCAACACTATGTAAATGGTACCTGTACACAAAGAACAAATACTTGCAACCCTACGTGTAAGAGGGATTGTCAATCCCTCCCGGGTAAAAAGATAGATAAAATTATAGTAGATTGGATAAATGCAAATAACGGCAAATAAAATTGAGCGAGGTATTTTTGGGTTTTTGATAATATAGATCTGAAAATAAAATATGCAAATAAATAAAAAGGCAAATAGCAATATAGATCTGAAAGTATATAATGACAAAATAGACCCGGGGGCCGTAGATTTCACTACTAGCTTCTCTCGAGAAAAATAGCATATGATGGGTAAACAAATTACTGTTGGGCAATTGATAAAACTTCAAATAATTATGACGATATTCAGGCAATGATCATTATATAGGCACCACGTCCAAGATTAGTAGACCGACTCTTGCCTGCATCTACTTCTATTACTCCACACATCGACCGCTATCCAGCATGCATCTAGTGTATTAAGTGAAGGAAATATGCCCTAGAGGCAATAATAAAGTTATTGTTTATTTCCTTAATTCATGATAAATATTTATTATTCATGCTAGAATTGTATTAACCGGAAACTTAGTACATGTTTGAATACATAGACAAAACTTATAGTCCCTAGTATGCCTCTACTTGACTAGATCGTTAATCAAAGATGGTTATGTTTCCTAACCATAGTGTTGGGAAACGTAGTAATTTCAAAAATTTCATACGCACACGCAAGATCATGGTGACGCATAGCAACAAGAGGGGGAGTGTGTCCACGTACCCTCGTAGACCGAAAGCGGAAGCGTTAGCTCAAGACGGTTGATGTAGTCGTACGTCTTCACAATCCGACCGATCAAGTACTGAACTCACAACACCTGCGAGATCTGCACACGTTCAACTCGATGACGTCCCTCGAACTCCGATCCAGCCGAGCTTTGAGAGAGAGTTTCGTCAGCACGACGGCGTGGTGACGATGATGATGTTCTACCGACGCAGGGCTTCGCCTAAGCACCGCTACAATATTATCGAGGTGGATTATCGTGGAGGGGGGCACCGCACATGGCTAAGAGATCCAATGGGTCAATTGTTGTGTCTATGGGGTGCCCCCTCCCCTGTATATAAAGGAGTGGAGGAGGTGGCCGGCCAAGGGGAGAGGCGCGCCCAAGGGGGGGGAGTCCTACTACCACCGGGAGTAGGACTCCTCCCTTTCCTATTTGGAGAGGGAGAGGGAAGGAAGAGGAAGGAGGGAGGAAGGAAAGGGGGGCCCGGGCCCCCTCCCAATTCGGATTGGGCTTGGGGGGCGCGCCCCTCCCATGCTCCTTTCCCCTCATTTTCACCAAGGCCCATTAAGGCCCATATACCTACCGGGGGTTCCGATAACCTCCCAGAGCTCCAGTATTGTCCCAATCTCACCCGGAACCTTTCCGGTGTTCAAATATAGTCGTCCAATATATCGATCTTCATGTCTCGACCATTTCGAGACTCCTCGTCATGTCCGTGATCACATACGGGACTCCGAACAACCTTCGGTACATCAAAACACATAAACTCATAATATAACTATCATCTAACTTTAAGCGTGCGGACCCTACGGGTTCGAGAACTATGTAGACATGACCGAGACACGTCTCTGGTCAATAACCAATAGCGGAACCTGGATGCTCATATTGGCTCCTACATATTCTACGAAGATCTTTATCGGTCAAACCGCATAACAACATACATTGTTCCCTTTGTCATCGGTATGTTACTTGCCCGAGATTCGATCGTCGGTATCTCAATACCTAGTTCAATCTCGTTACCGGCAAGTCTCTTTACTCGTTACGTAATGCGCCATCCCGTAACTAACTCATTAGATACATTGCTTGCAAGGCTTATAGTGATGTGCATTACCGAGAGGGCCCAGAGATACCTCTCCGACAATCGGAGTGACCAATCCTAATCTCCAAATATGTCAACTCAACAAGTACCTTCGGAGACACCTGTAGAGCACCTTTATAATCACCCAGTTACGTTGTGACGTTTGGTAGCACACAAAATGTTCCTCTGGTAAACGGGAGTTGCATAATCTCATCGTCATAGGAACATGTATAAGTCATGAAGAAAGCAATAGCAACATACTAAACGATCAAATGCTAAGCTAACGAAATGGGTCAAGTCAATCACATCGTTCTCCTAATGATGTGATCCCATTAATCAAATGACAACTCATGTATATGGCTAGGAAACATAACCATCTTTGATCAATGGGCTAGTCAAGTAGAGGCATACTAGTGACACTCTGTTTGTCTATGTACTCACACAAGTATTATGTTTTCGGTTAATACAATTCTAGCATGAATAATAAACATTTATCATGATATAAGGAAATAAATAATAACTTTACTATTGCCTCTAGGGCATATTTCCTTCAGTCTCCCACTTGCTCTAGAGTCAATAATCTAGTTCACATCACCATGTGATTTAACACCAATATTCACATCTGTATGTGATTAACACCCATAGTTCACATCATCATGTGACCAACACCCGACGGGTTTACTAGAGTCAATAATCTAGTTCACATCGCTATGTGATTAACACCCAAAGAGTACTAAGGTATGATCATGTTTTGCTCGTGAGAGAAGTTTAGTCAACGGGTCTGTCATATTCAGAGCCGTATGTATTTTGCAAATATTCTATGTCTACATTGCTCTGCACAGAGCTACTCTAGCTAATTGCTCCCACTTTCAATATGTATCCAGATTGAGACTTAGAGTCATCTGGATTGGTGTAAAAGCTTGCACCGATGTAACTCTTTACGATGAACTCTTTATCACCTCCATAATCCAGAAACATTTCCTTAGTCCTCACTAAGGATATTCTTGACCGTTGTCGAGTGATCTACTCCTAGATCAAAATTGTACTCTCTTGCCAAACTCAGAGCAAGGTATACAATAGGTTTGGTACACATCATAACATACTTTATAGAACCTATGACTGAGGCATAGGGAATGACTTTCATTCTCTTTCTATTTTCTGTCGTGGTTGGGATTTGAGTCTTACTCAACTTCACACCTTGCAACACAGGCAAGAACTCCTTCTTTGACTATTTCATTTTGAACTACTTCAAAATCTTATCAAGGTATGTACTCATTGAAAAAAAACCTTATCAAGCGTCTTGATCTATCTCTATAGATCTTTGATGCTCAATGTGTAAGCAACTTCACCGAGGTCTTTCATTGAAAAACTTTTATTCAAGTATCCTTTTATGCTATCCAGAAATTCTATATCATTTCCAATCAACAATATGTCATCCACATATAATATTAGAAATGCTACAGAGCTCCCACTCACTTTCTTGTAAATACAGGCTTCTCCAAAAGTCTATATAAAAACATATGCTTTTATCACACTATCAAAGCGTTTATTCCAACTCCGAGAGGCTTGCACCAGTCCATAAATGGATCACTGGAGCTTGCACATTTTGTTAGCACCTTTAGGATTGACAAAACCTTCTGGTTGCATCATATACAACTCTTCTTTAATAAATCCATTAAGGAATGTTAACATGATTCGGACAGACTTAAGCATCGATACGAGTGAGAAAATCTCATTGTATTCAACACCTTGAACTTGTCGAAAAACCTTTTGCGACAAGTCGAGCTTTGTAGATAGTAACACTACTATCAGCGTCTGTCTTCCTCTTGAAGATCCATTTATACAATATGGCTTGCCGATCATCGGGCAACTCCACCAAAGTCTACACTTTGTTCTCATACATGGATCCCATCTCAGATTTCATGGCCTCAAGCCATTTCGCGGAATCTGGGCTCATCATCGCTTCCTCATAGTTCGTAGGTTCATCATGGTCTAGTAACATGACTTCCAGAAAATGATTGCTGTACCACTCTGGTGCGGACTGTACTTTGGAAGACCTACGAGGTTCTGTAGTAACTTAATCTTAAGTTTCATGATTATCATCATTAGCTTCCTCACTAATTGGTGTAGGAATCACTGGAACTGATTTCTGTGATGAACTACTTTCCAATTTGGGAGAAGGTACAATTACCTTATCAAGCTCTACTTTACTCCCACTCACTTCTTTTGAGAGAAACTCCTTCTCTAGAAAGGATCCATTTTTAGCAACGAATATCTTGCCTTTGGATCTGTGATAGAAGGTGTACCCAACAGTTTCCTTTGGGTATTCTATGAAGACGCACTTCTCTGATTTGGGTTCGAGCTTATCAGGTTGAAACTTTTTCACATAAGCATCGCAGCCCCAAACTTTAAGAAACGACAACTTTGGTTTCTTGCCAAACCACAGTTCATAAGGTGTCGTCTAACGGATTTTGATGGTGTCCTTTTTAACGTGAATGTAGCTGTCTCTAATGCATAACCCCAAAACGATAGTGGTAAATCGGTAAGAGACATCCTAGATCGCACCATATCCAATAAAGTGCGGTTATGATGTTCGGACACACCATTACGCTATGGTGTTCCACGGCTGTGAAACTATTCCACATTGTCTTTAAATGAAGGCCAAACTCATAACTCAAATATGCTCCTCTACGATCAGATTGTAGAAACTTTATTTTCTTGCTATGATGATTCTCCACTTCACTTCTGAGATTCTTTGAACTTTTCAAAATGTTTCAGACTTGTGCTTCATTAAGTAGATATACTCATATCTGCTCAAATCATTTGTGAAGGTCAGAAAATAACGATACTCGCCACGAGCATCAACACTCGTTGGACCGCATACATCAGTATGTATTATTTCCAACAAGTCGGTAGCTCGTTCTATTGTTCCGAAGAACGGAGTTTTAGTCATCTTGCCCAAAAGGCACGGTTTGCAAGCATCAAATGATTCATAACCAAGTGATTCCGAAAATCCATCTTTATGGAGTTTCTTCATGCACTTTACACCGATATGACCCAAACGGTAGTGACACAAATAAGTTGCACTATCATTATTATCTTTGCATCTTTTGGCATCAATATTATGAATATGTGTATTACTACGATCGAGATCCAACAAACTATTTTCATTGGGTGTATGACCATTGAAAGTTTTATTCATGTAAACAGAACAACAATTATTCTCTGACTTTAAATGAATAACTGTATTGCAATAAACATGATCAAATCATATTCATGCTCAACGCAAACGCCAAATAACATTTATTTAGGTTTAACACTAATCTCGAAATAGGGAGTGTGCGATGATGATCATATCAATCTTGGAACCACTTCCAACACACATCATCACTTCACCCTCAACTAGTCTCTGTTTATTCTGTAACTCCTGTTTCGAGTTACTAATTTTTAGCAACCGAACAAGTATCAAATACTCAGGGGCTACTATAAACACTAGTAAGGTACACATCAATAACCTGTATATCAAATATACCCTTATTCACTTTGCCATCCTTCTTATCCACCAAATATTCAGGACATTTCCGTTTCTAGTGACCATTTCCTTTGCAGTGTAAGCACTCAGTTTCAGGCTTTGGTCCAGCTTTGGGCTTCTTCGCGGAAGTGACAACTTGCTTGTCATTCTACTTGAAGTTCCCTTTCTTTCCCTTTTCTTGAAACTAGTGGTCTTGTCAATCTACTACAAAAAATATGTCAACTTGTGACCTTGACTATTGGTCACTGAAAGGTCATGGTTTTTCATTTGCGACCTTTTTGTGACAAAAAAGAGAAGGTCAAAACCTGGCGGTCGTTAACTGACTATAGCGACCTTCTCTGTGAGAAGGTCGTGGACGTTTACGACCAAAATATTCCCACTGTGGCGTTTTGGTCACTAGCAACCTCCCCAGGCCACGTAGGCATCCAGCATGGCAAGCTGATGTGGCACAAAATTCAGCCCTGTCCAATTCGGCGTTTTACATGGGCCGAGCCCATTAATTCAGCCCATTTATTATTTGGCCAAACCCAATAAATCAGCCTATTTTTTATTTGCTTTCCTGGTAATTTTGGTCAGCCACATGGGCCAAGCCCAACAATTCAGTCTTTTATTTTGCTACGACGTGGGCTTTTGGGCTCTAGAGTTTCAGATTTTATTTTTTTCAAGATAAGGGTCCACTATTATAATGGGTCCCAATTGCCAGGTTCTAATAAGTAGGTCCCAGTTGTCAAGATTATATTCCTCATATTTCAGCGATTCAATAAATAAATAACCAATATTTACACAATGCTTCAAACAGAGCACAACAAAATATCATGAAAACATAGTTCACGTCATGAATATAATCAAACAGAGCCAAACTTGGCACATTACAGTCAAACATGGTTCACATCAGAACTAGTTCACATCAGGTAACACAACTAAAAAATCAGAAAAAAAAACCTAGCTATCTAAGTATAACTAGCTCCAATAAGCTAGAACTCTATGTTTCTCCCAACTTCTTCGTCCTGGAGCTCACGGCGAAACATGAATGAAGGACAGCATCTGCAAGTTATCAAACAAAATTGTTAGGAACAAAATAAAGGCAAATCTAACAGCACATTAACTTGTAGGCAGTCTGTGTGCATAAATAAGAGTAAAACAAGCAAAATGAGGCAAAATCAGTGAATGCTAGTAACTAACAGCAACGAGTAAAAACTACTCCAATCACATCAGGTTTACAATCCTATTAAATGCGACATTTTTATCATTTTTATCATTTAAGCATGGAATGATTTGATTCAAGAGTACAGACTTGCTACACTATACGGGGGTAATTCAAGACAAGTTAACATAAGAAGTTGACAAAATAAACATAAACATGTGCAAATCAGTTAATTGAACATTCTGAACATCCAGTAAAAGAAGTAATTCAAGACAAGTTAATGTGTTGTCACAGTAGAATTCTCCTACACGCTCTGCATCCGCAAGGAATGTTCAATATCCTTCCCTTGGTAGTACTCAAATCAGCCCAAGACCAAGATAATTTTTAACAAAACTATAGAAGTTACTCCATGCTTTAAGAAAAATACATAAGCTGCACATTCAGGTTGTGATACTCCCAACTTATGCAATTTTACTCATAGAACAAGAAACCACAACATAACTGATATTGAACATTCCATGCAAGCATAGTTGCACATGCAAATTCAACTGTCTAGTTAAATGCTCTACAGGTCTTCTAAATTAACCTGATGTTGTTCTACAATAGTAACCTATACGTACCTGCATGGTACATTGGTACAAGTGTAGGCAACGAAATGAACATAAGTTCAGTTCCGTAGTTGGCTAGATCATGATATGAGACCGAACCTCGTAGTGAGATCCGATCGGTTGTTGCGGTCCGATCTTTCACGACACTCCACCACCACCAATAGCAACCTCTTGCCCGCGCACGCGATGTACACGAAGTAGAGGGTTTGAACCTTGCGGCCCAGCACGAGAAAACCAATCTCGACGAAGGTACTCACGCGCAAAAACAATTTCTACAAAGAAATCGCAACACAGAGGTTTTCTAAAGATCCCTCTAAAACTTGATACGGGTGTCTACCCTTAAAAACACATCGTGTCTATTTTATCCAAAAATAACCTCCTTTACATGGCACACGTACATGACCTTATATAGTGGTCGACCCATCTAACTTAACCAGCAAGTTCAACAAGTCTATCTCTAATACAATCTTGACCTTCTACTAATTCAAATTGCATCTGCCTTTTATATCTCAGCAGGTACCAAATATAACTAAACCGACTCAAAATAAATAACTAAGATAAACAAGGAATTTGGACTGTGCGCAATCTTCAAGTGTCTCTTGTTCTGCAGGTGGGCCCCATCCGACTTCTTTCAGGCAAAAGTGGACACGTACAAATATTCTTTGCCAAGGAGTTTGTTCCTTGCGTGGCTGGAAGAGAAACAAATCTCTGCTCTTTATCTGCTTGCACGGACGTGACTCTATCTCCTTAAAATTATCAAATTGAACTCCTTCCAAATTATCTCCAAGAATATATTGTTTAACAGCCGTGGAGCCTTTCCAATCCATGACTCGCGCAGGTCCTTTCTTCCCGTGAAACGAAGGCATGCAAAAGGAACCCATGCATGCTTGTTTTTCCTTTGTTAAATAATGTCCACCAACGTGACTCACCAAAGCATCACTTTTCTCACCCATGCATGATTGTACACACGAGCACAGAAGACCCAATGCATGCATGCTAGTAATTTTTATGAACTCTTGTACGTTCTTCTCACATTCCTGATCATAAAATATATTCCTTGGTTCATACACGTCTTCTGTTTTCAAGCTTGATGCAACAGTATTGTCATCAATAATCATAGCTTCATATGCAGTCGTATCATCATGAAAAAACAGAAATTCAGAGAGAGACAGTGGCGAGAAAATTTGCCATTTGCTTTGTTTGTCCACCACCTGCATCATGATCCGCTCTTCTGCTCAAGACCATAGCATAAGGGGCAAAGCAAAACATCTGCTCTTCTGCATCTTCTTCCATGTTTGTGCCCCTTATGAGAGTATTGATCATGTAACATAGCATAAGTAGTCACATGATCAAGAAAAACAAAACAAAATAATAGACAACAAAGGTAAATGGTTCAGAAATAGGACTGTCTTTTTGGTAGTATTCTGATTAATCAAACACACAGCCAAGTACTAGCAAGTGAAACAGGATTCAGTAACTACTCATACAGGAAATCAAGATCACTGGGTAGCATACTAAGTATTCTCACAATAATTTTTCACCAATTAACCCATGTCCATGCAACGATTCACAAGGTCATATGCAGATCAAAGCAAAACAGTACAGAGTTTCAGAGATTTACAACTAGTAAATATCTTCTGCGTGATCCTTGAAGAAGAGAAGCAGAAGAGGATCCTTGGGGAAGATCGGCAGCGTGGTGAAGAGGAGCAGCGGCGGTCGTCGGTCAGGGGCGGCAGGGAGGGGCCCCGAGGATTCA
This sequence comes from Triticum dicoccoides, assembly GCF_002162155.2. Classification (NCBI taxonomy): domain Eukaryota; kingdom Viridiplantae; phylum Streptophyta; class Magnoliopsida; order Poales; family Poaceae; genus Triticum; species Triticum dicoccoides. The sequence goes on from NC_041385.1 coordinate 600,958,006, forward strand.
AGCTCCCCCGCCTCCCTGTCTGGTGTCAGGGAGGAGAGGCCGCCGCCGCCAGCCTCCCGAAACCCTCTTCTCACCTCCGTGACGGAAAATAAACAGGCCCAAATATACCTTAGGAGGAACTACCACAATCTTAAATAGTTTATACAATGATCCAAAGATGCTACTGAGTGACCCAGCCCTGGATAGCAAAAGTATTACTAGCTAGTAATAATTTCTGAATTTACATGTTGAGCTGCATATTGATTTGGCAGAAAATTCAGACATGACTACATGAGGCGAGAAGATGTGGCAAACAATCGCACGCCAGGTCCAATCATCTACCATGTCTCCCATCATTAAATCACTGCCCTAATCCTCCCCGTGAAGAGATGAATTTCTTCCGAGAAAAATAAAATAAGGGGCTCGCCGGGCGGAACGGCCTGGTGCCCCCATCCCCTCTTCGCCGCCGGCGGATCCGCCTAGATCGAACCGCTACTACACTCTCCCCGAAAACCGGATCGGACGGATCAGACGCGTCTCGAACCGACCAGCTGCATGGACATAATTGACAAAAGTAATTCACAAACATAATCGAACCAGAACGGAAAAGGAGAGGGCTACCTTGGGGACAGCACTCGCCGCCGGCCGGCAGGAGGGTGCTAGGCTGCTTCGGCCTCATGGCGAGAAAAAGCTCGGGGGCTGGTTCGAATTCGTTAGGCGAAACTCGTAGGGCGAGAGAAAAGTCTGCGGCGAGGGAAGACCAGCAGTCTTTTAGAAGCACACCGTCGCCGCCACGCGGCGAGGGAAGACCAGCAGTCAAGGCCGGGAGCGCCGGTGGTCGAGCCGCGCGCGGCCGCGACGACGTCGGCCGACGAGAGCCGCAGGGAGGCTCTTCTCCCGGTGCGCGACGGTGGGGAAGGAGTGGACCTCGAGCGCCTCCATCGTGGCCCAGATCGAAGCCCTTGACGACGGCGGATCTGGGAGCACCATGGCCACTGCTTGGTCCGGGACCTAGGTTAGGGAGAGAAGGTGAGGGGAT
>NC_041385.1:600959672-600986867 GCF_002162155.2 Triticum dicoccoides
AGGGGAGGGGAGGGGAGAGGGGATCACGCGCCGCGGGAGGAGGCCGGGGACAGGAAGGAGGTGGCGGCGGCGACGAGACGAGGACGAGGGAGGAGGAGTACGATGGGAGGAGACAGGCGGCTGCGGGGGAAAAGGGAGCGGGAGCGGGAGCGGCGATGGGGATAAAGTGAGCTAGGGTTTTCGTGGGTGGATGAGGATGAGAGGGAGGGGGAGAGCGACGAGGGGGATGTGTGGGCTGCCGTTGGATCTGGGCGCATCCGACGGTGCTAATCCATGATCCGCGTGAGATGGTTTTGGACCAATCAGAACGCAGTACCCCTTTGATGATTTTAAGACCATTTAAATTGGTCATAATCAATTGAAAATAAGATGTTAAAACATGTCTGCTATTTGACGGCCTAGAAAATTTATAAAAACAAATAGAAATCAAAAAACTTTGCATTGTGTCATCAAGTGTGACCTACTTTTCAGTAAGAATAACAAACTTTGAATAATGCAAATATCATAAAAAAAGTGTTCTCCGAAATAAGTTTTTTGTAAGAGAATTATTTTTCGAGTGCCCAAAATAAATTTTTTATGAAGAACCTAGCAAATATTTGTTGCAAATTTGGGCCACATCAATTTTATAAAATCTTAGGTCATATTTAATGTTCAGTTGACCAAATGTTGCCTAAGGAAGTTTCCATTTTCTTTGGACAAAAAATTCATTTTCCATTTTTTCGAGTGCCCAAAATGAGTTTTTTTTGTGAAGGACCTACTATATATTTGTTGCAAAATTGTACCTAATCAATTTTCTAAAATACTAGGACATATTTAATGCACAATTGACCAAATGGTTAGGTGTAAAAAGTTTTGATCCACCTCTCGTGAAAAAGACAAATTTCCACCGATTTAGTTGGAAGCAGGTCAAATTTGAACTGTAGCTACCTCGTAGTTTGCTCTTTATTTTTTCCAAAAATCATTTCTAGGTACATAAGTATCTATTTAATCATAGAAATACCAAAAAAGTTCCAGGATTCAACCACTAGCTAGGAACGGTCAAGCCCGCTGTTTTGACCGCATTTTGAAACGGGCATAGAAAATTCAAAAAAAATCAAAAAATTGGAAAACCTTTGCATTGCGTCATCATATGTGACCAAGTTACCAGGAAAAATAATAAACTTGTAATACGACAATTATTTTAAAAAGTATTCTCGAAAACGAGCTATCAAGTGTGAAGATTCATGGCTTTCAAGCCAAATGATCAATCTTATGGCCACATTCATGACATAGTTTGTTCAAATGATCTCATATTGTGCACAAGGGTGCATATTGGAATGGCAAACAATGTTGCCTAAGGAAGTTTTCATTTTCTTTGGACGAAAAAACCATTTTCTATTTTTCGAGTGCCCCAAAAGAGGTTTTTTGTGAAGGACCTCCCAAATATTTGTTGCAAAATTGGACCAAATCATTTTTCTAAAATACTAGGCCATATTTAATGCACAATTGATAAAATGGTTGGGGTGTAAAAAGTTTTGATCCACCTCTCATGAAAAAGACAAATTTCCCCCGATTCAGTTGGAAGCGGGTCAAATTTGAACTGTAGCTACCTCGTAGTTTGCTCTTTATTTTTTCCAAAAATCATTTCTGGGTACATAAGTATCTATTTAATCAGAGAAACACCAAAAAACTTCCAAAATTCAACCACTAGGTAGGAACGGTCAAGCCCGCATTTTGAAACGGGCATAAAAAATTCAAAAAAAAATCAAAAAATTGGGAAACCTCCGCATTGTGTCATTATATGTGACCTAGTTTCCAGGAAAAATAATAAACTTGCAATACGGTAATTATTTTAAAAAAGTGTTCTTAGTAATGAGCTATCATGTGTGAAGATTCATGGCTTTCAAGCCAAATGATCAATCTTATGGCCACATTCATGGCATAGTTTATTCAAATGATCCCATATTGCGCACAAGGGTGCATATTGGAATGGCAAACAATGTTGCCAAAGGAAGTTTTCATTTTCTTTGGACGAAAAAACCATTTTCCATTTTCCGAGTGCCTGAAATGAGTTTTTTTTGTGAAGGACCTACCATATATTTGTTGCAAAATTGGACCTAATCAATTTTATAAAATACTAGGCCATATTTAATGCACAATTGACAAAATGGTTGGGTGTCAAATTTTTTGATCCACCTATGGTGAAAAAGACAAATTCCCGTCGATTTAGTTGGAAGCGGGTCAAATTTGAACTGGAGGTGCCTCATAATTTGCTCTTTATTTTTTCCAAAAATCATTTCTAGGTAAATAAGTATCTATTTAATCAGAAATACATGGTTTAATGGCGAGACATCAAGGTTTGGACGGTGGCCGAGGGCCCCAACACTAGAGCGCGTAAGCTCGCATGCCCGCCGCATGGTCACCGCGTGACCGTGGCATTGCCATGTGTTCTGGGCGGCCTAGGCATGTCTAGTGGGTTGGGCACTCCCCAGGTAGGTGCTAGGAAGAAAATCACAACATAAGATTCTCACGAGGAGACCGATCGATGCTCAAACATGAATAAGCAGCCAAGTGTTTGATTTGTGGTACGGGAAATGCACATGACTAATGGGCGTGAGTTTTGGCTGAGGATGATCAGTTACTAAGAAGACCGTCTTCACAAATTTTCACCTCAAAAGGAGGAGCCTAGGTGGTACTTGCTTTACAAAGTACCACACTGGACATAAATACGAATGTTGAAGCTGGGCTCAAAATAATGAATGGATTGAGCTGGCATTTGGTGGAGGATGTTTATTTGGGCATAGGAAAGCACTGTAGAAAATGGATACCATTTGGACATGCCAAAGTGGTACTTCCTTCACAAAGTGCTACTCCGAACAGAATAGGAAAATGAATATTTTGAAATTATTTTTGAACTAGGAAAGGAATGTTTTGACATATTTGATGAAGATACGATCCAAAACATTTATGAGAATTTTTTGGGAATTTTTGGAATAACAAAAATATAGGTTGCTTCACAACCTAGGGCAAAAACTGCCACATGGACATGACACATAGGCAAAACTGATGAGATGGTGCCTAGTCATCACAACCCACCACAATCTACAAGGCTATGGCCATCTATATTGGTCATTAACAACTAGTAATAAGGCAGCGGACTAGCACTATTTGCTTTGTGACCATTTCGTGTAAGGAAATTATGACCTTTCTGACCAAAATGGTCGCAATGCTTTAGGGTTTGGAGCCCCCCAAACAGCTTTTGACCAATTGGTCTGAAATGGTCATAGATCTATGACCAATTCTTCCAGGGTCACTGACAAAAGGTCACTAGTTGACATATTTCTTGTAGTGATCATCAACACTTGATGCTCTTTCTTGATTTCTACCTTCGTCGATTTCAACATCACGAAGAACCCGGGAATCGTTTTCACCATCCCTTGCATACTATAGGTCATCATGAAGTTCTAGTAACTTGGTGATGGTGATTGGAGGACTCTGTCAATCACTATCTTATCTGGAAGATTAACTCCCACTTGATTCAAGCGATTGTAGTACCCAGACAATCTGAGCACATGCTCACTAGTTGAGCAATTCTCCTCCATCTTTTAGCTATAGAACTTGTTGGAGACTTCATATCTCTCAACTCGGGTATTTGCTTGAAATATTAACTTCAAATCCTGGAACATCTCATATGGTCCATGATGTTTAAAACGTCTTTGAAGTCCCGATTCTAAGTCGTTAAGCATGATGCACTAAACTATCAAGTAGTCATCATATTGAGCTAGCCAAACGTTCATAACGTCTGCTCCTGCAATAGGTCTATCACCTAGCGGTGCATCAAGGACATAATTCTTCTGTGCAGCAATGAGGATAAACCTCAGATCACGGATCTAATCTGCATCATTGCTACTAACATCTTTCAACATAGTTTTTCTCTAGGAACATATAAAAATAAACATAGGGAAGCAACAACGCGAGCTATTGATCTACAACATAATTTGCAAAATACTATCAGGACTGAGTTCATGATAAATTAAAGTTCAATTAATCATATTATTTAAGAACTCCCACTTAGATAGACATCCCTCTAATCATCTAAGTGATCACGTGATCCAAATCAACTAAACCATAACCGATCATCACGTGAAATGGAGTAGTTTTCAATGGTGAACGTCACCATGTTGATCATATCTACTATATGATTCACGCTCGACCTTTCGGTCTCAGTGTTCCGAGGCCATATCTGCATATGCTAGGCTCGTCAAGTTTAACCTGAGTATTCTGCGTGTGCAAAACTAGCTTGCACCCATTGTAGATGGACGTAGAGCTTATCATACCCGATCATCACGTGGTGTCTGGGCACGACGAACTTTGGCAACAGTGCATACTCAGGGAGAACACTTTTATCTTGAAATTAAGTGAGAGATCATCTTATCATGCTACTGTCAATCAAAGCAAGATAAGATGCATAAAAGATAAACATCAGATGCAATCAATATAAGTGATATGATATGGCCATCATCATCTTGTGCTTGTGATCTCCATCTCCGAAGCACCGTCATGATCACCATCGTCACCGACATGACATCTTGATCTCCATCATAGCATTGTTGTCGTCTCGCCAACTATTGCTTCTACGACTATCGCTACTGCTTAGTGATAAAGTAAAGCAATTACAGGGCGATTGCATTGCATACAATAAAGCGACAACCATATGGCTCTTGCCAGTTGCCGACAACTCGGTTACAATACATGATCATCTCATACAATAAAATATAGCATCACGTCTTGACCATATCACATCACAACATGCCCTACAAAAACAAGTTAGACGTCCTCTACTTTGTTGTTGCATGTTTTGCGTGGCTGCTACGAGCTGAGCAAGAACCGTTCTTACCTACCCATCAAAACCACAACGATAGTTTGTCAAGTTAGTGCTGTTTTAACCTTCTCAAGGACTGGGCGTAGCCACACTCAATTCAACTAAAGTTGGAGAAACAGACACCCGCCAGCCACCTGTGTGCAAAGCACGTCGGTAGAACCAGTCTCGCATAAGCGTACGCGTAATGTCGGTCCGGGCCGCTTCATCCAACAATACCGCCGAACCAAAGTATGACATGCTGGTAAGCAGTATGACTTATATTGCCCACAACTCACTTGTGTTCTACTCGTGCATATAACATCTACGCATAAAACTAGGCTCGGATGCCACTGTTGGGGAACGTAGTAATTTCAAAAATTTCCTACGCACACGCAAGATCATGGTGATGCATAGCAACAAGAGGGGAGAGTGTGTCCATGTACCCTCATAGAACGAAAGCGGAAGCGTTAGCACAACGCGGTTGATGTAGTCGTACGTCTTCACGATCCGACCGATCAAGTACTGAACGCACGGCACCTCCGAGTTCTGCACACGTTCAACTCGATGACGTCCCTCGAACTCCGATCCAGCCGATCTTTGAGAGAGAGTTCCGTCAGCACGACAGCGTGGTGACGATGATGATGTTCTACCAACGCAGGGCTTCGCCTAAGCACCACTACGATATTATCGAGGTGGATTATCGTGGAGGGGGGCACCACACACGGCTAAGAGATCCAAGGGATCAATTGTTGTGTCTATTGGGTGCCCCCCTCCCCCGTATATAAAGGAGTGGAGGAGGGGTCGAACAAGGGGAGAGGCGCGCCCAAGGGGGGAGTCCTACTCCCACCGGGAGTAGGACTCCTCCCTTTCCTATTTGGAGAGGGAGAGGGAAGGAAGAGGAAGGAGGGAGGAAGGAAAGGGGGGGGGCTCCCAATTCGGATTGGACTTGGGGGGGGGGCGCTGAAAGTGCTAGTATCGACTAGAGGGGGGTGAATAGGCGATTTTTATGAAAGTCTTCAAAACTTGGAAGTTTCAAAGACAAACAATAGAAACAACCTAATTGATATGCAGTGAAAGATAAACTAGCCTAAACAAGCCATAGTCAAGTATGTAATGATATGAAAGTACATGACTAATAGCAGTTAGGTAGTAAGGATCTAGATGGAAGATGGTATGAAGCCAATCAACAATAGTAGTCAAGCAATGAAGTCAAACAGATAGACAGATAGACAATGACTTCACAAAGACAAACTTAAGTAAGGTTGGGAAGGGATAGAACCAGTTGCTTGTTGAAGACACAGGATTTGTTGGACCAGTTCCAGTTGCTGTGACAACTGTACGTCTGGTTAGGGAGGCTGAGATTTAACTCAGAAGACTGTGTCTTCACCTTATTCCCCTTGAGCTAAGGACACCCAGTCCTCGCCCAATCACTCTGGTAAGTCTTCAAGGGAGACTTCCAAACCTTCACAGACTTCGTTCACCGGCAATCCACAATGACTCTTGGATGCTCAGAACGCGACGCCTAACCGGCTGGAGGATTCACAGTCCTCAAGTGTAATAAGTCTTCAGGTCACACAGACAGAAAGACTTCAGTGATGCCTAACACTCTTTGGCTCTGGGTGTTTGGGCTTTGTCCTCGCAAGGATTTCTCTCTCTAAAATGCTTCGAGGTGGGTTGCTCTCAAACGACAAAAGCCGTGCACAAACTTTGAGCAGCCACCAATTTATGGTGTAGGGGGTGGGCTATTTATAGCCACTAGGCAACCCGACCTAATTTGTCCAAAATGACCCTGGGTCACTAAGGAACTGACACGTGTTCCAACGGTCAGATTTCAAACACACGCGACAACTTTACTTGGGCTACAAGCAAAGCTGACTCATCCAGCTCTGGATAAGATTTGCTCTCATTGTCTTCGCTCGAAGACATAGGATTTGGGTTGAGCATCACTTCAGTCACTCTGACTTAGTTCACTTGGACCCCACTTAACAGTATGGTGGTTCCTATGACTCAACAAAGAAGAAAAGGAAACAACGAAAACACACAGTCTTCGCGCTCCAAAGTCTTCACGCAATGTCTTCTCATGTCATAGTCTTCAATATGAATATCTTCTCATACCACCATTGTCTTCAATGTCTTCATACATTTTTAGGGGTCATCTCAGGTAGGTAAACCGAATCAATGAGGGACACTACCTGCGTTATCCTGCAATTCTCACAAACGCATTAGTCCCTCAACCAACTTTGTCGTCAATACTCCAAAACCAACTAGGGGTGGCACTAGATGCACTTACAATCTCCCCCTTTTTGGTGATTGATGACAAACTGGTTGAAGTTTTCAACGGGGATAAAGTATGTGAAATTGTAAGGATAGGGAATTGTCTTCATAAGTTGCAAGGGCTCCCCCTGAAGATGTGCATATAAGTAATTTGCTTGTGGAATGCAAATGCACATGGCAGGTTGTACTTGTGGAGATCCACTTCAACTTATGAAGCTAATTCATCATGCATGAAATGATATAGCAAGTAGGATGACATGCATAATGAAAAATGGATGTCTGCAGAATGATCTAAGTGCAGAAGTTATCATCGCACATGCGGAATTTATCATCGCAAAGCAAATAAGTAGCAGAAGTAGCAGACGACCATCAAGTTTAGGTGTTACAACTCAAAGAACCAAATGTTTCAAAACACAAGAGTTGTAAGCACGCAGCAAAATACAGTGGACCCGCCCATATGAACCCGCTTGAAGACTATCAACTCATACGCTTCTCCCCCTTTTGTCAGTGATGACCAAAAAGGTTTGAAGACATAGAGCATCTACTCGTCATGAGTAGGTGAAGCAGCTGGGTCGTTGTCGTTGGTTGGCGGTGCAGATGAACTTGGTGCAGTGTCGATGCGCGCAGGAGCAGGAGTTGGTGAAGTAGCCTCATCTTCATCATCGATCACTTGGGCATTAACTATTGCCGCGGAACAGGAATATTCAGAGTCTTCAAGAGATGGAGTTCGACGCAGGGTAGCAGTCCGTGGAGGAGTGGAGTCGAACTGGAATCTTTCATTGAAGATCAGCTTCAGCACTGAGCAGGGTCAAACTCTTCCATAATCTTCGGCAAGTTTCATGTGCAACAAAGGCATTCTTGGTGGCAAGGTTGCGAATGCGATTGACATCCACCAAGAGGCTTTGCATTTAGCGCTTGAGCCAGAAATGATGCTTATCCTGCTTCTGATGAAGAGCCACAAGAAGCTCTCGGTCATTGAGAACACGAGAACGCTTCCAAGGCCTTTGCGCAATGGTGCTTTCAGTGGCTTCAGTGGGCGCTCTGTGAGGTAGACGAGTGTTACCAGCCCGTGGATAGATTCTTGTCACGGCTTGAACACCTTCAATAGGCTGAGTGAAGCTTTGGTGCTCAATATTCTGAAGACAAAGTGGCGTCTTGGCAGGGTCAGAGTATACAACATCAACTGACATATCAACCTCTGGCAGAAATATTATATGATTACGAGCAGACGACTGATAATTGATAGATGAGTGTCGCTTGATGAGGCGCATGACCCAGGGAGCATAAAACTTCAGACCAAATAGGTCAGAGCCGGAAGCAGCAAGTTGTCTTATGAAGAATTCCTGAGTGTTGAAGCTGATGCCATTGAGAATGTAGAATACCAAAGTCTTCATAGCTCCTTCAAGCTTGGCCGCTGATGAGTGTCCCTTGACTGGCCATAGAGTTCGCCTGATGATATGGTATATTGTACGAGGCAGATACTCAAGGTCTTCAACAAAGAAATGTGTGGGATACTCAGCATCAGATGGCAAAGGCTTCATCATGCTCAGCATCTGGCTCATATTGGGTTCTGGCTTATGAAAGATGCTCTCCACAGCATTCCGGTGTAGCTGACAGTTAGGCTCATACAGTTCTCCAGGAGTGGCTAGCCCAGTAAGCTCGATGATATCCATAGCTTTGGCTTCATGATGAACGTTTCCAGTCACCCACTCGAGAACCCAAGTCTTGATGTCTCTGTAGTAACCACGAATGTGCAGAGTGGCATAGAATTGAAGCAAAAGCTCTTCATTCCAATGTTCTTTGTCTGTCACAAAGTGGAGTAGACCAGCATCACGAAAGCAGTCAAGTGCTTCTTCTAAGCACGGCAATCCAGCAATAGCTTCAGTGTCAAGACGCATATGAGGGAAAATGCGCCCTTGATCATATAACACACATGAGTAATAGCTTCTCTGTTGATAGCTGCAGAACCGATCTGATGAAATCCTTGGCTTGGAGTAGGGGTTCTTGGCGCTGTCAAAGAAGGTATTGTGGCTCTTGAAGCCATTTGCATTGAAGGACCCGGGGGAGTTGGCAGTACCTGGAAACCGTGGCAACTTGGGCTTTGGCTTCTAGACTTGAGGCCGATGCTCAACATGATAGTCAAATTGGGGTCCTGAGGCAGAATGCGGAGGCACCAGAATGGGCCATCGGACAGTGACAAGCTGACCGTGATTGTATGCTTGCTCAATAGTGTGAGGCCTTGGTGGCGGAACAGGAGTAGGGGCAGCATCAGAGGCATCAGGCTGCACAATAGGTGCTTCAGAAGCAGTTGTCATATTGGCTTCAGGTGCAGCATCCTCATTGGCTTCAAGTTCAGTGGCCACATTTGCTTCAGGCATAGTGGTTGGTGCAGGCTCCACATTAGCATCAGCCATGACTACGTCACTGGCTGTATTGGCGTTGATGGTGGCAGCCTCAACATTTTCAACCTCCTCTTGATGAACAGGAGGGTCGGGCACAGGCATGTTCACATCTGGAACTGCTTCTTCTTCAATCGCTGGGGGAGTAGGGACACGTACTTCTTCTTCATTTTCTTCGGTTGATGCAGCCGGAATGTCTTCATCAGCATGTGCTTTAGACGCGGAGACGTTCACTGTTGGAGCTGGTTCAGAAAATACTTGCCGTGCAACAGGTGAACGTTGCACTTCTCCTTCGGGAACGCTCGACAGAGGGACTTTAGGCCTTTGTCCTTTGCGAAGCCTGCGAAGAGCTGGCTTCAAGTTAGGAGATGGAGTTGGCTGAGCCTGAAAGTCTTCATCCTCTTCTTGCACTAGGGGTGTAGCTTGTTGTTGTTGTTGGGGAGTACTGGGGGAGTCTTGTTGTTGTTGTGGGTGATCAGCCCACGATGCATCCTGAGCAATTGGCGTCAATGGATGACCAATGCTGATGAGTTTGCTGTTCGTATGAACAGGCGATGATACCACTTGATGTTCAATCTGAGGAAGAACTTCATCATCATTTACATTGTCATCTTGACCAATGTCTTCAGCAGCGTTGGGTTCAGCTGCTGGAATATCTTCAGCCTCATGAGCCTCTGTGGTAGCAGGCTCATGGACAACCATTCTTCGTTCTTGATGAACAGACATAGGGCGAACCACGGAAATGGGTTCAATGACTAAGGGCTCTATGGAAGCAGCCCTAGTCTTCTTGGTCTTGCGCTTCTTCTTGGAGGGAGCGGCATCAGAGGCTTCAGCATGCTTTCTCTTTCTGGCTTCAGCCTCGGTAGCCCTTGTCTTCTTCTGTTCAGAAGCTGTTGTGGTGACCTTTGGCTTCGAGCCAGTCATGCTGCTTGGGAAGATAATGCGAGGGGCTTCTTGGCTTGAAGGGTCAGGCTGATCAGCAGGGCGCTTGTTCTTCTTCTTTGCAGCCATCCTGGGATCAATGCCAGGACGGCCAAGGGACTTGCGCTTCTCAGCCTCATTGTAGGCAAGCACACACTTATCAGCCAAAAGCTTCATGCGTTCTCGAGAGCCCTGAGCTTCTTGGCGTTTCTTCAGAAAAGCTTCTTTAAGCTCATTCAGCATGACCTTGAAGTTGCGAACGTCTTGAACACTTAGCTTGGCCACATGCTTCTTAAATTGAGCCTTCTCAAATTCAATCTTGTTCTTGAGCTCAACTATACGCTGAGCAAGGGCTAGCTCAGAAGCAATGGCGCCATTGAAGGCGACGCCGAGGCCAATTGGAAGCTATAAGTCTTCAAAGCTGACGTTGGGGGTGTCGAACCACTCATCAATGAAGTTGTGAATGATGGCCACATCAAAGAGAGGCAAGTTGCTGAAGATTTCATCTTCTTCCTTGCTCTTGATCAGCTGCTCAAGGGCATCATCAGCAAGATCTTCATCACTTGATAGATCAATGGGTTCTTCACGCAGAATTGCGGCAGGAGTCAAGACTCTTTGATCAGATGGTCTAACAAGCTGCTTTTTCTTGTCCATTCTCTTGGAGACACGGGACAGATCTTCAGATTGCACACTGGCTTCAGGAGGTGCAGTGGCCAGTGACTTCTCACGCAAAGTCTTCGGAGGTGCAGCTAAGGTTGAAGCTTTTGACTTCTTTTGCTTTTGCGGCTTTGGAGGAGGAGAAGGGGCTTCATCAGAGTCAGCACCATTGTCAGAATGATCTACTCTGGCGCCTTGGACCATGATGTAGGTGATGAGGCCGTCAAGGTTGGCGTAGGGGCCAATGACATTGGGATTAGCTTCACGGGAGCCATCAGCACGGGGAGCAGAGGGACCTGGGTTGAAGTCCAAACCCAAAGCCTTCTCGTTCTTCTTGGCCGAAGCCACAGCAAACTGATAGTTGCGCTTGGAGAGCGAATCGTCACGACACCATAGTAGTGAAGTGGGATCTGCGTTCGCTGGCTGTGGCCCACGGACCATACAGGGATAGAAGCCTTGTTCAATGGCTTCAGCTCGGCTCTTGGGTTGAAGTCCTCGATAGAGGATATCACCCCAAGGTCTCTTGATGGCATGCTTCTCTGCATATTCCTTTGTCACGAAATTGTACTTGAACCACTCCTCAGCCCAATAGCGTCGAATCCATTGGATTCGCGTCTTCCTCTGATGATAATTCTCTTCAGGATATGTCTTGTACATTTCTGCTAAATCATCAGGCAGATCTTTAGATGTTCCTTCTCTGCGCTGTCTGCCACCCTTCCTTGCTGATTTTTTTGTTGCCATGAACTTCAAGCTAAAAGGCTTCAATACGTTCAAAGCCTTCAGAGATTTGCGCTTGCTGGTCAAGCAGGAACTGGCTTCAGGAGAATTTATATGATGCTGTAAGTATTCTGCAAACAAATGCAGACTATGAGAACCAAGGGATTCTCCCACGGACATGTACCTGTGACAGCATTAGAGATGCGAGGGAAGGGGAAGAGGTCATATGAATTCTCAGAAGATTTTGAAGATAAATCAGTTTGAAGACATTGACCTCATGTTGCGAAGACATTCACTTATATAGGTGAGTTGGTTCTAGATTTGTACCAATCCGTGAATAAGTACAAGTGAGGAATCAAACTAGAAGAATCTAAGTGAATCGACTAAGCAGTATGAGATGCAGACGGAATAGATCTAGCTTTGAATAGACAGAAACTACTTTCGGTAAACAGGATGAATCTTGAAGATCAAAAAGTTGGTAAAAATAGAGTTATAATTACCGCACGAAGAACAGCTAGATGGAGGAATAGGAGATCGAGCAGTTCAGCCCACCGTGCCCTAACTTGGCGATGGAGGACACCTATGGCGACGACGGAGAGGACGATGTCCGCGGCCGGCGTGAGGACGGCGTCGGAGAAGTCGCGGCAGCTAAGCGCTTCGTCGCCGGTGTCGTCGCTAGCTAGCGGTGGCGCTAGGGTTTTGACGGAGTTGGAGAGGTGGGAGAAGTATTTCTTTACTGCCGGGGGACAAGTATTTATAAGTAGGTGAGAGACACAGCAATTACGCTGGTGCCCCTGGAGGTTCACATCTGAGGGGCACATGGCAAGTATGCAACATACTTAGAGCTGTCCCACGTTCCCACGCCCGCCAGGCATGTCGGAGAGTTGTTCCGGCTTCTCCGGATTTCAACAGTAAAGATAAGCCATTTAAAATAGATTTAATGTTAGTCTCTTTGCCTTCTGCTGACTAGGACGCAGAGAAGACATTCGACAGTTTCAATAGAATGCATATGATTTGGACAAATAGAGTTGAGATAGGAAGCATAGAGAGGTTAGGGTCCGATCACATTCACTTAGTTCAAAAAATCCAATCTTGAAGACACAACTATAAGTGAATGCTGTAGAGGACAGAACACTAGTATATATATATATCAGAAAACAATCAAATCATCATAGTACAGAAAGTCATGAAGACAAATTGAAACTGAAGACAAACCAAATGCGAAGTCGTTGCAGTATAACGCCTTGAGTGAAACACTTCAAACAAGAAAAGTTGGTGGTGGCGTTACCCACCGTATAGGAAGTATTAGACCCAGACACGGCGCACAATTATCGTGGCGCTCCGAAGTCAAATTCCATGTTAATATGTTCACACTCAGAGTGTAAATCTTCATTGATTGAAGATATACCTTACTTTGTGTGTTGCACATCTAAGTCATCAACATGCATAAGTGTTAGGATGTGCTGGTCACAGGACATTAGAGGATTCTAAGATATTTAGCTCACACCGTAACTTGCAAAACCTTTTCTCATCCAAGGGCTTTGTGAAGATATCTGCCAGTTGCTCTTCAGTGTTGACGTGAATGATATCGATATCTTTCTTCATAACATGATCTCTGACAAAGTGATGATGAATTTCAATGTGCTTTGTCTTCGAGTGTTGGACTGGATTGTTGGCTATTTTGATGGCAGTCTCGTTGTCGCAGAAGAGAGGTACTTGTTTCAGGTTGATGCCATAATCCTTGAGAGTTTGCTTCATCCATAGAAGCTGAGCACAACAGGATCCAGCAGCAATGTATCGAGATTCAACAGTTGAGAGTGATACACAGTTCTGCTTCTTCGAAGACCAATAGACAAGTGATCGACCAAGAAAATGACATGTGCCAGATGTAGACTTGCGATCCACCTTGTCACCAACATAATCAGCATCCGAGAATCCAACCAAATCGAATCTTGAGCCCTTGGGATACCATAATCCGAGTGTTGGGGTGTAAGCCAAATATCGAAGAATTCGCTTCACAGCTAAGTGATGCGATTCCTTTGGTGCCGCTTGGTATCGAGCACACATGCAAACACTAAGCATAATATCTGGCCTAGATGCACATAAATAAAGCAAAGAACCAATCATGGAGCGGTATACCTTTTGATCGAACTCTTTACCATTGTCGTCGGGACCAAGATGGTGTTTGGCTGGCATTGGCGTCGTGTAGCCTTTACAGTCTTCCATTCCAAACTTCTTCAGACAATCTTTGAGGTATTTCTCTTGAGATATGAAGATGCCATTCCTCTGCTGACGAATTTGAAGACCAAGGAAGAACTTCAGCTCACCCATCATGGACATTTGATATTGCTCTTGCATCATGTACCCAAACTCATCACTATACTTCTGGTTGGTGCAGCCGAAGATTATGTCATCCACATATATTTGGCACACAAACAGTTCACCATCATATGTCTTCGTGAAGAGAGTGGGATCGAGGGATCCAGGTCTGAAGCCTTTGCTCTTCAGGAAGTCTTTGATTGTATCATACCAGGCACGAGGTGCTTGTTTGAGGCCATACAGTGACTTGTTTAGCTTGTATACCATATCAGGATGTTTTGGATCTTCAAAGCCAGGTGGTTGAGCGACATATACTTCTTCTTCAATCTTGCCATTGAGAAATGCACTCTTTACATCCATTTGATATAGCAAGATATTGTGATGATTAGCGTAGGCTAGCAGTATGCGAATAGCTTCAAGCCTAGCAATAGGAGCAAATGTTTCATCGAAGTCAATTCCTTCAACTTGAGTGTAACCTTGAGCCACAAGACGAGCTTTGTTTCTGACGACTTGACCATGCTCATCTTGCTTGTTTCGATATATCCATTTTGTTCCGATAATGTTATGCTTGCGAGGATCGGGTCGCTTGACAAGTTCCTAGACATTATTCAGTTTGAACTGTTGAAGTTCTTCTTGCATGGCTTGAATCCATTCAGGTTCCATAAAAGCTTCAGCAACTTTCTTGGGTTCTGATATTGACACAAATGAAAAGTTCCCACAGAAGTTTGCTAGCTGTGTTGCTCTTGATCGAGTGAGCGGACCAGGTGCATTGATGCTGTCAATTATCTTCTCTATTTGAACTTCATTTGCAACACGTGGATGAACATGACGAAGATTTTGCTCTGGCTGGTCATTATCATCATTGGGAGGATTGTCTTCAGACTGAGCATTGTCTTCAGGTTGATTTGGTGCAGAGATGATAAGTTCCTCTTCAGGTTGTGCTTCAGAGGGCATGATTTCACCAGTTCCCATCAGCTTGATTGCCTCGTTTGAAGGAGCTTCATCCAGTGTGCTTGGCAGAATCTCTCTGTGTGAACCATTGGTTTCATCAAATTTCACATCCACAGTTTCAACTATTTTGTAGAGATAAAGGTTGAAGACTCTGTAGGAGTGTGAATCCTTTCCATAGCCAAGCATGAAGCCTTCGTGAGCCTTGGGTGCAAATTTTGACTTGTGATGGGGATCCTTGATCCAGCATCTTGCTCCAAATACTCTGAAGTAACTGACATTTGGCTTCTTGCCAGTAAGTAGCTCATATGATGTTTTGTTCAGAAGCTTATGAATGTACACACGATTGATGATGTGACATGCTGTATCAATAGCTTCAGGCCAGAACTTTCTTGGTGTCTTGTACTCATCTAGCATTGTTCGAGCCATCTCAATGAGGGTTCTGTTTTTGCGTTCAACAATTCCGTTTTGCTGAGGCGTGTATGGAGCAGAGAACTCATGAGTGATTCCAATTGTATCCAGATATAGATCAAGTCCAGTGTTCTTGAATTCAGTGCCATTTTCACTTCTGATGTGCTTGATCTTCACACCATAATTGTTCATTGCTCGATTTGCAAAGCGCCTGAAGACATCTTGCACTTCAGTCTTGTAAAGAATTATATGAACCCATGTGTATCTTGAGTAGTCATCAACAATGACGAAGCCATAGAGACAGGCAGTTGTTGTGAGGGTGGAGTAGTGAGTAGGTCCGAACAGATCCATGTGTAACAGCTCGAAGGGTTGAGATGTTGTCATGATTGTCTTTGAGAGGTGCTTTGCCTTGTCATCTTTCCAGCTTCACAGGCACCACACAGATGATCCTTCTTGAACTTGACATCTTCGATGCCTATGACATGCTTCTTCTTGACGAGTGAGTGTAAGTTCCTCATACCAGCATGTCCCAGCCTATGATGCCAGAGCCAGCATTCTGAAGCTTTTGTGAGTAGACATACGGCAAGCTGTGGACCTGCTGAGAAATCTACCATGTATAGATCATCTTTTCGATACCCTTCAAAGACTAGAGATTTGTCAGATTCCATTAGTACAAGGTAACGATATTTTCCAAATATCACAATCATGTTCAAGTCACAAAGCATTGAGACAGACATTAAGTTGAAACCAAGGGATTCAACAAGCATCACTTTATCCATGTGTTGATCCTTTGAGATTGCAACTTTACCTAGACCCAATACTTTGCTTTTACCAGTGTCAGCAAATGTGATGTGACTCTTGTCGGATGGACGTAAGGTTGAGTCCATGAGAAGACTTCGATCACCAGTCATATGATTTGTGCATCCACTGTCCATAATCCATTCTGAAGCTTTTGGTGATGTACCCTACAGTGCAGTTAGGAGGATAGGCTTCACACAAGTGTTGTGAAGCATATGCATTTGATACATATGGGGACAGTCACAGCTTATAACAAGGTTAGGACATAGTATGACTGATAAGAAATTCAGATGTGAAGCATATAGAGTGATATTTTAACGTGCATCCTCAGTGAGTTTTAGGTCCCTAGCAATAGTATCGGACGCCATTGATTGCTGGCTGGAGACCGTTTTCTGCAAAAGAGAGTTAGTTCTTCTTTGCCACCCACATCTTCAGTGGGGGCTTAGAAGCAATGAGTCTAAGTGCAGCATCTGAGAATTTTGGCTTTGGAGCCCTAGCAAATAGCCTTGCAGGAGATGAATGATACTCATATGAATACGCAGAAAAGTTCTTAGTCCTATGAACATAGCGGTTCGAAGATACACGCTCATATTCATAAGTCTGAGTATGATTTCCCTGCAAAACATTGGCATTAGGGTGACTCATGTGAGTCCTGTATCTGTATGAAGCCTTTGGGCCACATGAAGCTATGGGTCTGGGGTTTGTCTTCTTCCTTGGTGGTGTCATGACGACATTCACAGGAAGATTCTCAATGTACCGCTTAGGTACCCAGATCTTCTTCATAGGTGGTCCATTCCTGCAGTTAGTACCAATGTACCCGGCAAACACTTCACCATTCTGATTTTTGAACAGCTTATAGTTTGCATCAAAGGATTCATCAATGATAATAGGATTAGCACAGGTAAAGCCAGATAAGGTAGATGGATCTACTGAAGGTTCCTTTGCAGCAACCGATGTGGTTTTGGGGTACTGCTCAGGCTTCCAGTACGAGCCATCAACATTCATTTTCCTCTCGAACCCAACACCCTCTTTCCTAGGGTTACGGTTCAGAATCTGCTTTTTGAGGACATCACAGAGAGTCTGATGTCCCTTCAAACTTTTGTACATCCCTGTTTCAAGCAATGTCTTCAACATAGCATTTTCATCAGCAATAGCGGTGGTATCCTCCGCAGAGGGGTTAGTGACCACATCAGTAGGTGAAGACAATGAAACAGTAGCAGCAGTGGATCATTCAGCAACAGATGTAGCATTATCACGCTCAATGCATTTTAGAAATGGTGGTTCAAATCCTTCCTGAGCGGAACTGATCTGTTGGGCGCGAAGTGATTCATTCACTTTTTGAAGATCTTCATGAGCCGCTCTCAATTTCTCAAGCTCTTGTTTCCTTTGAAGATAATCATAGGAGAGCCTTTCATAAGTAGTTGAGAGTGATTCATGATGACCTTCGAGTTCTTGGTACTTAGCATGAAGATTTTTTATGTCATCAACTAAGGACTGTGAACGTGTCATTTCAGCGTCCAACAGGTCATCGCTTTTGTCTAACAGTTTTTGAGTATGTTCCATAGCCTTTTGTTGTTCAGTTGCAATTTTAGCAAGTGTTTTGTAGCTGGGTTTGGATTCACAATCAGAGTCATCTTCACTCGAAGTTTGAAAGTAAGCATCGCGTGATTTTACCTTGGCACTGCGTGCCATGAAGCAGTAGGTGGGAGTAGGATCGTCTTCGTCATTAGCTTCAGCGTTGGTGTGGAAGTCATTGTCTTCAGTGTTGAAGATGGACTTGGCAACATAGGCTGTGGCTAGAGCCAGACTTGCAACGCCAGGGTCAGACTCCCCTCCAGACTCCACCTCCGCTTCCTCTAAAGCAGACTCCTCCTCTGAATCCATTTCCTTGCCAACAAAATCATGAGCCTTGCCAGATGAGCTCTTCTTGTATGATGAAGACTTGGAAGAAGACTTAGAAGACTTTGAGGATTTCTTCTTCTTCTTGTCATCGGAATCATATTCCTTGCTTTTCTTCTTCTTCTTCTTCTCATTGTCCCACTGTGGACACTCAGATATGTAGTGACCAGGTTTCTTGCACTTGTGGCAGGTTCTCTTCTTGTGATCATGTGTGGAAGCTCCATCATTCCTTGAGCTAGATCGTGAAGACTTTCTGAAGCCCTTCTTCTTTGTGAATTTCTGGAACTTCTTCACAAGCATAGCAAGTTCCCTTCCAATGTCTTCAGGATCTTCAGAACTGCAGTCAGATTCTTCTTCAGATGAGGAAACAACTTTTGCCTTCAAAGCACGAGTTCGGCCATAGCTTGGACCATAGATATCCCTTTTCTCAGATAGCTGGAACTCATGTGTGTTGAGCCTCTCAAGTATATCAGACGGATCGAGTGTCTTGAAGTCAGGACGTTCTTGTATCATGAGAGCAAGGGTGTCAAAGGAGCTGTCAAGTGATCTCAGCAGTGTCTTGGCGATTTCATGCTTGGTGATCTCAGTTGCGCCAAGAGCTTGAAGTTCATTTGTGATATCAGTGAGGCGATCAAACGTGAGCTGGACATTCTCATTGTCGTTTCTCTTGAAGCGGTTGAAGAGGTTGCGAAGAACACTGATTCTTTGATCTCTCTGGGTTGAGACGCCTTCGTTGACCTTGGATAGCCAGTCCCAGACTAGCTTCGACGTTTCCAGAGCACTCACACGGCCATACTGTCCTTTGGTCAGATGACCACAGATGATGTTCTTTGCAGTAGAGTCCAGTTGAATGAACTTCTTGACATCAGTGGGGGTGACACCTTCACCAGTTTTGGGAACGCCATTCTTGATGACATACCAGAGGTCGACATCAATGGCTTCAAGATGCATGCGCATCCTATTCTTCCAGTAGGGATATTCAGTTCCATAGAACACGGGGCAAGCAGCGGAAACCTTGATTATCCCTGCAGTCGACATAGCTGAAACTCCAGGTGGTTAAACCGAATCACACAGAACAAGGGAGTACCTTGCTCTAATACCAATTGAAAGTGCTAGTACCGACTAGAGGGGGGGGGGAGAATAGGCGATTTTTATGAAAGTCTTCAAAACTTGGAAGTTTCAAAGACAAACAACAGAAACAACCTAATTGATATGCAGCGGAAGATAAACTAGCCTAAACAAGCCATAGTCAAGTATGTAATGATATGAAAGTACAGGACTAATAGCAGTTAGGTAGTAAGGATCAAGATGGAAGATGGTATGAAGCCAATCAACAATAGTAGTCAAGCAATGAAGTCAAACAGATAAACAGATAGGCAATGACTTCACGAAGACAAACTTAAGTAAGGTCGGGAAGGGATAGAACCAGTTGCTTGTTGAAGACACAGGATTTGTTGGACCAGTTCCAGTTGCTGTGACAACTGTACGTCTGGTTAGGGAGGCTGAGATTTAACTCAGAAGACCGTGTCTTCACCTTATTCCCCTTGAGATAAGGACACCCAGTCCTCGCCCAATCACTCTGGTAAGTCTTCAAGGGAGACTTCCAAACCTTCATAGACTTCGTCCATCGGCAATCCACAATGACTCTTGGATGCTCAGAACGCGACGCCTAACCGCCTGGAGGATTCACAGTCCTCAAGTGTAATAAGTCTTCAGGTCACACAGACAAAAAGACTTCAGTGATGCCTAACAGTCTTTGGCTCTGGGTGTTTGGGCTTTGTCCTCGCAAGGATTTCTCTCTCTCAAATGCTTCGAGGTGGGTTGCTCTCAAACGACAAATGCCGTGCACAAACTCTGAGCAGCCACCAATTTATGGTGTAGGGGGTGGGCTATTTATAGCCACTAGGCAACCCGACCTGATTTGTCCAAAATGACCCTGGGTCACTAAGGAACTGACACGTGTTCCAACGGTCAGATTTCAAACATACGCGGCAACTTTACTTGGGCTACAAGCAAAGCTGACTCATCCAGCTCTGGATAAGATTTGCTCTCATTGTCTTTGCTCGAAGACATAGGATTTGGGTTGAGCATCACTTCAGTCACTCTGACTTAGTTCACTTGGACCCCACTTAACAGTACGGTGGTTCCTATGACTCAACAAAGAAGAAAAGGAAACAACGAAAACACACAGTCTTCGCGCTCCAAAGTCTTCACGCAATGTCTTCTCATGTCATAGTCTTCAATATGAATATCTTCTCATACCACCATTGTCTTCAATGTCTTCATACATTTTTAGGGGTCATCTCAGGTAGGTAAACCGAATCAATGAGGGACACTACCTGTGTTATCCTGCAATTCTCACAAACGCATTAGTCCCTCAACCAACTTTGTCGTCAATACTCCAAAACCAACTAGGAGTGGCACTAGATGCACTTATAGGCGCCCATCCCTTGCTCCGTTCCCCTCCTTTCCACTAAGGCCCATTAAGGCCCATATACCTCCCGGGGGGTTCCGATAACCTCCCGGAGCTTCGGTATTGTCCCAATCTCACCCGGAACCTTTCCGGTGTCCAAATATAGTCGTCCAATATATTGACCTTCATGTCTCGACCATTTCGAGACTCCTCGTCATGTCCGTGATCACATCCGGGACTCGGAACAACCTTCGGTACATCAAAACACATAAACTCATAATATAACTATCATCTAACTTTAAGCGTGCGGACCCTACGGGTTCGAGAACTATGTAGACATGACCGAGACACGTCTCCTGTCAGTAACCAATAGCAGAACCTAGATGCTTATATTGGCTCCTACATATTCTACGAAGATCTTTATCGGTCAAACCGCATAAAAACATACGTTGTTCCCTTTGTCATCGGTATGTTACTTGCCCGAGATTCGATCGTCGGTATCCAATACCTAGTTCAATCTCGTTACCGACAAGTCTCTTTACTCAATACGTAATGCATCATTACGTAACTAACTCATTAGCTACGTTGCTTGCAAGGATTATATTGATGTGCATTACCGAGAGGGTCCAGAGATACCTCTCCGACAATCGGAGTGACAAAACCTAATCTCGAAATACGCCAACTCAACATGTACCTTTGGAGACACCTGTAGAGCTCCTTTATAATCACCCAGTTACGTTGTGACGTTTGGCAGCACACAAAGTGTTCCTCCGGTAAACGGGAGTTGCATAATCTCATAGTTATAGGAACTTCTATAAGTCATGAAGAAAGCAATAGCAACATACTAAACGATCAAGTGCTAAGCTAACGGAATGGGTCAAGTCAACCACATCATTCTCCTAATGATGTGATCCCATTAATCAAATGACAACACATGTCCATGGTTAGGAAACATAACCATCTTTGATTAATGAGCTAGTCAAGTAGAGGCATACTAGTGACATTAAGTTTGTCTATGTATTCACATATGTATCATGTTTCCGGTTAATACAATTCTAGCATGAATATAAACATTTATCATGATATGAGGAAATAAATAATAACTTTATTATTGCCTCTAGGGCATATTTCCTTTAGTCTCCCACTTGCACTAGAGTCAATAATCTAGATTACACAGTAATGATTCTAACACCCATGGAGTCTTGGTGCTGATCATGTTTTTCTTGTGGAAGAGGCTTTGTCAACGGGTCTGCAACATTCAGATCCGTATGTATCTTGCAAATCTCTATGTATCCCACCTGGACTTGGTCGCAGATGGAATTGAAGCGTCTCTTGATGTGCTTGGTCCTCTTGTGAAATCTGGATTCCTTTGCCAAGGCAATTCCACCAGTATTGTTAGAGAAGATCTTCATTGGTCCCGATGCACTAGGTATGACACCTAGATCGGAAATGAACTCCTTCATCCAGACTCCTTCATTTGCTGCTTCCGAAGCAGCTATGTACTCCGCTTCGCATGTAGATCCCGCCATGACGCTTTGTTTAGAACTGCACCAACTGACAGCTCCACCGTTCAATATAAACACTTATCCGGTTTGCGATTTAGAAGCTTGCATCGACATAACCATTTATGACTAGCTCTTTGTCACCTCCATAAATGAGAAACATATCCTTAGTCCTTTTCAGGTATTTCAGGATATTCTTCACCGCTGTCCAGTGATCCACTCCTGGATTACTTTGGTACCTCCATGCCAAACTTATTGCTAAGCATACATCAGGTCTGGTACACAACATTGCATACATGATAGAGCCTATGGCTGAAGCATAGGGAACATCTTTCATTTTCTCTCTATCTTCTGCTATGGTCGGGCATTGAGTCTGAATCAACTTCACACCTTGTAATACAAGCAAGAATCCTTTCTTTGCCTGATCCATTTTGAACTTTTTCAAAACTTTATCAAGGTATGTGCTTTGTGAAAGTCCAATCAAGCGTCTTGATCTATCTCTATAGATCTTGATGCCCAATATGTAAGCAGCTTCACCGAGGTCTTTCATCGAAAAACTTTTATTCAAGTATCCCTTTATGCTATCCAAAAATTCTATATCATTTCCAATTAACAATATGTCATCTACATATAATATCAGAAATGCTACAGAGCTCCCACTCACTTTCTTGTAAATACAGGCTTCTCCAAAAGTCTGTATAAAACCATATGCTTTGATCACACTATCAAAGCATTTATTCCAACTCCGAGATGCTTGCACCAGTCCATAAATGGATCACTGGAGCTTGCACACTTTGTTAGCACCTTTTGGATCGACAAAACCTTTTGGCTGCATCATATACAACTCTTCTTCCAGAAATCCATTCAGGAATGCAGTTTTGACATCCATTTGCCAAATTTCATAATCATAAAATGCGGCAATTCCTAACATGATTCGGACAGACTTAAGCATCGCTATGGGTGAGAAAGTCTCATCATAGTCAACCCCTTGAACTTGTCGAGAACCTTTCACAACAAGTCGAGCTTTGTAGACAGTTACATTACCATCAGTGTCAGTCTTCTTCTTGAAGATCCATTTATTCTCGATGGCTTGCCGATCATCGGACAAGTCAACCAAAGTCCATACTTTGTTTTCATACATGGATCCCATCTCAGATTTCATGGCCTCAAGCCATTTTGCGGAATCTGGGCTCATGATGGCTTCCTCATAGTTCGTAGGTTCGCCGTGGTCAAGTAACATGACTTCCAGAATAGGATTACCGTACCACTCTGGTGCGGATCTTATTCTGGTAGACCTATGAGGTTCGGTAGTAACTTGATCTGAAGTTTCATGATCGTTATCATTAGCTTCCTCACTGATTGGTGTAGTTGTCACAGGAACCGGTTCTTGTGACGAACTACTTTTCAATAAGGGAGCATGTACAATTACCTCATCAAGTTCTACTTTCCTCCCACTCACTTCTTTCGAGAGAAACTCCTTCTCTAGAAAGGATCTGAATTTAGCAACAAAAATCTTGCCCTCAGATCTGTGATAGAAGCTGTACCCAATAGTCTCTTTTGGGTATCCTATGAAGACACATTTCTCCAATTTGGGTTCGAGCTTATCTGGTTGAAGTTTCTTCACATAAGCATCGCAGCCCCAAATTTAAGAAACGACAACTTTGGTTTCTTGCCAAACCACAGTTCATAAGGCGTCGTCTCAACGGATTTTGATGGTGCCCTATTTAATGTGAATGCGGCCGTCTCTAAAGCATAACCCCAAAACGATTGCGGTAAATCAGTAAGAGACATCATATATCGCACCATATCTAGTAAAGTACGATTACGACCTTCAGACACACCATTTTGTTGTGGTGTTCTGGGTGGCGTGAGTTGCGAAACTATTCCACATTGCTTCAAATGTAAACCAAACTCATAACTCAAATATTCTCCTCCACGATCAGATCATAGAAATTTTATTTTCTTGTTACGATGATCTTCCACTTCACTCTGAAATTCTTTGAACTTTTCAAATGTTTCAGACTTGTGTTTCATCAAGTAGATATACCCATATCTGCTCAAATCATCTGTGAAGGTGAGAAAATAATGATACCCGCTGAGGGAGTCCTGGATTAGGGGGTATCCAGACAGCCGGATTGTATACATCGTCCGGACTATTGAAGCGTGAAGATACAAGACTCAAGACTTCGGCCAGTGTCCGGATGGGACTCTCCTTTGCGTGGAAGGCAAGCTTGGCGATCCGGATATTGTGTTTCCTTCCTTGTAACCTACTCCATGTAAACCCTAGCCCTCTCCGATGTCTATATAAACTGGAGAGGTTGGTCCTTAGAAGGCTGATCACAATTACAATCATACCATCATAGGCTAGATCTTAGGGTTTAGCCTCTACGGTCTCGTGGTAGATCTACTCTTGTACTACTCATATCTTTAATATTAATCAAGCAGGAAGTAGGGTTTTACCTCCATCGAGAGGGCTCGAACCTGGGTAAACATTGTGTCGCTTGCTTCCTGTTACCATCAGCCTAGACGCACAGATCGGGACCCCCTACCCGAGATCCACCGGTTTTGACACCGACATTGGTGCTTTCATTGAGAGTTCCTCTGTGTCATCACCGCGGGGCTCGATGGCGCCTTCAATTGTCAACAACACGGTCCAAGGGGAGACTTTTCTCTCGAGACAGATCTTTGTGTTCGGTGGCTTCGCACTGCGGGACAATTCGCTTGGCCATCTGGAGCAGATCGATAGCTACGCCCCCGGTCACCAGGTCAGGTTCGGAAACTTGAACTACACAACGGATATTCGTGGACACTTGATCTTCGACGCATTTGGGCCTGCGCCAGGAGCACCGAACAGTCACGATGAGCACGGCTTAGACCTGCTGTCGGACGAAACTCAGGATATCACCCCTGCAGAAGCCTCGGATCTAAATCCGGAGCAGGTTGCGTTGCCTAAGGACGGAGGGCTGTACCCCACCCCACAGGCCGCACACTCATCGGCGGTGGAGCCAAACACATGCCTCGGCTCTGTGAAAGCCTGTAACCCCGGGCCCCTGGATTCGTATCCGGTTGTTGGCTTCGGTC
Source organism: Triticum dicoccoides (assembly GCF_002162155.2). Lineage (NCBI taxonomy): Eukaryota > Viridiplantae > Streptophyta > Magnoliopsida > Poales > Poaceae > Triticum > Triticum dicoccoides. The sequence goes on from NC_041385.1 coordinate 600,984,852, forward strand.
CGCACACCCTCGAGCCGGCCGAGCCAGGCTGGGCTCCGGTAATGGAGTTCACCGCCGCGGACATCTTCCAGCACTCGCCCTTTGGCGACATGCTGACCTCACTAAAGTCTCTCTCTTTGTCAGGAGGCTCTGGGCCGAACTATGTCCGGCTTGAGTGGGAAGCAGGCGACGAAGAAATTCGCTGCCCACCCACCACCCACTTCATTGCCACGGTCAATGATTTAACCGACGTGCTTGAATTTGACTCCGAAGACATCGACGGTATGGATGACGATGCAAGAGAATCACTGGAGCCACCGCTCACAGGGCGGTGGACGACCACCTCCTCATACGATATATACATGGTGGACACTCCGAAGGAAACCAATGGCGATGAGGCAACGGAGGATAACCCCTCAGGGAGAAAAGCAAAAGCATGGGCGTCGTCGGCGCCGCTCCAAGCCCCGCCACAGCAATACCGGCCCCGGAGATGAAAGCAATCCAGATGGCGCCAAATAGGAATACAACCCTGACCAGCCCGCCTTCGAGCAGGCCGAACAGGAAGATGAGCAGGTCAGCCTAGACGAATAGGCGACCGAGATATCCGGAGGAGAACAACTATATGCCCCCTCCGAAGACGAGATTAGCCTCGGCGACCACGAGTTCGGCGTGTCTGATGATCCCGTGGAGCATGAGCGCTTCAAGCGTCAGCTTATTGCCACTGCGAGGAGCCTGAAGAAGAAGCAGGAGCAACTCCAGGCTGATCAAGACCTGCTCACAGATAGATGGACTGAAGTCCTGGCAGCCAAGGAATACGGATTCGAGCGCCAAACGGCTGACCGGCCACCCCATGGCCGGGATAAAACGGAATATCAGCCCGAATACCAGCCCGCACCCCCACGCCAATACACTACGGCCCGGGGCAACAACCGAGACCTGCAAGATATTCTAGAAAATAAAGTAGGACAGCCAAGATAGATCTACGGATCGCGGGGGCGCGCCCTAGCGCGCGACGATGACCGTCACGCTGGATACATCATCAACAAGTCCGGCCGGGCCGAACACAGCAACCCAGACCAATTCGAACTGCGTAGCCTCATAGCCCGGCATAGAGGCGCCTCACACCCCCTCTGCTTCATTGATGAAGTGATGGATCATGAATTCCCAGAAGGGTACAAACCCGTAAACATCGAATCATACGATGGCACAACAGACCCTGCAGTATGGATCGAAGATTTCCTTCTCCACATTCACATGGCCCGCGGAGACGATCTACATGCCATCAAGTACCTTCCCCTTAAGCTGAAAGGACCAGCCCGACACTGGCTAAACACCCTGCCAGCAAATTCCATTGGCAGTTGGGAAAACCTGGAAGATGCATTCCTCGACAACTTCCAGGGCACATATGTGCGACCACCGGATGCTGATGACCTGAGCCACATTACTCAACAGCCCGGAGAGTCAGCCAGGAAATTCTAGACTCGGTTCCTAACTAAAAAGAACCAAATAGTCGACTGTCCGAATGCCGAAGCCCTGGCGGCTTTTAAGCATAATATCCGTGACGAGTGGCTCGCTCGACACCTCGGCCAGGAAAAACCCAAGTCCATGGCAGCTCTCACAACACTAATGACCCGCTTTTGCGTGGGCGAGGACAGCTGGTTGGCTCATAGCGGCACCACGCCACATTCTGGCACTTCGGATGTCCGCGACAATAATGGCAAGCCACGACGCAACAGACACAAGCGATAGAACAACGGCGACAACACTGAAGACACGATAGTAAACGCCGGATTCAGCGGATCCAAGTCCGGTCAGCGGAAGAAGCCGTTCAAAAGAAACAATCAAGGACCATCCAGTTTGGACTGCATACTGGAGCGCTCGTGCCATATTCATGGCACCCCGGACAAGCCAGCCAACCACACCAACAGAGACTGCTGGGTATTCAAACAGGCCGGCAAAATAAACACCGAAAACAAGGACAAGGGGCTATACAGCGATGATGACGAGGAGCCCCGGCGTCCGAACATGGGGAGACAG
>NC_041385.1:600987216-601047824 GCF_002162155.2 Triticum dicoccoides
GCCACTCATATCCCCAAGCGGGAACGGAAGCGGGCACTACGGGACGTCTACGCGATGGAGCCAGTCGCCCCCAAGTTGAACCCATGGTCAGCTTGTCCGATCACCTTTGATCGTAGGTATCATCCTACTAGCATCCGTCATGGCGGCTCAGCCGCATTGGTCTTAGACCCAATCATTGACGGATTCCACCTACGCGAGTCCTTATGGACGGCGGCAACAGCCTGAACCTGCTTTATCAGGACACAGTGCGCAAAATGGGCATTGACCCTTCAAGGATCAAGCCCACCAAAACCACCTTTAAAGGTGTAATCCCTGGAGTAGAGGCCCACTGTATAGGCTCCATAACATTGGAAGTGGTCTTCGGATCTTCGGACAACTTCTGAAGCGAAGAGTTAGTCTTTGATATCGTCCCTTTCCACAGTGGTTATCATGCACTGCTGGGACGAACCGCATTTGCTAGATTCAATGTGGTACCACATTACGCATACCTCAAGCTCAAGATGCCAGGACCACGCGGGGTCATAACAGTCAACGGAAACATGGACCGCTCTCTCCGAACAGAGGAGCATACTGTAGCCCTCGGGGCGGAAGTACAATGCGGCCTACTCCGACAAACCAATCCGGCAACAACAACTTCGAGCACCGTCAAGAGAGTCCGAAGCACCCCACAACAGGATCATCAAGCACGCCAAGAGCGCGACTAGCAGTTCGGCCTCCGCTCAAGCCCCATCAAAGCAGCATTCGTGCCATGCGTACACAATTACGCACTCAAGATACCATGGGCGTAGGCGGAGGCGCAACAACGACTCAGTCATTAGTGCGGGTAACCGCTACATACCTTAATAATCCTTCCCTTTTACCTTTCAGGACATTGCTTTAGTGCAGCCCCTTCAGAAGAGCCGGATTGACGGACTCACATAGGAGAGATAACCAAGGAGGCAACAGGCATTGTGCACAGAAGGAAATACCCAGGTGGAATCTATTTACGATTGTTATACCTGTTTTATCTATCTGTACGCGGCCTGCCCCTGGATAAGACATGTCAAATAGTCCTATTTATGTCCGCTTAATGCATCCATTGTAAACATACGCTTAAATGTATTATTCATCAATGGGAGATCATATATAGCGTCAGCTTATTTTTCTTATTTGAGCATTTTTTCTTATAAATGTTTATTTGATATTGCATCCGTACACCTTGATACGGTCAGTTTGCCAGGGGCTTCTCATGGCGCCCCGTAATACGGCAAGTAAAGTCCGAACACTTTCAACAGTGCGGCACCCCAAACTTATAGCACTATATGCATCAGCTCCGAATCATGTCTTGGGTCTACAGTTGGGTTAGCCCGGCTCCCTTGTTTTGGTACCTTACATTCCGTTATATCGGCTAAGGTAGCGCAGGGAGAACTACTGCTATTGTGTCCCGGTTCTTTCGGATGAGCACCTCAGTAGAGAAAGCCGAAAACTGACCGACATGATGTGGCGAGAGCTGGTCGCTGTTCGAGAGGTCTTAAAATCCTTAAAGATTTTTCCGCTTTAGGCGATAAATCGGCTTTGTACGATCTAGGCATATATAGCGCCCCAATTCGGCCTTCCGGATTCTAGGGGCTTCGCCGAAATTTAAAATTGTAGACTTCTATGGCTAAGTGAAAGTTATAAAGCCGCATAGTCCGATTGCCTTGTTCGCTGCGCCGGACACCTCCTTAAGGGACCAAACATTTGGATAAAGAGTGTTCGGGTTTTCCACGAACACCCCAGTACTAGTTACGTGGGGGTGGAAGCCGACGACTGGCCTACTTTCAGAATTTTATAAATAGCCGCACAGAAGGTAATATTTTTAATAACAAAAGCGCTACATAGCGCAAGTAACTTCGTCTTTAAATTACAAACATGACAGAAGTGAATTCATTCTAAAAATGGTGTCCTTGGTACATTCATCGGCCACGAGGCGAGCGCCCTTCATCACGCCATCATAGTACATCTCGGGATGGCGATGCGCCTTGCCCTCTGGCGGCCCGTCCTTCACCAGCTTCTCCGCATCCAGCTTGCCCCAATGCACCTTCGCGCGGGCAAAGGCCCGGCGGGCACCCTCAATGCAAACGGATCGCTTGATCACTTCAAGCCGCGGACAGGCATCCACCATCCGCTTGATCAGGCTGAAGTAGCTAGTGGGCAAGAGCTCACCAGGCCACATCCGGACTATGAAATCTTTCATAGCCAGCTCGGCCGCCCTGTGGAGTTCGACCGACTGCTTCAGTTGGTCACTCAGAGGCATTGGGTGTTTGGCCCCAGCATACTGGGACCAGAACAGCTTCTCCACTGAGCTCCCCTCTTGGGCATGGTAGAACTCCGCGGCATCTGATACGCTGCGTGGCAGATCTGCGAATGCTCCTGGAGAGCTCCGAATTCGAGTAAGTAAAAGAAACGCCTCCTCCACATGTTTGCTTTGCATAAAAAATTTCTTACCCGCCACTATCTTTTTGGCCTCCTGGATTTCCTGCTGTGCCTTCTCGGCTTCGGCCTTGGCGTCTTTCATACTCATAAGGGCCTTCGCAAGCTGGGCCTCTTTCACCTTCAGATCATGCTCCACGGGCTCGTACTTCTTGCCGAGGTCCCGGAGCTCTTGCTGTACCTCGCCAACTCTAGCACTTTGCTTTTCGCGCTTCTTGCATTCCAAGGCCGCCTTGTCTTCGGCCTCGGACAGCGCTTTCTCCAGGGATGCCACTTCGGCGGTGGCCCCTATTACACAGTCATGACGCTTTGTCGTTAGACTAACCAATTTTGTCTATCCTTAATTACATAAGAGCGGGGAATCACTTACCCTTGTTCTCTTCGAGCTGCCTCTTCGTGAGGTCGAGCTCTCCCTGCGCCTGCTCCAGGTCCCACTTTAGTTCGGCAACCTCGGCTGTGCGGGCAGCAGCGGCAAGTAGCACATCCTTCTTATTCACGTGAATATTTATTATTAGACTCCTGCGGATTATAATTGACCCGCCGTCTGGTTTTTCTTTCCGAACACCAAACAGAGTATCAGGGGCTACTACCTATCGGGTGGTAATTTTACACATATTTATCACTTACCTCAAAGCCTGTCAGGAGGCTGGTGCAAGCTTCGGTTAGTCCGCTCTTGGCGGACGAAACCTTCCGAATCACCACACTCATAAGAGTACGGTGCTCTTCATCCCTGGAAGCGCCGCGAAGCGCTTCCAGTAGACAATCCGGCGCCTCGGGCGCAATGGAAGTCCTTGACGCAGACGGCTCGCCCTCCCTAACGAGGGGCTGCCTGCCTGAGTCCGGAACCATTGAAGGTTCCGGAACAGTGTTCGGCTGAGAGCCCGGCCTACTGTGGCTCTCATCGACAGGATCTGCGGGGATCTTGAACCCCGCGTGTCCGACATCTAGAATCCCGCCTGGGGGCGTCTCCAGAGTCACCTCCACCCGCTCTGGGAGCCTTCGGTACAATACCTCCGTGTCATCCGCGGGCTGAGGAGAGTGGCCGTCGGAAGCGAATTCATCTCCGAATCGCTCAGGGACCCGGAAGAAGATACCTCGGGGTGAGCCCTGGCCGGACTGCATATATGTTCAACGTTATAAAAAAGCTATGGATTGAAGTCATGATAGAGTTGTTGGGGAACGTAGCAGAAATTCAAAATTTTCCTACGTGTCACCAAGATCTATCTATGGAGAAACCAGCAACGAGGGGAAGGAGAGTGCATCTACATACCCTTGTAGATTGCTAAGCGGAAGCGTTCAAGAGAACGGGGTTGAAGGAGTCGTACTCGTCGTGATCCAAATCACCGGAGATCCTAGTGCCGAACGGACGGCACCTCCGCGTTCAACACACGTACAGCCCGGTGACGTCTCCCATGCCTTGATCCAGCAAGGAGAGAGGGAGAGGTTGAGGGCAGCACAACGGCGTGGTGGTGGTGGAGGAGCATGGCAATCCTGCAGGGCTTCGCCAAGCACCACGGGAGAGGAGGAGTACTTGGGAGAGGGGAGGGCTGCGCCAGAACTTGTAGTGCGGCTGCCCTCCCACCCCCACATATATATAGGGGCAAGGGAGAGGGGGGCCGGCCCCCTCAGATCCAATCTGAGGAGGGGGCGGCGGCCAAGGGGGGGAGGAGTGCCTCCCAAGTCAAGTGGAGGCCCTCCCCCTTAGGGTTTTCCCCTTCCCATGCGCATGGGCCTTGGGGGGGCTGGTGCCCCTGGCCCATTAAGGCTAGGGCGCCCCCCTACAGCCCATGCTACTGTATTGGACGTGGTGGAACAATTTCCGGACCTCCGGACCCCTCCGGAATCTTCCGGAACCTTCTGGAAGCTTCCCGATACAATACCGAAAAAACCCGAACTTTTTTCGGAACTCGAACAACAACTTTCCATATATAAATCTTTACCTCCGGACCATTCCGGAACTCCTCGTGACGTCCGGGATCTCATCCGGGACTCCGAACAACATTCGGTAACCACATACAAACTTCCTTTATAACCCTAGCGTCATCGAACCTTAAGTGTGTAGACCCTACGGGTTCGGGAGACATGTAGACATGACCGAGACGTTCTCCGGTCAATAACCAACAGCGGGATCTAGATACCCATGTTGGCTCCCACATGTTCCACGATGATCTCATTGGATGAACCACGATGTCATGGACTCAATGAATCCCGTATACAATTCCCTTTGTCTAGCGGTATTTTACTTGCCCGAGATTCGATCGTCGGTATACCGATACCTTGTTCAATCTCTTTACCGGCAAGTCTCTTTACTCGTTCCGTAACACATCATCCCGTGATCAACCCCTTGGTCACATTGTGCACATTATGATGATGTCCTACCGAGTGGGCCCAGAGATACCTCTCCGTTTACACGGAGTGACAAATCCCAGTCTCGATTCGTGCCAACCCAACAGACACTTTCGGAGATACCTGTAATGCACCTTTATAGCCACCCAGTTACGTTGTGACGTTTGGTACACCCAAAGCATTCCTACGGTATTCGGGAGTTGCACAATCTCATGGTCTAAGGAAAAGATAGTTGACATTAGAAAAGCTTTAGCATACGAACTACACGATCTTTGTGCTAGGCTTAGGATTGGGTCTTGTCCATCACATCATTCTCCTAATGATGTGATCCCGTTATCAACGACATCCAATGTCCATAGCCAGGAAACCATGACTATCTGTTGATCACAACGAGCTAGTCAACTAGAGGCTCACTAGGGACATATTGTGGTCTATGTATTCTCACGTGTATTACGATTTCCGGATAATACAGTTATAGTATGAATAAAAGACTATTATCATGAACAAAGAAATATAATAATAACACTTTTATTATTGCCTCTAGGGCATATTTCCAACAGTCTCCCACTTGCATTAGAGTCAATAATCTAGTTCACATCGCCATGTGATTAACATTGATAGGTCACATCACCATGTGACCAACATCCAAAGAGTTTACTAGTGTCACTAAACTAGTTCACATCATCATGTGATTAAGACTCAATGAGATCTGGGGTTTGATCATGTTTTGCTTGTGAGAGAGGTTTTAGTCAACGGGTCTGCAACATTCAGATCCGTATGTACTTCGCAAATCTCTAGGTCATATTGTAAATGCTGCTTCCACGCTCCACTTGGAGCTATTCCAAATGATTGCTCCACTATACGTATCCGGTTTGCTACTCAGAGTCACTCGGATAGGTGTTAAAGCTTGCATCGACGTAACCCTTTATGTTGAACTCTTTATCACCTCCATAATCAAGAAACATGTCCTTCTTCTTCTAAGGATAATTTTGACCGCTATCTGGTGATTCACTCCTTGATCACCTTTGTAATCTCTTGCCAGATATGTAGCAAGGCACACATCAGGTGCGACACACAACATAGCATACTGTAGAGCCTACGTCTATAGCATAGGGGACGACCTTCGTCCTTTCTCTCTTTTCTGCCGTGGTCGAGCTTTAAGTCTTAACTTCATACCTTACATCTCAGGCAAGAACTCCTTCTATGACTGATCCATCTTGAACACCTTCAAGATCATGTCAAGGTATATGCTCATTTGAAAGTATCATTAAGCGTTTTTTTATCTCCTCATAGATCTTGATGCTCAATGTTCAAGTAGCTTAATCCAGGTTTTCACTTGAAAAACACCTTTCAAATAACCCTATATGCATTCCAGAAATTCTACATCATTTCTGATCATCAATATGTCAACAACATATACTCATCAGAAAGTCTATAGTGCTCCCACTCACTTCTTTGGAAATACAAGTTTCTCATAAACTTTGTATAGACCCAAAATCTTTGATCATCTTATCAAAGCGTACATTCCAACTCCGAGATGCTTACTCCAGTCCTTAGAAGGATCGCTGGAGCCAGCATACCTTTTAGCATCCTTAGGATCGACAAAACCTTTCTAATTGTATCACATACAACCTTTCCTTACGAAGACTGGTAAAGAAACTCTGAAGTAGTACGCGTCCTTGTCACCCTACGAGGTACGGTAGTGACTTGATCTGAAGTTTCATGATCACTATCATAAGCTTCTACTTCAATTGGTGTAGGTGCCACATGAACAACTTCCTGTGCCCTGCTACACACTGGTTGAAGTGATGGTTCAATAACCTCATCAAGTCTCCACCATCCTCCCACTCAATTTTCGAGACGAACTTTTCCTCGAGAAAGGACCCGATTCTAGAAACAATCACTTTTGCTTCCGGATCTGAATTAGGAGGTATACCCAACCATTTTGGGTATCCTATGAAGATGCATTTATCTGTTTTGGGTTTGAGCTTATCACGATGAAACTTTTTCACACAAGCGTCGCAACCCCAAACTTTCAAGAAATGACAGCTTAGGTTTCTCTAAACCATAGTTCTCACAGTGTCATCTCAACGGAATTACGTGGTGCCCTATTAAGGTGAGTGCGGTTGTCTCTAATGCCTAACCCATGAACGATAGTGGTAATTCGATAAGAGACATCATGGTACGCATCATATCCAATAGGATGCAACTATGATGTTCGGACACACCATCACACTATGGTGTTCCAGGCGCTATTAATTGTGAAACAATCTCCACAATGTCTTAATTGTGTGCCAAACTCGTAACTCAGATATTCATCTCTATGATCATATCATAGACATTTTATCCTCTTGTCACAATGATCTTCTACTTCACTCTGAAATTACTTGAACCATTCAATAATTCAGACTTGTGTTTTATCAAGTAAATATACTCAACATCTACTCGAATCATCTGTGAAGTAAGAACATAACGATATTCACTGCATGCCTCAGCACTCATTGGACTGCACACATCAAAATGTGTTACTTCCAACAAGTTGCTATCTTGTTCCATCTTACTGAAACCGAGGCTCTTCAGTCATCTTGCCTATGTGGTATGATTTGCATATCTCAAGTGACTCAAAATCAAGTGAGTCCAAATGATCCATCCGCATGGAGTTTCTTCATGCGTGTACACTAATAGACATGGTTCGCATGTCTCAAACTTTTCAAAAACGAGTGAGTCCAAAGATCCATCAACATGGAGCTTCTTCATGCGTTTTATACCAATATGACTTTCATGGTAGTGCCACAAGTAAGTGGTACTATCATTACTATCTTATATCTTTTGGCATGAAAATGTGTATCACTACGATCGAGATTCAATAAACCATTCCTTTAGGTGCAAGACCATTGAAGGTATTATTCAAATAAATAGAGTAACCATTATTCTCTTTAAATGAATAACCGTATTGCGATAGACATAATCCAATCATGTCTATGCTCAACGCAAACACACAATGACAATTATTCAGGTTTAATAATAATCTTGATGGTAGAGGGAGCGTGCGATGTTTGATCACATCAAACTTGGAAACACTTCCAACACATATCGTCAGCTCACCTTTAGCTAGTCTCGGTTTATTCCGTAGCTCTTTTATTTCGAGTTACTAACACTTAGCAACTAAACTGGTATCTTAATACCCTGGTGCTACTAGGAGTACTAGTAAAGTACACATTAACATAATGTATATCCAATATACTTCTATCGACTTTGCCAGCCTTCTCATCTACCAAGTATCTAGGGTAATTCTGCTCCAGTGGTTGTTCCCCTTATCACAGAAGCACTTAGTCTCGGGTTTGGGTTCAACCTTGGGTTTCTTCACTAGAGCAGCAGCTGATTTGCCGTTTCATGAAGTATCCCTTCTTGCCCTTGCCCTTCTTGAAACTAGTGGTTTCACCAACCATCAACAATTGATGCTCCTTCTTGATTTCTACTTTCGCGGTGTCAAACATCGTGAATACCTCAAGGATCATCATATCTATCCCTGATATGTTATAGTTCATCACAAAGCTCTAGCAGCTTGGTGGCAATGACTTTGGAGAAACATCACTATCTCATATGGAAGATCAACTCCCACTCGATTCAAGTGATTGTTGCACTCAGACAATCTAAGCACAAGCTCAACGATTGAGCTTTTCTCCCTTAGTTTGCAGGTTAAGAAAATCGTCGGAGGTCTTATACCTCTTGACGTGGGCACGAGCCTGAAATCCCAATTTCAGCCCTCGAAAACATCTCATATGTTCCGCGACGTTTCGAAAAACGTCTTTGGTGCCTCAACTCTAAACCGTTTAACTGAACTATCACGTAGTTATCAAAACGTGTATGTCCGATGTTCGCAACATCCACAAATGACGTTTGGGGTTCAGCACACTGAGCGGTGCATTAAGGACATAAGCTTTCTACTGTCCGCATAATCGCTACTGTCAACTTTCAACTATATTTTCTCTAGGAACATATCTAAACAGTGGAACTACAGCGCGAGCTTACGACATAATTTGCAAAAGGTCTTTTGACTATGTTCAGGATAATTAAGTTCATCTTATGAACTCCGACTCAGATAGACATCCCTCTGGACATCTAAGTGATTACATGATCCGAGTCAACTAGGCCGTGTCCGATCATCACGTGAGACGGACTAGTCATCATCGGTGAACATCTTCATGTTGATCGTATCTACTATACGACTCATGCTCGACCTTTCGGTCTCCGTGTTCCGAGGCCATGTCTGTACATGCTAGGCTCGTCAAGTTAACCCTAAGTGTATTGCATGTGTAAATTTGTCTTACACCCGTTGTATGTGAACATAAGGATCTATCACACCCGATCATCACGTGGTGCTTCGAAGCGACGAACTTTAGCAACGGTGCACAGTTAGGGGAGAACACTTCTTGAAATTGGTGTAAGGGATCATCTTATTTACTACCGTCGTTCTAAGTAAACAAGATGCATAAACATAATAAACATCACATGCAATTATATAGTAGTGACATGATATGGCCAATATCATATAGCTCCATTGATCTCCATCTTCGGGGCTCCATGATCATCATCGTCACCGGCATGACACCATGATCTCCATCATCATGATCTCCATCATCGTGTCTTCATGAAGTTGTCTCGGCAGCTATTACTTCTACTACTATGGCTACCGGTTAGCAATAAAGTAAAGTAATTACATGGCGTTGTTTAATGACACGCAGGTCATACAATAAATAAAGACAACTCCTATGGCTCCTGCCGGTTGTCATACTCATCGACATGCAAGTTGTGAATCCTATTACAAGAACATGATCAATCTCATACATCACATATCATTCATCACATTCTTCTTGGCCATATCACATCACAAAGCATACCCTGCAAAAACAAGTTAGACGTCCTCTAATTGTTGTTTGCATGTTTTACGTGGCTGCTATGGGTTTCTAGCAAGAACGTTTCTTACCTACGCAATACCACAACGTGATATGCCAATTGCTATTTACCCTTCATAAGGACCCTTTTCATCGAATCCGTTCCGACTAAAGTGGGAGAGACTGGCACCCGCTAGCCATCTTATGCACCAAGTGCATGTCAGTCGGTGGAACCTGTCTCACGTAAGAGTACGTGTAAGGTCGGTCCGGGCCGCTTCATCCCACAATACCGTCGAAACAAGATTGGACAAGTAACGGTAAGCATATTGAACAAAATCAACACCCACAACTACTTTGTGTTCTACTCGTGCAAAGAATCTACGCAATAGACCTAGCTCATGATGCCACTGTTGGGGAACGTAGCAGAAATTCAAAATTTTCCTACGTGTCACCAAGATCTATCTATGGAGAAGCCAGCAACGAGGGGAAGGAGAGTGCATCTACATACCCTTGTAGATCGCTAAGCGGAAGCGTTCAAGAGAACGGGGTTGAAGGAGTCGTACTCGTCGTGATCCAAATCACCGGAGATCCTAGTGCCGAACGGACGGCACCTCCGCGTTCAACACACATACAGCCCGGTGACGTCTCCCATGCCTTGATCCAGCAAGGAGAGAGGGAGAGGTTGAGGAAGACTCCATCCAGTAGCAGCACAACGGCGTGGTGGTGGTGGAGGAGCATGGCAATCCTGCAGGGCTTCGCCAAGCACCACGGGAGAGGAGGAGTACTTGGGAGAGGGGAGGGCTGCGCCAGAACTTGTAGTGCGGCTGCCCTCCCACCCCCCACATATATATAGGGGCAAGGGAGAGGGGGGCCGACCCCCTCAGATCCAATCTGAGGAGGGGGCGGCGGCCAAGGGGGGAGGAGTGCCTCCCAAGTCAAGTGGAGGCCCTCCCCCTTAGGGTTTTCCCCTTCCCATGCGCATGGGCCTTGGGGGGGCTGGTGCCCCTAGCCCATTAAGGCTAGGGCGCCCCCCTACAGCCCATGCTACTGTATTGGACGTGGTGGAACAATTTCCGGACCTCCGGACCCCTCCGGAATCTTCCGGAACCTTCTGGAAGCTTCCCGGTACAATACCGAAAAAACCCGAACTTTTTTCGGAACCCGAACAACAACTTTCCATATATAAATCTTTACCTCTGGACCATTCCGGAACTCCTCGTGACGTCCGGGATCTCATCCGGGACTCAGAACAACATTCGGTAACCACATACAAACTTCCTTTATAACCCTAGCATCATCGAACCTTAAGTGTGTAGACCCTACGGGTTCGGGAGACATGTAGACATGACCGAGACGTTCTCCGGTCAATAACCAACAGCGGGATCTGGATACCCATGTTGGCTCCCACATGTTCCACGATGATCTCATCGGATGAACCACGATGTCATGGACTCAATGAATCCCGTATACAATTCCCTTTGTCTAGCGGTATTTTACTTGCCCGAGATTCGATCGTCGGTATACCGATACCTTGTTCAATCTCGTTACCGGCAAGTCTCTTTACTCGTTCCGTAACACATCATCCCGTGATCAACCCCTTGGTCACATTGTGCACATTATGATGATGTCCTACCGAGTGGGCCCAGAGATACCTCTCCGTTTACACGGAGTGACAAATCCCAGTCTCGATTCGTGCCAACCCAACAGACACTTTCGGAGATACCTGTAATGCACCTTTATAGCCACCCAGTTACGTTGTGACGTTTGGTACACCCAAAGCATACCTACGGTATCCGGGAGTTGCACAATCTCATGGCCTAAGGAAAAGATACTTGACATTAGAAAAGCTTTAGCATATGAACTACACGATCTTTGTGCTAGGCTTAGGATTGGGTCTTGTCCATCACATCATTCTCCTAATGATGTGATCCCGTTATCAACGACATCCAATGTCCATAGCCAGGAAACCATGACTATCTGTTGATCACAACGAGCTAGTCAACTAGAGGCTCACTAGGGACATATTGTGGTCTATGTATTCACACGTGTATTACGATTTCTGGATAATACAGTTATAGTATGAATAAAAGACTATTATCATGAACAAAGAAATATAATAATAACACTTTTATTATTGCCTCTAGGGCATATTTCCAACAAGAGTGCGGACACTTACGATCACAGTGGGGGCTTCCCCTGGGCAGCCACCCCTCCTCGCTGAGAGCGGCCATGGCGGAGTAGTCCGGAAGGGACACCTTTCCCTTCTTGGACGTCCCAGCCTCCCCTTCCGGGGCGGCTTTTCTCTTTTTCTCCTCCCAGTGCGGGGAGGTACAATTTCTTCTTGCTTCTCCCCGCCTCCGCAGGAGGAATCTGTTTCGTCGTCATCAAACGACGTGGGTATGACGGCCTTGCACCGAGGGCCTTTTCCGGCCCCCTGGTCCGCCTCCCTAGGCCCTTCATCCTTTCCGGATGGGGTGTCTTCTTCTTCTTCCTCCTCCCCTTCGTGGGAGGAGTGTGCCTCGTCGTCTTCGGATGAGGCTTCCGGCACAACCTTACGCCAGAGACCTTTTCGGATCCCCGGGGCCTTCTTCTTGGCCTTCTTCTTCGGCACCTTGTAAGGAGCCGGGACCAGCATCTCCGTTAAGAGAGCATTAGCTGGGCCTTCTGGCAGCGGAGCCGGACAGTCAACCTGCTCCGCTGTCTTCACATAATCATGAGCAAATATGCACAGTTACATAAGACTCCCCCATAAATATACTGGAAGAACTGAATCCGGTGGTAGCCTGAAAATGCACCTGGCTAGGAGGCCGCACGGCGTGGATCCTGCGGTCCTCCGATGTGGGAGGAGGTACTACGGAGGCCTTGAACAACACCTTCCATGCGCCTTTATGCGTCATATCGTAGAGCCTCTGAAGCATCTAGTGTTCGGCCGGGACGAACTCCCACAGATTGAATGCCCGCCTTTGGCACGGCAGAATCCGGCGAACGAGCATGACCTGGATCACGTTGACAAGCTTGATGTTCTTGTCCTTCATGCTCCTGATGCAGGTTTGGAGTCCGGTCAGCTCTGTAGATTCACCCCAGGATAGGCCCTTCCTTTCCCAGGAGGTGAGTCGCATGGGGGTGCCGGGTCGGAACTCGGGGGCTGCTGCCCAGTTTGTGGCGCGCGGCTCGGTGATGTAGAACCACCCTGACTGCCACCCCTTCACGGTTTCCACAAAGGAGCCGTCAAGCCAGGTGACGTTAGGCATCTTGCCCACCATGGCTCCTCCGCACTCCGCTTGCTGGCCGCTCACAATCTTCGGCTTCACGCAGAAGGTTTGCAGCCACAAGCCGAAATGAGGCTTGATACGCAGGAATGCCTCGCATATGACGATGAACGCCGAAATGTTGAGGACGAAATTCGAGGCTAGATCATAGAAATCTAGCCCGTAGTAGAACATGAGCCCGCGGACGAAGGGATGAAGTGGAAATCCTAGTCCACGGACGAAGTGGGCGACAAACACGACCCTCTCGTGGGGTCCTGGTGTCAGAATGACTTGCCCGACGTCCGGTAGCTGGTGCGCTACGTCTGCGGCCAAGTATCCGGCCGCCCGAAGATTTGCAATATGCTTCTCCTTGACGGTGGAAGGCACCCACTTGCCTCCTGCTCCAGACATGTTTAGCTATGCGGAGAAGACTTGGGCTTGGGCGCTGGAGCTCGAGGGGGCAAGAGTGGGCAAAGGAGGAAGAAGGCGTGGGTAAAAATGGGGAAGTCTTATCCCTTTATAGAGGCGACGAAAGCGGTGCGCCTCCCCACTTGCCCGTTGGGAATCGCTTGCTTCCCAAGCGCCACGATTGATGGCGTCGTGGGATTACCCATACCCGTATTGATGAGAATCCCGTGATAAGGGGACACGATCTCTGCTTTGACAAGACGTGTCAGGGAAACTGCCTCGCAATATGTGCTGCGGCTGGTTGCAGGAAAACAGTTTGAATAATGACCTGACCGTAATGACACGTCGCGTTGTCTAAAAAGTTGTCAGCAGATTGCATTTGTGAAATATCATTCTCTCTACAGCGGTATGTGAAGATTATTTTGTGGATCCGGACACGACTCAAGTGTTCGATGATTACCTTGGAGTATTCGGAGGAGGAACCCGCCTTGTAATGCCGAAGACAAGACTGCGCGCCGGACTCATCGTCATTGAAGCCTGGTTCATGGGCTACTAAGAGAGTCCTGGATTAGGGGGTATCCAGACAGCCGGACTGTATACATCATCCGGACTATTGAAGCATGAAGATACAAGACTCAAGACTTCGGCCCGTGTCTGGATGGGACTCTCCTTTGCATGGAAGGCAAGCTTGGCGATCCGGATATTGTGTTTCCTTCCTTGTAACCGACTCCATGTAAACCCTAGCCCTCTCCGGTGTCTATATAAACCGGAGAGGTTGGTCCTTAGAAGGTCGATCACAATTACAATCATACCATCATAGGCTAGCTCTTAGGGTTTAGCCTCTATGATCTCATGGTAGATCTAATCTTGTACTACTCATATCTTCAATATTAATCAAGCAGGAAGTAGGGTTTTACCTCCATCGAGAGGGCCCGAACCTGGGTAAACATTGTGTCCCCTAATGTGTAGTAATATTGTACTTGTACGTACCAAATCAATTCGCACTTCCCTCAACCAAAAAGAAAACAAAAAAAATAAAACTATTCACACCACACAAAGAGAGAGTCTTGCCCCATTTTACTATACAAATGCTATTCAAAGCTACTCCCTCCTTCCATCTATATAGGGCCTAATGCGTTTTTCGATGCTAACTTTGACCAAATATTAGAGCAATGATATATGACATGCAACTTACACAAAGCACACTGTTAACTTCGTCTGTGAAAGGTTCTTTCAATGATATAATTTCCACATTGTGCATGTCATGTACTATTAATCTTGTCAATAGTCAAAGGCGGTCTTGAAAATCTCATTACTCCCTATATAGATGGAAGGAGGGAGTATGAATCCATGTTATGTCCGATTAAATTTTTTCGCTTGCTGTATAATGCATGTAACCTACTCATACCAAGATTTTAGTGCATTCCAAATGTCTATACTACCGCTGCAATTCGAACTAAATTTGTATTCGTTTCTCTATTTCAATAAGAATCTACAATCATGATTGTTGCCAACTTCAACCATCATAGTTTCCTTGCTATCCGCCAGATATAAATCGGACGGCCTATAATGCAGGATGGCAGGCACACCATCATCAACAACTCCGTTTTCTATAAGAGTAGAGATAAAATATATTAAATGTAGTATAACATGTTCATAAACACACCATGTGTATCACCGTTATATATATTCACACATGCGTTGGTTTAAAACACTATGATAAATTCTTCAAATATCTGAGTTCGCTTTTTATAATGAAGTATATATGATCTCTATTCGTCTTTTACACTCACACAACCCTCTTATCTTTGTAGCTAGCCCTAACTTTCTCTTGTGCATGCACACGCCCGCATCCCTCTCACCCTCCCTTAGCATTCTCTAGCTCCATCGCGCAAATTCATCTTTTCACTTTAGGTCGTTCACCCATGGTGTGTGTAGGCCCCCTAGCTCCTTCTTTACGGCACACATCAATCGATATGCCTCTCTAGCCAGGTGTGCCTAGCACAAACACAAGCTTCCCCTCTTCTCTTGTCACCGTCCATGCCTCACTCCCACCACTCTTTTCATCGTTCTCGTACTCGCACACTCCTCCCTGCTCGATATAGTATGCCTCTCGTACCACCTCCTACATGCATCCCTTTCTCTCTATCCTTCTCCTCGTGCCTCATTTGCTTCTAACACACACATGCATGTATACCGATCGATCTCCCAACATATACCTAGATCGACTTTAACTACCCCCCATCGATCGACGTACCTCACAATTTATGTCTCTCCTTTCTCTAACAAAGGGCGATTGATCTTCCTATGTAGTTATGTCTGCTTACAACAGCCACATCATCCCCCCTCGTTATTCGTGCATGCCTCCTGACCCGTCTCTCACACGCACGTGCACAGACAACAATCATCCATCTCCTCTCTTATTGATATTGCGGGCGTGCCCTCCGTTTGTCTAGAAAGCCTATCCCACCATTTGTTAGAAGGAACTCCACTACCACCACCTCCAACACTCTAGCTCTGTCTCTCTCCCAACCTTATTCCTCTCCTGCACATATGCATGGATGCCGATCGATCTCCCTTAATACATGAGGCAGATCAATCTCCTTAATACATGAGGTAGGCCTCTCTCCTCCTCCACACATATACCAGCCATTGTACCTCTATAGTTAATTGGGCCTCCCTCTTCCCCCACCACACACCGATAGTCGAGCGCTGCAGGTAGGTATCCATGCCACAGAGACAAACTGCATATGTCCCCTCTCACGTTCCAGTAGGCCAGCCACTCTATATCTTTGACATGGGCACACACAAATTCGATGGCACTCTTTATCGATTGCGTGCGCACACACACACACACACACACACACACATCATCCCTCTTTTCGATTCTATGGACACCTCAAGCCGATGATACCTCCACTCTCTTCTCGTGGATCGCCCCCTCTATATATATGTTATATCCAGGACTCTATTTCACGCACATTGCATATGTTACATTTTTTTATTGACCTCCTCCCCAAAAAAACTCTCAAGAACCCACACACTATATCTCTCTAGGTTTGTATCTCTCTCACACAACCCCACGTAGGTGGTGTACGTATACAAGAAGAGACTAGGTGCACCGTGCACGTACTCACGCTTCGTGCCCAGCCACACCCGCGCGGGTACATGGTGGAGCTCATTTCTTTACGAAATGGCAGCCCACGTGCTAATTTGAACGCCTGTAGCAGTTGTTTACCTAGGGAGGTCGTGTACCACGCCTGCACGAAACAAAGTTCGACTTGACGCATTGCCGCATTATTTTTAAATAAAGTTATAGCGCTCAATGGCACGTATACAGAATATAAAACGATTTTTATGGAGAAAAAGGTAGTCCTCTCACTATATACAATGGAGCCTTGCGTGCCTGGTTTGTCGCTCTTCAGAATATCTCACACAAAGCTGCGGTGGCCTCTCTCTCTCTCACCGTTGGTCACTGATCCGGCCGCATCCTGTCCGCCGGGGGAAAGGGAGTGCGGTGGCCTCTCTCTATCTCACCGTTGGTCACTGATCCAGCCGCATCCAGTCCGCCGGGGGAAAGGGAGGAAGTGCATCGTTTCTCCGTTCGACGGCGCCGAGGCAGCACATCCCGATCTGCGGTACATGCCGTTCTCTGTGACCAAGCTCCAGCGCGGCAGGGCCTATGCCACCTGCTCGCAGATTCCGCCCGCCGCTGCTCACCTAGTTACATCCCGACGACCTCGAGGTATCCCCTCCGGCCTTGCTCCACTGCCCGTCTTCCCACGTCGCTGCATGTGGATCTTCCATAGTTCTTTGCCCAAAACGTAGCTCGTCCAGAGTACTTTCCATATTGCATTCTCGTCCTCACACCGTTTTAGACAAACACAACCGTGTTGTTATCTTCCCTTAGGGCAAGGAATATGCTTCTTTTTTGTCGTGGCATGTGTCATCAACTGTTATTGGCCAGTAATTGTTTCCTTTCTACCTCTTTTTTGCAAACAGGGCTATCACTTTCACCTCGTTGCTATTGCGAACTTTTGGTGAACTGCACAAATCACTTTTTTTCTTAAGAGTGTTTTGTGCAGTTGTACTAAAATGTCACACGGGCAACGTCTCTACATTTCAGTGCGACTGCACAAAGGGAGATTGCTTTTGCTCTATCCTCCTCATCCAACTCCGAGCCTAATCGTGTCCAACTAGTTAGTCTTAAGAGAGACTGCAAAGGTGACCGGCTTCTATTTTTGTGTTTATTGTTTCATCAGCAGTCCTCTATCATCGTAATCAGACTTAATATCTTTGGAACAGGGACACTCAGCTCTATTTTAGTGGAACTGCACAAAATGATCGGAATGTTGCATGCTCTAGGCAGCTACTTTTTTTCCCAACATGCCTTGTTGATTTAGACAGAGCTGGGGGGACGTTGCTGCCAATGAAAGCATGGATCAATTTTAATTTAACACCTTGTCACAACTCTGTCTTCAGTTGTGATGTAATTATTAGCTCTGATATGCTAAAATTGACATGCATTAGCAAGGAAGTTAGTTTTTTATTGTTTCCGAAAGAGCATCAATGGCAAGACACGTGAAACAAAAGCTGAAAGCTCACACCATTGTACAATTTCATGTCGCTGGAAAATTATTTATATAGTACATCAATTATGTAAACAAATGATGGAAGCTTGATAGCATTGCCAAAAGCCTCTTCATCATCCGGGTCCATGTGCCATGCACAAAATTATACTCCTTCATTCCTAAATATTTGTCTTTTTACAAATTTCAAACGGGCATATTTTAGAGTGTAGATTCACTCATTTTGCTTCGTATGTGTACTCCCTCCGTTCCTAAATATTCTATTCGTCTTTCTAGAGATTTCAACAAGTGACTACATACAGAGCAAAATGAGTGAATCTACAGTCTAAAATATGTACTATATATACATCCCTATGTGCCAGTCCATTTGAAATCTCTAAAAAGACAAATATTTGAGTAGTCACTCGTTGAAATCTCTAGAAAGACAAATATACTCTAGAGTATATTTAAGAACCGAGGGGGTAGTGCACAACCGCATGGGAGACTCATCCCGGTCGTTGCGCCGCATTAATAGTGAGTAATGAGCAGTCAAATCGTAAGCCCCACCTTTCCCACTGTAAGTTGCTCTGAAGAAGCAACCATCAATACGCTCTTGTTTGAATCCGCTCATACTACTCCATCCATCACTGTTTATACAGCGCGCTTCAGAAAAAAGAAAAAAAAATCTGTGGAACCAAGGCGACCAGCGATCGACCTGAAAAATAGCATTGGTAGTTATAGCACGGCGTCTATTACTAGAGGGAATAATGCGTACACACATGCATGCAGTGCTTCCACCCCGGGTGCACACATGCATGCACTTACTCCACTCCATAGTATAGTACAGAGTACATGGAGAGAAAATTGTGGACTTGATTGCGGTTACCACGCCCTAATTAATTGAGCATTAAACCAAACGCGTCTACAGTCTCTCTGGTGGTGGAAATGCATTGAGAGAAATGCATCATAATGAAGCGCGCCCTATAAACTGTGATGGAGGGAGGAGTAGTATGAAGGTGCAAAACCAAGTACGCGTATGGCCAGTCGGTCAACGCACCTCCTCTTTTGGCATATCACTGACATGTGGGACAGGAGTGTGAGCAAACCGATCTCAATTGAAGGCAAAGAGCCAACCCGCCGTTCCTTGAGAGAGACGAGGAGCGAGAACACACAGTCGGGCTCGCATGGAGGCCAAGATATATTCGAGCATGGTTGGTTGATCGATATCATTCATTACATGTTGGGCTGCCAGTTTCCGCCCTTCTCCGGAATAAACGTGTACTTTATCAGAGATAAAAAAAGAGTATAGACGCTCCACCATGCGGTTCTAGTAGTAGTACTACTTGTACTACTGCGCTTGGCTCTTCGCCTCTTTGTGAAGTCGAACAATGATTGTACTCCGCATGTTGGGTACTACAGTGTATGCCTCTGACAATCAGACACTGAATGGACTGATGCATGTCCACCGAGGGTAGGTTGCATTAGTCAAAAGGTGTAAGCGAGCTTCACCTTGTCCTACAAGCTTCTCCTCATTCTGCGAGTTGATGGGACACACCAAAAAGTAGTGCTAGTCCATACTCCCTCCTTTCCGGTTAATATGGCTTAATCTTTTTTGCAGGTAAATGAGAGAGCTTTATTCATATATAAGCATTCTTAGGACGATCAGCCAAGACACTGGTCACTAGGAAGCGAGGTACCCCGCAAAAAAGAAGTAGGAAGCGAGGTCTTTCATCAAGCCAGCTCTCGGCCACATTCAAAGTGCAGCAAGCATGGTTCGCACAAAGATGCGCCGCAAGGTTTGCTGACCTGTTTACATGCTGAATAACAAAAAAAGAGGAAATATTACCGAGCGCTACTATTTGTAACAGGATATGAGCCAGAATTAAGCGAGAATTGTGGCAAGTGTTCCATGCAATCAACTTCCATTATCACATGCGAAAACCCTCGAAGAGAACCAAATGTGTTGAAGATTGCTTTATCACATTTTAAAATTATAATAAGAGTGCAGACGCTCCTCCATCCGGTTCCTAGTACTAGTATAGTATGTACCTTTATAGACTATAGTAGTAGTACTAGTACTAGTAAACTTTGCGCTTGGCTGTTTGCCTATTCGGGAAGTCAAACAATAGTAGCACTAGTAGTATAGTGTATGCTTCTGGCAATCTGACACCGAATTAACTATTGCACGTCCATCGCCTGAGCGAGGGAGAGCTTGTGTCGGTGTCAAAACCGGCGGATCTCGGGTAGGGGGTCCCGAACTGTGCGTCTAGGCGGATGGTAACAGGAGACAAGGGACACGATGTTTTTACCCAGGTCCGGGCCCTCTCGATGGAGGTAAAACCCTACTCCTGCTTGATTAATATTGATGATATGGGTAGTACAAGAGTAGATCTACCATGAGATGAGAGAGGCTAAACCCTAGAAGCTAGCCTATGGTATGATTGTTGTTCGTCCTATGGACTAAAACCCTCCAGTTTATATAGGCACCGAAGAGGGTTAGGGTTACACAGAGTCTGTTACAATGGTAGGAGATCTACATATCCGTATCGCCAAGCTTGCCTTCCACGCCAAGGAAAGTCCCATCCGGACACGGGACAAAGTCTTCAATCTTGTATCTTCATAGTCCAGGAGTCCGGCCAAAGATGATAGTTCGGCTATCCGAACACCCCCTAATCCAGGACTCCCTCAGTAGCCCCTGAACCAGGCTTCAATGACGACGAGTCCGGTGCGCATATTGTCTTTGGCATTGCAAGGCGGGTTCCTCCTCCGAATACTTCATAGAAGATTTTGAACACAAGGATAGTGTCCGGCTCTGCAAAATAAGTTCCACATACCACCGTAGAGAGAATAATATTCACACAAATTCAATCTGATAACGTATTCTGTGGCGTGACATCACACCATGGCCAAGCCCTTATTCAAATCGTTTTTACTGTCCCACCTTAGCGCGTTTAGCAAGGTGGTTTCCTTGGCACGTCTTGTTAAAGCAGAGATCGTGTCCCCTTATTCCGGGATTCTCATCAATACGGGCGTGGGTATCCCAACCGTGCCCGTTGGCACGTCTCCTCTATCGAAGGCGAGCCCCGAACGGTCACGGGGTGGTATTCAACCTCTTTATAAAGAGACCAAGGCTCCACTCCTTTCTTTCAATCTCAATCGAATCTGCCCCTCGCCTCGAGTTCCAACACCCAAAGCTCCAGATTCAGGAACTTCGGACCTTCGATGATGTCCAGCTCTGACCTGCAAGGCCGGTGGATGCCTTCCTCCATTACGGAAGAAGACGTGCTAAAGCTAAGAGATGCCAGGTATCTAACCAGCGAAATTTTGCATAGGTTGCCTGCCCAAGGCCAGGTTATTCCCACTCCCAAGCCTGGTGAAAGTGTGGTGTTCGCGTCTCACCTCCTTCGGGGGCTAGGCTTCTCGATGGACCCCTTCGTGAGGGGGCTCAGGTTTTACTATGGGTTGGAATTTCATGACTTGGATCCGGAGTCCATCCTCCACATCTAATCGTTCATTGTCGTATGTGAAGCCTTCCTCTGCATTACCCCTCACTTTGGATTGTGGCTCAAGACCTTCAAGGTGGAGCCGAAGATGATCAAGGGGCAGCAGGTAGAGTGCAGAGGGGCTGTTATAAGCAAGAATGATGATGCTATATGGCCCTAGGGCTCTTTTCAAGAGGAGCTCAGCCTATGGCAACAAGAGTGGTTTTATATCACAGCTCCCAGGGGCACCAAATGGGGGGCGCCACCTGCCTTTCGCTCGGGTCCTCCACCGCGGCTGGCATCATGGGTTAATAAAGGACTTGACTGGGGGCCGTCCAAGGACGTGCCCTTGTTGCAGGGCCGCATTCAAGATCTCCTAGAGAGAGAGATCACTCTGGTCGTAGTAGCGCAGGTCATGCTGATTCGTTGCACCCTGCCCTGCAAACGTCGCCCCCTCCGCCTGTGGGAATTTAACCTGGAGGGACCACGAGCTCTCCTACATTTTATGGGAGCGACGCCCATGGAGATGTACAAGCTTTTCTTCGGATCACAAGCGATGTGTCCGGACTTGAGCGAGGACGCAGGTCTGAGCTGCAATCGCCCAGGTACTCAAGTAAGTAGCCCTGTACCTAGACACACTATCCCATATTTATCACAAACTTGCCCTTTAAAAGAGTTGTCCCTTGAACAGGAGTGGATAGTGAAAGCAAAGTTAATCAGGTGTCCGACCCCCCTCCTTGAGACCACGCCGGATCCCGTGTTAACCGGGATGCTGGAGGTTGCGCCTTCAGAAGAAGGTGAAGGGGGGAACAAGGAAGCTACCGCCTCCGTGAAGGAGGCTGTCAGGAAAGGAGGGATCGAGAATCCCTCCATCCAAGGGAAGAAGAGGACCGCCTCTAAAGACCCGGAGACCATGGTCTCAAAGCGGGGGAAGGAATCTTCGTCAGAGGGTCCTGCGCCGAGAGACGCCTCGGCCGCATTGTGCCCCCAAGGGGATCAACCCTCCACCGAGCCGTAAGTAAAAAGGGGAGTTTTTTAAATAAAGGATATCCCTTCCCTATTTCTGATGAAGGTAACCAAAATTTTACCTTGTAGTTCAGATCTCAGCCCTTCTCAGCAGAGCTCATCTTCAGGGGATCTTCGTCCGGAGATGATGGAGAGCGAAACGCCTCCCCCCGCCGTACCGTCTTGCGAGGCGGGCGACCCTGAGGTGTCGTCACGGAGGGTTTCTCCGAGTCCGGCAGGGCCGGAAAGCAGTCGTATGTCCCCCAAAGCCCTCCGCGTCCGGCTTTCGAAAAAGGCCATCGGACGAGTCCGGCACCACCTGGTGTACAGTCGGAGGAGCTGAAGGATCTGCTCGGGCGAGCGTCTATCTCAGAAGATCATCGTGCATTAATGGGTACGGTGATTGAAAGGATTTCATCCGCTGAGAGCGGTTTGCATGAAGCTATCAGAAGTTTACTGACAGGTTTTGAGGTACGCAAAATGATGTACCTTCTGACAGTTCCGCATATAAGATGCGCCCTGTGTAGATAGTAGCCCCTAAGGCTCGGTGTGTTGTCAAAAATGACAGCGCGTCGAGGATCATAATCCCAGGTATAATATGTCGCCCTTCCTATGTAGGTGGCGAAGTGTCCGGTGGCTAGCCGGACTGATGAATTTGCCAAACTAAAGCAGCAACTTGACGTGGCGGATGCCGACATCGCGCTTGTCAATAAGCGGCTTGACGAGTCACAAGGTATGTGATTTCTCCGCGGACACCTGGTAAGGGAGCTTGATGCCCGTGCCTTACAACATGTATGCTTGATGTAGATGGTGCCACTGCCATGGCGAACCTTCAGGTGGAGCTCGCCCGAGCCAAGGAGCAGGCCAGAAAAAGTGATGCGGCTGCCTTAAAGGCGGCCGAAGAGCTAAAAGCCGAACAGGCTGCTCACTCTCGAAGCAAGAAGGAAATGGCCGAGATGGCCGTGAAGTTGAAGAATGCTGCCGACCGCTGCAAGCTTCTTGAAAAGGAAGATCGAGCAGTGCAAGAGGACCTGAAGAAGGCCACTACCGAGGCC
This sequence comes from Triticum dicoccoides, assembly GCF_002162155.2. NCBI lineage: Eukaryota > Viridiplantae > Streptophyta > Magnoliopsida > Poales > Poaceae > Triticum > Triticum dicoccoides. The sequence goes on from NC_041385.1 coordinate 601,010,675, forward strand.
AAGGATGCTCGTTCTGCGATGAGAGCTATGAAGGAGGAGCTATGTCAGGCCAGAGATATCGCGGCTGGAAAGCCCTTCCTGCTGCGGAGGAAGTTCATGGATCCTAAATATGCTCAGTTGGACCGGCTGTGGAGTGCGGAGGATGCTTATCTGGACTTGGCGGCAAGTGCTGCGGACGCGGCCGAACACTTCCGAGATCAAAAGGATCACGAAATGGAAAAGGTTTTTTGGTCGCAGTTCCATAATCCAGAGCGCCCTCTTCCATTAACCGATCGCTTGGCCAAATGGGCGGAGCTAAATAGGTTATCCGGACTTGCCATGAAGGACGTCATGAGTCTTTTGTGGCCGAAAAGGCCCAAGCCGAAGAGTTATTTTGGCTTGGTGTAGCAGTTCCTTGGTGCGGTGCCGCATATCAATGCAATGAGGAGGTCAGCATGCATAGAGGGTGCGCGGATGGCTCTTGCCCGTGTCAAGACATACTGGGCGGAGATGAAGGCCATCGATGTTGCATCCCAAGATTCGGACGGAAGCCGAGTACCTGTCGAGCAATATTTTCAGGAAGTTCTGCAGGGCGCTCGTTTAATAGAGACACAGTGCTTGAAGGATATTATGTTCGAATAACATGTATTATTGTGAAACAATGTTTCGATGAAATATAAAAGCTTTTTATACTTGTGCCTTCAAGAATTAAAATACCTCCTGTGCGGCCGTTAATGTATATGTGTATATAACCTGAAAGATGGTAGTCTTCAGCTTCAGCCCCCACGCATATAATGCGGAGGTGTTTGCAAAAGGCGCATTTTCACACTTGATCCAACGTCTTGGTCCTATAAAGGAGGTGGTAGCGCAGCAAACTAGGCAACCGGACTATAATGCTTTATCACTTTCACTTAGCCATAGGAGTTTGACAATGGGGCTACTATATAGCCCCTAGGGGCACCGCGCTCACCCGAATTCGGGGCGCGTATGTGCTTGACCGGGAAACGACCCTCCGTCAATGCGGAGGAATCCTATAGATTCCGGCGGGTCATCGAGTGGTTGACCAGTCTCACGCTATATCATGACAGTCAGTTTTCGGCTTTCTCTACTGAGGTGCTCGCCTGGACGAACCGGGGCACAATCGCAGTAGTTCTCCTGGTGCCGCGTTAGCCGATAGAGCGGAACGTAAGGCAGCAAAACACAGGAGCCGGGCAAACCCAACATTTGACCAAAGACATGATTCGGAGCTGATGCATATAAGGCCTAACTCGAGATGCCGAACACTCCCTAAGGTATTCGGTCTTTATGAAAACGGGCCGAACAATGCCCTTGGTAATAAGCCCCTGGTGTCCAGGTACGCGCAAAATTCTGACGTGGCCCATGCCAAAACGCCAGCCTCCTCCTCGGTTATAGCAAGAAACCAGGGGATGTGTATCAACAAGAGACAGTAAAAAAGGTTTACGCAGGGTCTTAATCTGAAAAGAATCCTTGCAATGGGTACCTACTGCACGTCTGCGCCTGTGTCTCCGTTGTGCCGTATCCTGGACGGGTGTAGCACCGTGTTCATCTGTAAAAGAGAGGAACTTAGTTGAAAAAGATCGTGCGAAAATGTACGTTATACTAAATAAACAAAGTACAATTCAAAAAATGAATAAAATTGAGCTTTATTGTCTCTTGTTGTACGTGCACGGAGCCCCTTGTGCGGGGGTATGCGGCTAGTAAGCCCTTGTATGTTTACGCTGGACTCGTCTAACCGTGTCCGGGGTCTGAACGACTTGTTTTAGGTGCTTTGATTAGTGAAGCCGGTTTAGTGTGTGGCTGTCAAGGCAGTCACACAATCTTCTGCGCTCGAGGAACACTCGATATTTCCCTTTAAGCAGATGATGCCTCACGGACCGGGCATTTTAAGTGTGAGGGATGCATAATGCGGTATGGTGTTAAAGCGGGCGAAAGCTTTGCGTCCCAGTAGTGCTTGGTAGCTACTTGTGAATGGGGCGAGGTGGAAGGTTAACTTTTCACGGCGGAAGTTGTCGGGTGAGCCGAACACAACTTCTAGCAGTAGAGAGCCCGTACAATGGGCATATGGGCCTGGCATTACCCCTTGAAAGGAAGTCTTGCTATGGCGAATTTTGGTTGGGTCTATCCCCATTTTGCGGATTGTGTCCTGATATAGCAGGTTTAGATCACTGCCGCCGTCCATTAGGACTTGTGTAAATTGGAGTTCGTCAATTATCGGATCTAATATCAAGGCAGTCCATCCTGCATTCCGGATACTTCTAGAGTAATCCTGATGGTCGAAGGTGATTGGTTTTAACAACCAGTGGCGGGACTCCTCTGGGATAGGCCGTATGGCGCGTATATCTATGGGCGCCATTCTGTTTTTCCCTTTTGTCACGTAAAGTGAGTTTACTGTTTTGACTTCTTGTGGGAAATTCTTTTGTTTTCCGGTGCTCTGCTTGTGGGGTTCATCATCGTCCTCGCTTGGTGTACCGAGCCCCTTGTGTTCGGCGTTGATTTTGCCGGACTGCTTGAAGACCCAACAATCTCTGTGGGTATGGTTTGCAGGCTTCCCGGGAGTACTGTGGATTTGGCATATCTTGTCCAAGATTTTGTTTAAGTTAGATAGCTCATCCTTGTTATCCTTAAGGGGCAGTTTTTTATGATTCTGCCGTGAGCTTTTAAATCCGGTGTTGACTGCCGTGCTCTTCGGACTGTTTCCCTTGGTCCGGCGCTGGTCCTTGCTTCATCGCGGTTTCCCGTTTCCATCCCTGACTTCGGATGTACTTGGGTCGCTGGTACTGCATCTTGCCAGCCAGCTATCCTCTCCCGCGCAAAAGCGGGTCATGAGGCTTGTTAATGCGGCCATTGTTCTTGGCTTTTCTTGGACGAGGTGTCTGGCGAGCCATTCGTCTCAGACGTTGTGTTTGAAAGCTGCTAAGGCTTCGGCGTCCGGACAGTCGACTATTTGGTTCTTTTTAGTAAGGAATCTGTTCCAGAATTTTCAGGCTGACTCTCCAGGTTGTTGAGTTATGTGACTTAAATCGTCTGCATCCGGAGGTCGGACATAGGTCCCTTGAAAATTTGCCCGAAAAGCATCCTCGAGCTCCTCCCAACTTCCAATGGTGTTTTCGGGGAGGCTTTTGAGCCAATGCCGGGCTGGCCCTTTGAGCTTGAGGGGTAAGTATTTTATGGCGTGGAGGTCATCTCCTCTAGCCATGTGTATGTGGAGGATGTAATCCTCAATCCAGACTCCAGGGTCTGTTGTTCCGTCGTATGCCTCTATGTTTATGGGCTTGAATCCCGCTGGAAATTCATAATACAGAACCTCATCGGTGAAACATAGGGGGTGTGCGGCACCCCTATATTTAGGTGTACCGTAATATTCGGATGCTTGATGTGTTGCATTGCTTACTAGAGCTTGCTTTCTTGGCCCGTAGATAGTTCTAACTGGGCCATCTTTTTGATGCGAATCCGTGTGTGGATTGCGTGCCGGCTTGTGTGCGACGCCGTTTGCCGCTTTATGTTTGCCATGGGGTCGTCTATCCGACCGGGTGGTCTCCTTGTTCTTTGATTGCGGGGGCTCTACGGCCTCCTCATCAAATTCGGGCAGTAGTTTTTGCTTCGGGTAGCTCTTTGTTCGGCGACTATCGCCGTATTTGTCTGCGGTGTTGAGTACTTTGCTCCATCTGATTCTAAGCGCATCTTCCGCTGTTTTGAGCTTCCGCTTCTGCTTTTTCAGGCTACGCGCAGTGGCGACGAGCCTTTTGTGGAGGTTCTTCTGCTCCAGCAACTTGTCCGGTGTGAGATCGTCCGGACTGTTATCTTCGCCGAGGACGGATTGTTTAGCCAAGTTGTCCTGTTCGGACGGTTGCTCGATGGCATGTTCGTCGTCCACCGGTTTGCCCTGCTCTAAGGCTGGGTCTGTATGGCTGCTGTCTTTGTCGAGGCAGGATTTTGAGTGGCGCTTACGTCGCCGTTTTGACTGCTTTTCGAGGGAATGATCCCTCGTGGCGTCCCGTTGTTCCTCGTCGTCGCTTCGTTTAGGTGTGTCCACCATGTATACATCGTGAGATGAGGTGGTTGTCCAGTGCCTTATAGGTGCTGGTTCATGTTTATCGTCATCCATACCGTTGATGTCTTCGGAGTCGAAGTCGAGCACGTCGTTTAAACTTTCGACAGTGGCTACGAAGTGGGTGGTGGGTGGGCTTTGAATTTCTTCGTCGTCCGCATCCCAACCTTGCTAACCATAATCCGGCCAGGGCTCTCCTGATAAAGAGAGAGACTTTAGTGATTTCAGGATGTCGCCAAAGGGCGAGTGTTGAAAGATGTCCGCGGTGGTGAACTCCATGATCGGCGCCCAATCGGATTCGATTGGCAGGGGCGCGGAAGGTTCGGAGTCCGGAGAAGAGTCCGGCACCTTGGAGTCACGAGCTTCGCAAAGGACAGGGTTGGTGTTTGGCTCAATCGCTGTAGAGATCGCAGCCCCCAAGGCGGAGTCCAGCCACCCGTCCTCGATCGGCAATCGGCTCCGAACTAAGGGTCGGAGCGGTCACAGGTGCGGCCCCCAGGGCACTGTTAGGCGACAGAGCTAGATCATGCCCATCGTGACAGTGTGACGCGCTTGGCTGTGGCTCGAACCCGTCGAAGATCAAGTCTCCGCAGACGTCAGCCATTTAGTTCAAACTTCCAAATCTGACCTGATGGCCAGGGGCATAGCTTTCAATCTGCTCCAGATGGCCAAGCGAATTGGCCCGCACTGCAAAGCCGCCGAATACGAAGATCTGTCTGGGGAGAAAAGTCTCACCCTGGACTACATCATTGTTGATGATCGGAGGAGCCATCGGGCCTAAAGATGACGACACAGAGGAACTCTCAATGAAAGCACCAATGTCGGTGTGAAAACTGGCGGATCTCGGGTAGGGGGTCCCGAACTGTGCGTCTAGGCGGATGGTAATAGGAGACAAGGGACACGAGGTTTTTACCCAGGTTCGGGCCCTCTCGATGGAGGTAAAACCCTACTCCTGCTTGATTAATATTGATGATATGGGTAGTACAAGAGTAGATCTACCACGAGATCAGATAGGCTAAACCCTAGAAGCTAGCCTATGGTATGATTGTTGTTCGTCCTACGGACTAAAACCCTCCGGTTTATATAGGCACCAAAGAGGGTTAGGGTTACACAGAGTCGGTTACAATGGTAGGAGATCTACATATCCGTATCGCCAAGCTTGCCTTCCACGCCAAGGAAAGTCCCATCCGGACATGGGACGAAGTCTTCAATCTTGTATCTTCATAGTCCAGGAGTCCGGCCAAAGGTGATAGTTCGGCTATCCGGACACCCCCTAATCCAGGACTCCCTCAGCTTGCATTAGTCAAAAGTTTCTCCTTGTCCTGCGAGCCACCGCACGCAAGCTTCTCCCGTCCTATAACCTTCTCCTCGTTCGGCAAGTTGACGGGACACAACAAATTAATGCTAGTCCATACTGCCTCCTCTCCGGTTAATATGGCTTAATTTCAAACGAGATAAATACACTGTCTGTCACTGTATATTTGTAAAAATACGGTCAGTGGACTTCATAATACGCTCATTGCGCTCAATATATATATTTTCCGGTGTTTATACGGTCACTAGCTCACCCTGACTAAGTATGTGTGTGCATGCACGTGTAGGTTGAGCACTTAGTGTGACCGTGTGTGTTCCGTCGTGTGCTCGGACATGCATGCATTAGGGCGTCGCGCGCGTTTTTGCATCCATGTGTATGTGTGACTGTTGCATACACGTAGGGGGAGTACATGTAGGGGCCACTAAGGAGTAGTCAAATCACACAGTAAGTTAGTCGGAAGAAGCAACCATCATTTCACTCTTGAATGACACGTACACAATATAAAATGGTTGATATGGAGAGAAAAAGAAAACCACTATATATACACTAGCAGGGGCCTAAGCTACAAGCCTGCTTGCTAAGGTTGCTCTCTTCACAAGCATAGAACGACGGGCCTGATCCTGCAGATGGGGGAAGGGAACAATGTTCTGCTTAGACGCGGTCGACATCGGCGAGGGAGAAAACCCACAGTCGGTGCATCCCAATCGGGGGTCACCGCGGTATGGGCCGATGCCGCGTCCCAACCACCCTTCTAGCTATAGCCCGATGTCCCAGGTAGTCCACTTCCTTTTGGAGCCGGCTTGCTCCACTGCCGTAGCTCCATCTCCATGTCGATCTTTCTCTACCTCTACCGGCTTCTACTTGTGATGAGTTTATGTCTCATGAACTAGTGCTAGTACTATTATTCTAATCACACTTCTTCAATATCTTTGCCATTAGGGATGCTCAGGTCGATTTTAGTGGAACTGCACAAAAGCATCGTATGATCCGAGGGTGCCAGCCGTGTTTCCTTCGACAGGTTCTACCTGGCCAGGGAATTAGATCATGTTTAGGGTTTAGGGTTTAAGTCGTAGTGACCCCATCAGTAGTTTTTCTTTCGTACACGCTCTCACAACTTTTTTCTTTAGTTGTGAAGTAAATATTGGCTATGATCTGTGAATCATTGAGATGCATCAGCATGCATGTTAGTTTTCCTTTGTATTTGATGGAATGTTGTAACGGGGCAACCTTGGAATAGGAATGAAAATGGAATGGAAAGTTTCCGTCTTTTCGGAGAAAAAATGGAAATGGAGAGAAACCAACATTTCATTTCGTTGGATCGCGCCATCGAGCAAAACCAACGTTTAAATCACGTCTGTCGTGTTCATGTCTCACTCTCCTCCACGGCTCGACCCCACACGGTCGCTCGGCATGCCACTCACCGCAAACCGAGTATACGATAACTTTCCCGCCTGCTTGTCGATGGATTGCGCCATGGAGTACTAGCACTACTGGAAGAGATTGACGAGTTGGGGGAGGACAGCTAGCTGTAGCATAGACTCCCAAGAACTTTTTACATGCATGTTGTAGCCGGCCATTGCAACCTTTGAACGCGGAGCAGCCGCGTGCACCCGGAAGCGGCGTAGGCGACGCTCTCTCGCCTGGCGCGCCGCTTCAATGCCGGCGCCAGTGAGAGGTCGCGTCTGCTCTGGCCGGGCATGAATGCGGCACTGACCGTTTCGGGCGGAAAGCACGCGCAGGTGATGAAGAGGGTTCGGGTTGGTCAGGACCGGCCGTGGCAGCGGTCCGGACGTGCGCAAACAAGAGATGTTGTACGTTAATATTGCTGCGTATATAATTAACAACGTAAATAATGTGCCAGTTGGACAAATATGATTGGAGATGGAGATGGAAATGGGATTTTACGTAAACACGGATATGCATGTCTATGTCTATGTGTGTGTGCGCGACGACTCTCGCGACCTGGAAGTGGGGGCATGTTTTTGATCGAGTTTTCTTTCTTGGTACGTTAGAAAATCAGTTTGTCTAATTCACATCTAGATGTTATTTAAGGATATCACATCTAAGCTCCCATAAGTATATAATGTAGCAACAAGAAACAAAAAAAACTAGGACAAAAAAAATAGACCACGAACAGAGTGGACATCAACTTAGATGTGACATAACTATGTCACATCTAGATGTGTCCTAGACCGACCCTTAAAAATTGTCCGCCAATTTTCGTTTCTTTTTTCCGGAAACGCGTGTATTCTATTTAAAACCACTGCTATGGAGAGATTTTTTTACTCCATTACAGCCTCTTGTTTGATAGAGTTTCTCGCGTCTCGCTCTCTCACCCTCTCCATATCAAAACAAGATGACAGTGTCCACTCTATCTCTCTCCTCACCGGTGGTCACAGATCCGGCCGAATCCCGTCCGCTATGGGAGGTGAGGAGGTGCAGCATTGACGTTGTTGCCGTCGGCGACGGAGGGAGCCGGTGCGCACCGTCCTCTCGGAGCCGGCGCTGGTGTGGACGAAGATCGTCCGTGCCCTTGTTCGCTGCCATCGTGTGGGCAGATCCCGCCCGCCCGCCTAAACGACATCTCGCCCACCTAAGGTATAACTTCTTGTACTGGTCCAGCTCCCCAGGTCGCTGCGTGCAGGTTTTCTTCTATGCGACTACTCCCCAGCTCCCCATGCATAGTAGCTAGGGTTCGTCGGCTGGTCCAACATCACCTACTAGTACTATTATAGAGGAAATGCCACTCGAAAAGTTTTCCTGATTTATGCCTCGGTGGAGGTATACATGTTGTTTCCACAAAAAGTACATGGTGGTTGTGCGGTCATTGTCCATATGGTGGTAGTACTATCACTGGTTAAATGAAGAAATGCTTTTTTTCTCGGGTATCCTGGTTTAGTTCCCATCAAGATATAATTATGATGCTTCTGTTTGTTGGTGTACTTTTCATTAATTCTTATTGACAATTGAGATGTCGTTGCTAACCTTTTTTTTTATTTTTGGAAACAGTGATGCGTGTCTCCATACCCGGGCATGTCTTCCTCAATTTTAGTGGAACTGCACAAAATTGGATGGCCATTGTTGTTCCGCCTCACTGTCCTCTGCCACGTGGTTCTTCCTTCCTCGAGCTTGATTACTGAGAAGAAACAGACCACAATGAGGATTTGTTGAACTTCATAGGTGCCTCACCCAAACTTGATGCCAAATGGATGATGCATCACCACGATGACCTATCGATGCTCATGGTTGCGCCTCATGGTTGCGTCGGCTGGTGAAGCTGATCGATTTTCAATGAAAAACAAGCTGTCTTCCATCAGTGCTCTTTGCTTGTTACGCACAAAGATGATATCCTTCGTCAGTTCACCTTGGTTGCGTTGGAGACGCAGTCGTCTTTCACGTTGGTGCAATTTTATCACACAATTGGCTATGAACCAAATGTTTCCTCGAAGAAGGATCGACGTTGGTACTAAGTGCATAAGTTTTGTATTGATTTCTAAGCCTTCTCACAACTTTGTCACCAGCTCCCCTGTAATTTTATTTGTCCAGCTATTAACTTTGATTTAAAAAATGGTGTGGACTAAAAACCCGGATGGACGTAGTAGCCCTCCATTTTTATTTACTCCGCATATTAGATTTGACTAAAGTCAAACTTTGTAATACTCTCAAACCTTTCTGATAATTGAAATTAAAATTCTTTATTTGTACACACTCTCACACGTTTCCGATAATTTGGCGCATGTGTGGTTGTTCACTTAAGGGAGGATAGTGTACCACACGTGAAGGATAAGAAGTGCGACCAGGACGCGTGGGCGTGGATCGTTAGTTCATCGGAAGTAGTACTAGTTTTCTTCACTGTACATTAAATAAAGAGTTTTGTTTCATACTTACACAATTTAAAACGATTGTTATGGAGAGAATAAGAAAAGCACTCCACTATATATTAGTCGTATACACACGAGAGTACTATATGGACGCAGCTTCATTGACTTAGTGCACCTGCCTTTGGGTTTATGATAGGTGGGCCCAAAATGTGGCTGGCTCACTTGTCATACAGCCAAAAGCAGATGCAGTGAAGGCACCGGAGCTTAGTCCGTACTACATTAGTATATATATAAGCGGGAGCCTCAACACTTGTTCGCTAGGGTTTGCACTCTCCACACGCTCGCCGCAATACATATATGTTACATGCTAGAGGCTCAGCGTTCATTTGCTAGGGTTTGCTATATTCACAGTCTCTCACCCTCTCTTCACCAGATCTAAAAAAGATTGCGTTGGCCTCTTGTCTCTCTCTCCCCTCTTACAGTTGGTGAAGGAGGCGTCCGTATCCCGTCGCATCGGGAAGGGGAGGAGGTGCATCGTTAACTCTATCGCCTTCGGCGAGGGAGGCAATCCACTGACGGCTGCACTGTTCTCTTTCACCCAGCGCTTGTGCGGGAGGGCCACCGACCCCTTCTTCCTCGCTGCTGTACGTAGTGTGGGCAGATCCGGCCTCCCGCCGCACGCCTTGCCACATCCCGACGACCCTAAGGTATAAGTTTCTGTGAAACCGTCGTTGCTCTAGCTACATGTGGATCTTTTTCGATCTGTAGTCGAATCTAGGTCTTGGTTCAAAGAGGAAAGAAAGGTGTGGTGGGTTGGAGCATGAATCTAGGATGTGGTTCAATGAGGAAAGGAGGGAGGAAAAGTAGTATAGACTGGCTATCCAGCCGCTTTGTTGGTCGGAAAGGGAAAAAGGGGCTAACCCAGTACACATCTGTAAGGAACCGATCTCTTTGTTGAAAACGAAAAGAAACTGGGGGGGGGGGTCGGGTAGTTTGTGCAGGACTAGATTTGCTGCCCTCACATAGGAAAAAAGTTCAAAGAGAACAAATATGGGACCAACACAGATATGCTGCTTGGCTACATACTCTGCATCACACATTTATACGTGTGGACGCACATGGTGATAGCATGTCCCATACAACTATTTTGCTGAGAATGCCGCCGGAAAATTGAAGCAATGCCACTGTTAAAAGTAAATTAGATTTTTAACGAATGTTGTTTCAAGAGAGTGTCTCTGTTAATATGAATCAATGCAACCGTTTTAGAAATGCTACTATCCTACTTTGTTTTCCATCCAAGATAAGTTATATGCTTCTTTCTGTCACCGTTTGTTTCATCCTTCTTTATCGGCAAGTAATTGTTTCCTTTTTGCCTTTGTTAAAACAGGGGTATCGATTCAACTTGTTGCTATTGCGACATTTTGCTTCGCTACTCGAAACACTTATGTTTTAAAAGTGTTTTGTGCAGCTCAACTTGAATGTCACACCGGTGACTTTGCTTAATTTTTGTGGAACTACACAAAAGGAGATCGAGATTTGTTTCCAGTCTTCGTGGCGAGTTGTTTCAAATCTTGGTCTCAACCACATGATGTGCAGTGTGCTTTGAGATGTTGTGCTACTTGTTTTGGTACTGTTTTAAATAAATGTTGAATTGAAGCTATTGTATTGCTGTCTTTTCCCATTAAGAAGTGAGCAAAAATGGGACCAACCCAGACATGATGCTTGTTGCTTTGTTACAACAAATTCAGCATCACCCCTTTATAAGCCAGTAATTGATGCCACTCTCAGAATTAACTACCCAATCTTATTTCAAAACTGCAACACTTGTTAGGGATTGGCGGGATTACCATTTTTGTGGCCACATGTTTCATCCTCCTTTATTAGCCAGTAATTGATTCCTTTTTTTTGCCTCTCTTTAAATAGGGATATCTATTCAACTTGTTGCTATTGCAACATTTTGCTTCGCTACGCGAAACACTTTGCTTGATTTCAGTGCAACTGCACAAAACAAGATTGGATTTCCTATTCGTGTTGGCAGATTCATATTTTATCCTGGTGTTCTCCTGAAAGGTCAGTACAGGCCTTCATCCACATGATTGTGCAGTGTGCTTTGAGATGTTGTGCTACTTGTATTGGTACTGTTTTAAATAAATGTTGAATTGAAGCTATTGTATTGCTGTCTTTTCCCATTAAGTAGTGAACAAAAATGGGACCAACCCAGACATGATGCTTGTTGCTTTGTTACAACAAACTCTGCATCACCCCCTTTATAAGTAGATGGAAGCACATATTGTTGTTGCGCCCACTCTCCCCTGGAACTGTTTATGCTTTTCGTTAATCTAATGCCGCTGGTAAAATTAATCAATGCCACTCTGAAAATTAATTAACTACTGAATCTTAGTTCAAAACTGCAACACTTGTCAGGAATGGTACTATCCTTATTTGTAGTTCTTTCTACATGTTTAACCAAGGTATTGTTAAGATAATGTCTCTGTTAAAATGAATCAGTTGCATTGTTTTAGGAATGGTACTTTTCTGCTTTGTCGTTCTTTATCATGTTGAAACAAGGCATTGTTAAGATAATGTCTCAGTCAATATGAATGAATCACACTGATGGAGAATTGCTACTCTCCTGCTTTGTTTCCCATTAAGACAAGTCATCAACCGTTATTTCTCAGTAATTGTTTCCCTTATACCTATTGTTGCTTATAGGCATATCAAAATTAAAGCTCGGTTTTATTCCGACTTCGATTTTAGTTGAACTGCACAAAAGGAGCGAATGTGTCCAAGGCAAACTGCTGCATTACTGGGTCCAGTTGGTCGTTCCACTTTGTAGAAATCACTGTTTGCGGTACATTACATAAGAAATGACCGAGAAGCTTTACAGAGTATTATTAGACACCGGTGTTATGACTAGTCTGCAGAGACCATTGGCAATTTAACAACACATGGAGTGCCCTGGGCAAAAAGTGCCCAAACAAGTAGAAGAAGCTACGACAGGACTCCACGATCATAGGCATTACATATTTTGAATGGGAAAAGCTTGTCAAAGTTTAATCATTGATGTTAGCAAGAACACGTTAGTTTAATATATTGGAATTGGAAAACCTTGTCAAAATTTGCTCATTGATGTTAGCCAGAAGACATGCATTTGATATTTTTGAGTGGGACGCCCTTGCTGTGAGCAGCGTCGAGTGTTTTTTCCTATTCCTGTGTTTAGTTTAGAAGTAAATAGTTACTCTGCTAAGATATTCCTGTGTTAAGAGTTTGTTCTGAATATTGTCTATGTAATGCCAGGCCTTGTGTTTGATTGCAAAGTTGAGCTTGGAATGTTGTGGCATGCGGCATCACGGGCTGTTCACCGTGCCTCCTGAGAATAATGCTTTGTATTGTTTTGCATGTCGATCTAATGCCAGTGATTTGCTTGTTAAGAAGATCATCCTCTTCTGTTGTTTCTGTGCGTAAGAAGTTCATCGTCTGATGTTTCATTCATAGCCTATACGACATGTCGGGTAGGTTAGACGTGAAACTATATGATCTTCCGACCAACTCATGATATTAGGCCGTGATTGGATCGTCGTTTTCCAACCAAAACCGCTTGTAAAACTGACGCTTGTAAATTAAAGCAGATGGTCTCGGGCGAAGGTGCTTGGTTGGTCGATTTCGACTAGTAAAATATTGGAAGTACTTCACACATGATAAAAACGCTAAACGACACTCGGACGATTGCTAATCCAGCCGTTAGTTGCTGTTTCGGCCTTGCCCATGGATGGCATGATACGCACATCGTGCATGTATTGTCTGGTAATGTCGTCCATATAGCAGTGCTCGTAAAATATACACTGGTCTCCCAAATTACATGCGTAACCTGCCGGTTTTACTTACAGACCTCGGGCTCTCGGTTTCATTACGCCTGTATTTTATGCGTTGTTTCCGATGACGAGTAAATTACACTTGTATGTTAATACAGGTTTGAAATAAACCAGAGCTCCCAAGCGCGGTCTTACCGTTTCATGACGTCTTAGTTTCTCAAAGGTGCTCATAGGTGTCCGATGATCCTGGCTTCTTGAATGAGCAGCGGGCGCTGTATCAGACCTCCGTAGGGCCCGCGAGGCCCTCTCCGTTGTCCTTCGAGTTGTTGCGCTCGCCGTGATGCCGAGCATTGTTAACATGGTCAACGAACATGAGGATTCAGGAGATGACTTTATTTTGACTGGATGACACTAGGGACCCACTAGGGCCATAGCCATATGTACGCAAGTGCCTCCTTATTATGAACAACTATTTTTTTTGCTTTCTCCTGGTTTCTTGACATCATGGTCCCACACCATTATCAACCTATGTAGTCAATATAAACGAGAGAATTGCACAAGGTGCGGCCGACAGCTGGGACCAAGCAGCTCGAGCAGTATTTGTGTTTTTGAGGCGTGAGCACTGCAGAGTTTTTCTTGGCGATGATTTCGTTGTTGTTCAGAGGAGAGCAGGGTATTAACTGGGCGGGCTGTGGCCCGTCTAGCCCAAGCCAGATATCCAGCCTAGATACTAATTTTTTCAAGATGAAAATGGCTAGCCCAGCTATACATCTTTTTGAGGAATACCCAGGCAAGGTCAACTTGTTATTCTCCGCCCTGCTGGGCTGCAAATCTTTCCTAGGAGGGATGCATTAGGTTTAACAGGAAAATGGGATTTAAAAAATAATAAATGGTTTGTAATTATAAAAACTGGGCAGTAACTATAAAAAAAATGCACCAAACACGAAATTAATTTATAAAATATAATTTATAGATTTTGAAAATCTTAAATTTTCATTGTTGCGCGCGCAATGTTTCGTTGGATTTTTACGTAATACAAATTTATATTTAATTTGACTAGAAATTTCGGGATAAAAATATTTCGGATCCCATCAAAATGTGGGAAATTTTATTGAATTCTCTCTTCAATGGTTGGTTGAAAATATTAATCATTGTCCTAGCTAGAAAATGGGTTGTACTTTTAACAAACTGTAAATGGGTTGTTGTAAATTCCATTAGAATTCAAAAATAGGCTGTATTCTTACAAAACACAAATGGGCTATAAGTTCTCTGCCACACACTTGTGGGCCTACTAAGTGACGCGTCCCCTAAAAAATAATTTGACACGTATGCAAGGCTTTGTCAACTTATTATAGTCAACACACGGTTCTAGCAGCAGTGGCCGTTGGATGTCTATCCAACGGATGTCGTGCTTCTTCTTCAATCTTGGATATTCTTAGCTTCGGCCGCCCAGAAAATGATTCCTCCCGCTGACATCAGGGGCGCACCGTTTCGGAGGTTGACCTGTGGGCCTACTAAGTTGGAGCGTACCAAGGGATTTGTCAACTTAGTCAATATAAACGATTCTAGCTTCAGTGACCGTACGATGTCCATCCAACGGCCGTAGTGCTTCTTCAACCTCTGGTCTTCTTGGTCCAGCCGGCCAAAGCAGCGCCGGTCGTGCCGCCTGCTCCTGCCTCCCGTGGCCGGCTATGTTGCCGCGGAGGCCTCACCGCCCCCATACTACTCCCACCGCTGGCCAGGCCATACCTCCACTCACCCACACCCCCTGTTATTCTGCGGTGACGGCAGCCTCACACCGCAGCCGAACCAGTGAATCCTCGTACTCCTCTCCGCGCGGGCTTCCACTGCTGCGTCTTCCCCGGCTCCGCATCGTCCCCTTCCTAGGCGTCACCGTCGTCCACCGCCCTGGTGCTCTCGGCGCGGCGTGGTCAACGTGGTCAACGACCGACTTCCATCAGAAGAGTACTGTACGTGGAGAGGCTGACAACTGGGTCCACGGCGGCCGCAAGGAAGTGCCTCCTTATTACGCGCAAAATAATTATTCCTCCACCTGACAGCAGGGACCCACCGGACAGGCCACCTTATTTCGTGAAAAAAACATTTCCCTCCTGACTGCTGGGACCCACCGGATGGGCCACCGTATTTCGTGAAAAAACGTTCCCCCCGCAGTCAGCTCAGACCCACCGGAAGTGCCTCTTTATTACGCACAAAAAAATGAATACTCCCCCTACTAGCTGGGACCCACCTTGGTGGGAGGCTGACTTGTGGGCCTACTAAGTTGATGGGGACAGAGGGCTTTGTCAATTTAGTCAATATGAACAATTCTAGCTCCAGTGACCGTACGATGTCCATCCAACGGCCGTAGTGCTTCTTCAACCTTTGGTCTTCTTTCTCTAGCCGCCCAAAGCAGCGCCGGTCGTGCCGCCTGCTCATGCATCCCATGGCCGGCTATGCTGCCGCGGAGGCCTCACCGCCCCTACTATTCCCACCGCTAGCCAAGCCCTGCGGCGACGGCAGCCTCACACTGCAGCCAAACGAGTGAACCCTCATACTCCTCTCCGCGTGGGCATCCATTGCCGCGTCTTCACCGGCTCTGTGTCGTCCCCTTCCTAGGCCTCGCCGTTGTCCACCGCCCTGGTGCTCTCGGCGCGGCGTGGTCAACGTGGTCAAGGAACGACTTCCATCGGACATGGACTGTACGTGGAGAGGCTGACAGCTCGGTCCACGGCAGCAGCAAGGAAGTGCCTCCTTATTACACTGAAAATAATGATTCCTCCACTTGACAGCAGGGACCCACCGGACGGGCCACCGTATTTCACGAAAAAAACCTTTCCCTCCTGACTGTTGGGACCCACTAGCTACACCTTCGCACGCAAGGAAGTGCGTCCGGGCAAAAAAAACGATTCACCCCCTGACTGCTGGGACCCACTAGCTACATCTTCGCACGCAAAGAAGTGCGTCTGGGCAAAAAAAAACCCAAAACGATTCGCCCCCCTAACTGCTGGGACCCACCAGCTACATCTTCGCAGGCAAGGAAGTGCCTGACAATCGGGACCCACCTGGTCAAAGCGTACGTAGCGTTGTCATTCTGGTCGCGAATGTGTACGTACATATATACTGGTGGATGTAGAGGAGCGCACGTGTCGTAGTAGAGGCGCGGACGTAGCATGTACACGTACGTACAGCGTCAAGAAAGAAAATACGGCCACGTATGTGTATATACGGGCGGGGTCTTGAACGCCTACTCGTGCACACGTACAGCGAGGGCTCGTGTAAATGGCTGGGTCGGAACGGAGAAACAACGTTGTCGTCGTGTTCATGGGGAGGCAACGAAATGCGTCGTGTTCATGGGGAGGCAACAGAATGCGTCGTGTTCATCGGGAGGCAACAGAATGCATGGGAGCCAACCGGCTGGGTCGGAACGGAATGCATCGTCGTGTTCATCGGGAGGGCTTGGACGGAACAAGCAATGGAAACGAGGCCTGGCGTACCACAGAACGGAGGAAACGGCCTTGTGTTCGACAGGCCACGTTTGAAACGGGATCCTGTTCATCGGGAGGGGTCTGGTGTACCAAAAAACAGAGGAAACGGACCTCCTACGGTCGAAACGGGGGTCCTATTGATTGGGAGGGGAGTGGCGTACTGCAAAACGGAGGAAACAGACCTCCTACGGTCGAAACGGGGGTCCTGTTGATCGGGAGGGGGTGTGGCGTACCGCAAAATGGACGAAATGGACCTCCTACGGTCAAAACGGGGGTCCTGTTCATCAGGAGGGGTGTGGCGTACTGCAAAACGGGACTCCACGGGATACTGTTCATCTCCACCATTGATCTCCTCCAGCCTCCACGGGTTACCGTCGAACTCCTCCAGCCTCCACGGGCTCCTGTTCATCCAGCCTCCACCGCGCGCTACTCCACCGGCTACTGTTCAACCACCCCTCCACGGGCGCCCCTCCACCGTCTACTGTTCATCCAGCCCTCCACACCACGGGGTCCTGTTCAACCACCCCTCCATGGCCACCCCTCCACCGTCTACTGTTCATCCAGCCCTCCACCACACCACGGGTCCTGTTCATCCAGAGGCAACGTCACCACTCACTGTTCATCCATACCCCCCGCAACGCTCAATATTCATCCTAGAGGCAGCATCGATCAGCTTCAGTTAGCAGCGGTAGCGAAGGAATCGCTTGATCGGGTTCAGTTAACAGCCATCGATCGATCGCTCGGGTTCAGTACCGCGTAGCCTGCAGTGCAATCGCTCGGGTTCAGTTAGAGCCCAACGCTTCGCGCGGGTTCTATTAGAGCCAACGCCTCGCACACACGCGCGTACGTGTAGGAGAGAAACGTGCATCGCTCGCCCCCCGACCTCCCACCGTAACCGGGAACTCCCCGAAATTTTCCTCCCCCTTGCTTCTACCACAATTTTTTCTGTCATGGACGGCCCAAAGAATGTCATGCAGCTGCGTCTCCGGCCCGCCCAGGACGAAAAGCCCATTTCCCGTCATGATTTTTTGTCATAGAAGTAGGACCCCACCACATCTATGATGATACCGGGTTTTGTCACAATTGTCGTCATAGAAGTGTCATATGTATGACAGATTTTTTTTCCGTTCGGCCCAAAGTGTCACGGATGTGTCTTTTTTTTGTAGTGCACGGGTGACCTAAGGGATTGGGTTGGCAACTTATACTTATCCACAGATCCCCTTGATATGTATGAATGCGATGCACCAGTATCAAAAAGAACGATTGCAGTAAATGACTTAACCAAAAACTTATCTATAACTGCATCGGGTTGCGCTTCAACCTCCTCCACACTAATGTAGTTTACTTGTCCCCTGTTGAAAGGGTTGGGCTTCTTTCCAGAGCTTCCATTGCTATTTCCATTCTTTGCTTCAGAACACTCCGTGGCGTAATGTCCATTCTTCCTGCACTTGAAACAAGTAATGTGACTTAGATCCTTCTTGGCGGGCATTGCTGGGTTGGAACGATTCTGGCCATTGCTTCCTCCATTCCCATTCCCATTCTTGGGGCCACTATGGTTATACGAACTTCCTCCATTGGAATTATGTCCTCCATGGTTGTGGTGAATGTGTCCTCTCGAGTTCGGTGTAAAACGAGGTCTCTGTTGAGCTCCTGAATTGTACTTCCCTTATCCATACTTCCTCTTCCAGCTGTCTATCTGCTGTTGCTTCCCTTCAATCATGAGAGATCTATCTACCAACTCCAGGTAGTTGTTGACGGTTACCACCATCAACTGCATGCTCAGCTCATCATTCAGTCCTTCCAAAAACTTCTCCTGCTTAGCGGCATCTGTAGCTACGTCATCAGGGGCATAACGTGCTAACTTACTAAACTCATCCACATATTGGCCCATTGTGCGTCCTCCTTGGCGCAAGTTGCGAAAGTCATGCTTTTTCATGTTCATAGCTCCTGCTAAAACATGGGCAGTGCAGAAAGCCTGCTGAAACTGGTCCCATGTAACAGTGTCAATGGGGTAAGTGGCTGTGAAATTCTCCCACCATGATGCTGCGGGTCCATCAAGCTGATGTGCGGCAAAATGCACTCTCTCCACATCCTGTGCATCCTGCAGTGATCAACTCCCTTCCAATCTTGCGGAGCCAAATATCTGCAACAATCAGCTCGGTGCTACTAGAGAACACCAGCGGATTCAGCCTTACAAAACGGGCTAAGTGATCAACGGGTGGTGGCGGTGGTGGGTTGTTTTTGTTGTTCCCTTGGTTCTGATTCTGAACTAGTAGTTGCATCAGGGTATTCTGCTGCTGGATCAACTGAGTGAGCTCCGGTGGGAAAGCAAATCCATTGTCACGTCTTGGAGGCATCTGATGGGTTTAGAAAAGGTGAGATAACAGAATAGAATGAGGTCTAAGGGGAAAACACTACCCATATGTACATGAGACAAACACAATCATATCACTTCAATCAATTCAAACAAGGGCATACAATCGGTCTAACTATCGTTACAAAAGTGCTCGGACTATACTATATACATGGGGGAATACTACTATTAATATGGTGGTTGACTAGAAGTTTTAATTGGTAGAAGACTCCATGATATCCACTCCAGCTTCATCAACATAGTCATCATCGCTATCAGGGTCGGAGTCGGTGTCGTCGAGGATGATGTAGTCTCCTGGCTGGTTGTCCTTCTTTGGCGCGGGGTCTCCCATGAATACTCCTAGCTTCCTCGTCAGATAGTCATTCTTCTCACTAGTATCGTCATTTCCTCATCATATCCATCGCGTGTAGACTTGAGTTCCTCCTCTAGCTCCGTGATCCTGGTCATTGCCTTCTTCAGTTCTATCATGCCTGCACACATCTGATTCTCCTGGCGATGAATGTGCTGGTTTAACTCCTGGATGAAAGCTGCAATGGACCGGTCCCTCCTGGTGCTGATCATCTCCCATTGCTCATGTCGGCGCCCACATATCTGGTAGATAGTATCCTTAAGATCCTTGTGCTAGACTTCTCCAATGCGTCCCATGGTGATGTGGGCTGCCTGAAGGAAATATGCCCTAGAGGCAATAATAAAGTTATTATTTATTTCCTTATTTCATGATAAATGTTTATTATTCATGCTAGAATTGTATTAACCAGAAACATGATACATGTGTGAATACATAGACAAACATAACATCTCTAGTATGCCTCCACTTCACTAGCTCATTTATCAAAGATGGTTATGTTTCCTAACCATAGACATGTGTTGTCATTTGATTAGTGGGATCACATCATTAGGAGAATGATGTGATTGACATGACCCATTCTGTTAGCCTAGCACTTGATCGTTTAGTATGTTGCTATTGCTTTCTTCATGACTTATACATGTTCCTGTAACTATGAGATTATGCAACTCCCGTTTACCGGAGGAACACTTTGTGTGCTACCAAACGTCACAACATAACTGGGTGATTATAAAGGAGCTCTACAGGTGTCTCCAAAGGTACATGTTGGGTTGGCGTATTTCGAGATTAGGTTTTGTCACTCCGATTGTCGGAGAGGTATCTCTGGGCCCTCTCGGTAATGCACATCAGTATAAGCCTTGCAAGCAATGTAGCTAATGAGTTAGTTACGGAATGATGCATTACGTAACGAGTAAAGAGACTTGCCAGTAACGAGATTGAACTAGGTATTGGATACCGACGATCGAATCTCGGGCAAGTAACATACCGATGACAAAGGGAACAACGCATGTTGTTATGCGGTTTGACCGATAAAGATCTTCGTAGAATATGTAGGAGCCAATATGAGCATCCAGGTTCCGCTATTGGTTATTGACCGAGAATAGTTCTAGGTCATGTCTACATTATTCTCGAACCCATAGGGTCCGCACGCTTAAGGTTTCGATGATAGCTATATTATGAGTTTATGAGTTTTGATGTACCGAAGGAGTTCGGAGTCCCGGATGAGATCGGGGACATGACGAGGAGTCTCGAAATGGTCGAGACATAAATATCGATATATTGGATGACTATATTCGGAGTTCGAAAAGGTTCCGAGTGATTCGGGTATTTTTCGGAGTACCGGAGAGTTACGGGAATTCGCCGGGGAGTATATGGGCCTTATTGGGCTTTATTGGAAAGAGAGAGGAGAGGTTGGGCGCCCCCCCAAGGCCTAGTCCGAATTGGACTAGGGGGAGGGGCTACGCCCCCTCCTTCCTTCTCTTCTCTTCCCCCTTTCCTTGACTCCTACTCCTACTACTTGGAAGGGGGGGAATCCTACTCCCGGTTGGAGTAGGACTCCTCCTTGGCGCGCCTCCTCCTAGGGCCGGCCTCCTCCCCCCTTGCTCCTTTATATACGGGGGCAGGGGGGCACCCCATGACACACAAGTTGATCTTCAAGATCGTTCCTTAGCCGTTGCGGTGCCCCCTCCACCATATTCCACCTCGGTCATATCGTCGCGGAGTTTAGGCGAAGCCCTGCGCCGGTAGAACATCATCATCATCACCACACCGTCGTGCTGACAGAACTCATCCCCGACACTTTGCTGGATCGAAGTCCGGGGATCGTCATCGAGCTGAACGTGTGCTGAACTCGGAGGTGTCGTACGTTCGGTACTTGGATCGGTCGGATCGTGAAGAAGTACGACTACATCAACCGCGTTATCATAACGCTTCCGCTTATGGTCTACGAGGGTACGTGGACAATACACTCCCCTCTCGTTGCTATGCATCACCATGATCTTGCGTGTGCGTAGGATTTTTTTTGAAATTACTACGTTCCCCAACACTGCCATGCTCTTTCCTAGACTCCAGGTTGGTGCATCAAAGGAAACCTCTATGGGCTCAGTGACTGGCATGAAAGTCCTTCCTGGAACTTGAACTCGAATCATCCAATGCTCTCTTCTGGTAAAGTGGCGATTTAGGTTCCGGTGAAGCTTGGTATTCCAATGTTCAGATACCTAGTAACTTCCTTCAAGTGTCGTCCAAAAGGAGTGTCTTCATCCGGTTGTGAAACTTGTTCCTTGCATCCGCAATCCTATAGAGTAGAAAAGGGAGAGCAGTCAGAAATGAGTAGAGAAGAGTGACCTATGGTTTTAGCTTAGTGGTCGTGTCCTACAGTCAACGTGTGCTCTGATACCATCTTGTAGCGACCAGACCTCAAACAGTCTAGTCTCTGTGCATCAGTGTTATCCCTGGATCGGTAATGCTGACACGCACAGTACTTGAGGATTTATAACAGAGTTTCAATCACACACTTATTACATCGAGTGTCTCAAAAGAGAACTTATTACAATGATATGGCTTAAGGCCATGTAAATACGATGATATAGCGGAAGGCTTGGAAGATAAAGTGAGTCCATCAACTCCAACGACATAGCTGAGTGAACGACAACGACCTATGGCACCTTATTCGTTGTCTGAAAAGTCTGCAACATGATATGTTGCAGCCCAAAACGTGTCAGCACATGGAATATGCTGGCAAAGTAACACATAGAGTAATGAACAGAATAAATGCTATCACTACATGCATATATGGCTGGTGGAAAGCTCTATGGTTACTATTTTTGCATAAAGCCAATTTTTCCCTACAACAAAGGAATAAAGTTTGTTTAACTATCATGGTGGTTGTTAAACATTGAGAAGGTACCTCCAACTTCATCCCAATAAGACATCATCCTTAAACCCAATCAAATTAATTTTAGAGTGATGAGATCAACATGATAATCCAAGAACCAGATACTCAAGATGTCCATAACCGGGGACACGGCTAACCATGATTGGTTTATACACTCTGCAGAGGTTTGCACACTTTTCCCCACAAGACTCGATCTCCTCCATTGAATTTCTCGCACTTCATGATGTTTGAGAAATGGATGACTGAGACACAGTCTTTCAGAAGCATTAACTCTTTACTCTGGGTAGACAGTACCACCTACGTCCCCTACATCTGCTAGTCTACCACTGAAAGAGGTCACACAACTTATTCAAATATGCCAGAGCCCATAATGGCTTGTGGCTGCACACGGAAGTTTGTAGCATGAATAATCTTATGATCCCTTTGAGCCTGGGTGGCATTCCATAGGATAATCACACGGGTACTCCGAGATATCCTAGGACAACACTGGATTCTCCAGGTGCCCTGACAACCACTGGGTACTCCAGGGTGCCTCAACCAATCCACCCAGATGTGTATTTAAGTAGCCACCTTACGTTAACCATTAATTAACAATACTCACATCTGTCATGGATACACTCACCCAATCCACGTCTACGAGCATAGCATAGCAATCCTGAGCATAACGTAGAAGTAACTCCCAAAGGTTTGATAATAAAAGGGCAATAGGTTCTACCTCATCATCTACTTCCCAAACCGACATGTTATTCAGATCCTAACCATGCAATGTTTGAGGATTGTAACTAATGCATAAAAACTGGGTAATAAAGAGGTATGATCAAAGTATTACTTGCCTTGCTGATGATCCGCAAAACCTAGAGACTCGTAGTAGCACGCTTCGCACTCCGGGAATTCTATCGCAAACAAACAATAACTCAAACTAGAAGCATGGGTAAAACTCAAATAAGAATATCTAACCAGAAAGTTCAACTGAAGAACTCCGGTTTGCAAAAAGAATCAAATTAAACAGAGCAACGAAACTCAAACTACGAAAAAACAAGATTCATTTACTAACTTGGACTAAAGTCAAATTTTACAGTACCAAAATCTTGTTCAAGTTGGTTAAACAGAAAGAGGGTTTTGAGACGAAGATCTAGGCGTTTGTTTCACTAGATTCAGATAAACGAGCAAAAAGATAAACTAAAACGAAGATTAGGGCAGAAATCGCGATCGAAAATAATCGCGGAAAACCCTGGAATAATAAAATGAGACAAACAGGCTAAAGAACGAACGATCGCTATCTGTGGCTAACTAACGAACAACGTTCGTTAAAACGAACGTATGGACGACCGTCCGCTAATTAACTAAACCGAAAAAACTGAACCGATCTAATAAAAAAATAGATCTAGGGTTTAAAAAACCCATTGGTATTTCCAAGAAAACCGGGACAGCGGCGGCGGCTACCTCGGCGAGGTCGGCGGTGGTGCGCGGCTACTCCGGCGGCGGCGGCGGCGCGACGGGGAGGCGGTGACGCGAGTCGGCGGTGGCGGCGGCGCGGGTTGGCGGTGGTGGCGGCTAGGGTTTCGGGGCGGGCGGCTGGGCTGGCGGGGCGGATTCGACCCTTGAAAAAGCCGGCCGGGCGAGGTGTCCGGGTCGGGCACGACCCGTTTAGGTCGGCGCACTATTTTTTTAAAATCTTGACGCGGAAAAACAAACAAAAGAAATACTAAACGGAGTCCAACAATCCTGAAATAAGTTTTCACGGTCCTCTAATGATATTGCGGACAAAGTGAACATTTATTTGGGCCACTAATGCAATTTTGAACCACACATTTTTTTCCTAATTCAAATAAAATAGCAATAAAACTCCAAATAAAATAAAATTTGATTTTAATATTTTCCTCCAATATTTCTTTTATTTTGGAGAAGTCATTTTATAGTGGGTCCTTGAGTTCCTTAGAATTTTGAGGATCAACGAAAAATGCAATAAAATATGATATGCAATGATGACCTATGTATAATATTCCAAATTGAAAATTTGGGATGTTACATATTTGGACACCCCATGAGTGAAAAGGTTGAATCCACCTCTCTTTTTTGTTTTTATCAGAATGAAATTATCAAAGAGATCAAGGCTAGTTTAGATGCAAATTTTCGTTGTGTGCTTAATCTTTCTTCTACCATTAATGGACACATTCTTTCACAAAATAGGAAGATAAGTGCTTTGGATAAGAAATTATCCCTTTATCACCAAAAGGGAGAAGATGGTAATACTTAGATCTATTCTTGTTTTTAGGCCTAGTTTGAGGCGTTAAACGATATCGCTTGTTGGGAGGCAACCCAATTTTATTTTTCTTCTTTACTCTTTGCTCCTGTTTAGTAATAAATAATTCACCTAGCTTCTGGTTAGATGTGGTTTTATGTTTTGATTAGTGTGTGTGCCAAGTAGAACCTTTGGGAAGACTTGGGTGAAGTCTTTGCGATCTTGCTGTAAAAAATAGAAACTTTTGCGCTCACGAGAATGGATGTAATTGTTTACTGGAGAGAGATTTTAGGTTGATTATTTTTGCAGATGATTAATAGACAAATTCCTCACGTCCACTAATTTATTTCAGAATTTTTAGAGATTCATAAGTATTCGAAAGTTACATATTACTACAGATTGTTCTGTTTTGACAGATTCTGTTTTTCGTGTGTCGTTTGCTTATTTTGATGAATCTATGAGTAGTATCGGGGGGTATGAACCATAGAGAAGTTGGAATACAGTAGGTTTAACACCAATATAAATAAAGAATGAGTTCATTACAGTACCTTAAAGTGGTGCTTTATTTTCTTATACTAAGGGAGCTCATGAGATTTTCTGTTGAAGATTTGTGTTGTGAAGTTTTCAAGTTTTTGGGTAAAGATTTGATGGATTTTGGAATAACGAGTGACAAGAGCCTAATCTTGGGGATGTCCAAGGCACACAAAGATTAAATTCAAGAAAAACCAAAAGCCTAAGCTTGGGGATGCTCCGGAAGGCATCCCTCTTTCGTCTTCATCTATCTGTAACTTTACTTGAGGCTATATTTTTATTCACCACATGATATGTGTTTTGCTTGGAGCGTCTTGTATGATTTGAGTCTTTGCTTTTTAGTTTACCACAATCATCCTTGCTGTACACACCTTTTGGGATAGACACGCATGAATTGGAATTTATTAGAATACTCTATGTGCTTCACTTATATCTTTTGAGCAAGACAATTTTGCTCTAGTGCTTCACTTATATCTTTTTAGAGCGCGGTGGTGGTTTTATTTTATAGAAATTATTCAGCTCTCATGCTTCACTTATATTATTTTGAGAGTCTTTTAGAACAACATGGTAATTTGCTTTGGCTATAAAGCTAGTCCTAATATGATGGGCATCCAAGATGGGTATAATAAAAACTTCCTTATAACGTGCGTTGAATACTATGAGAAGTTTGATTTTTGATGATTGTTTTGAGATATGAGGATGGTGATATTAGAGTCATGCTAGTAGAATAATTGTGAATTTGAGAAATACTTGTGTTCAGGTTTGCAAGTCACGTAGCATGCATGTATGGTAACCGTTGTGTAACAATTTGAAGCATGAGGTGTTTCTTTGATTGTCTTCCTTATGTGTGGAGGTCGGGATCGTGCGATGGTTAACTCCTACCAACCCTTCCCCTAGGAGCATGCGCATAGTGCTTGGTTTTGATGACTTGTAGATTTTTGCAATAGGTATGTGAGTTCTTTATGACTAATGTTGAGTCCATGGATCATACGTACTCTCACCCTTCCACCATTGCTAGCCTCTCTAGTACCGCTCAACTTTCGCCGGTACCATAAACCCACCATTTACTTTCCTCAAAACAGCCACCATACCTACCTATTATGGCATTTCCATAGCCATTCCAAGATATATTGCCATGCAAATTTGCACCTTTCCGTTTATTATGACACGTTCCATCATTGTCATATTGCCTTGCATGATTATGTAGTTGACATCGTATTTGCGGCAAAGCCACCATTCATAATTCTTTCATACATGTCACTCTTGATTCATTGCACATCCCGGTACACCGCCAGAGGCATTTCATATAGATTCATATTTTGTTCTAAGTATCGAGTTGTAATCCTTGAGTTGTAATAAATAGAAGTGTGATGATCATCATTATTAGAGCATTGTCCCGTGTGATGAAAAAAAGGAGGCCAAAGAAGCCAATGAAAAAAAGAGAGGCCAAAGAAGCCAAACAAAAACAAATGAGAGAAAAAGAGAGAAGGGACAATGCTACTATCCTTTTTCCACACTTGTGCTTCAAAGTAGCACCGTGATCTTCATGATAGAGAGTCTCTTATTTTGTCACTTTCATATACTAGTGAGAATTTTCGTTATAGAACTTGGCTTGTATATTCCAATGATGGGCTTCCTCAAAATGCCCTAGGTCTTCATGAGCAAGCAAGTTGGATGCACACCCACTTAGTATCTTTTGTTGAGCTTTCATACATTTATAGCTCTAGTGCATCCGTTGCATGGCAGTCCCTACTCACTCACATTGATATCTATTGATGGGCATCTCCATAGTCCATCAATACGCCTAGTTGATGTGAGACTATCTTCTCGTTTTTGTCTTCCCCATAACCACCATTCTATTCCACCTATAGTGCTATGTCCATGGCTCACGCTCATGTATTGCGTGAAAGTTGAAAAAGTTTGAGAATACTAAAGTATGCAACAATTGCTTGGTTGAAGCCGGGGTTGTGCATGATTGGAACATTTTGTGTAACAAAGATGGAGCATAGCCAAACTATATGATTTTGTAGGATGAACTTTCTTTGGTCATGTTATTTTGAGAAGACATGATTACTTTGTTAGTATGCTTGAAGTATTATTATTTTCATGTCAATATAAAACTTTTGTCTTGAATCTTTCTGATCTAAACATTCATGCCACAATAAAGAAAATTTCATTGATAATTATGTTAGGTAGCATTCCACATCAAAAATTCTGTTTTTATCATTTACCTACTCGAGGACGAACATGAATTAAGCTTGGGGATGCTTGATACGTCTCCAACATATCTATAGTTTTTTATTGTTCCATGCTATTATATTATCTGTTTTGGATGTTTAATGGGCTTTAATATGCTCTTTTATATTATTTTTGGGACTAACCTATTAATCGAAGGCCCAGTGCCAGTTTCTGTTTTTTTTCTATTTTAGAGTTTTGCAAAAAAGGAATACCAAACGGAGCCCAAAAAGAATGAAACCTTCGCGATGATCTTTCTTGGACCAAAAGCAATACAGAAGACTTGGAGTTGAAGTCTGGGACTCCACGAGGAGGCCACGAGGCAGGAGGACACGCCCCCACCCTTGTGGGCCCCTCATAGCTCCACCGATGTACCTCTTTCGCCTATATATATACTCTTATACCCTAGAAACATTAGGGGGAGCCACGAAACCACTTTTCCACTGCCGCAACCTTCTGTACCCGTGAGATCCCATCTTGGGTCCTTTGTCGGTGATCTTCCAAAGGGGGAATCGATCACTAAGGGCTTCTACATCAACATCATTGCCTCTCAGATGAAGCGTGAGTAGTTTACCACAGACCTTCAGGTCCATAGTTATTAGCTAGATGGCTTCTTCTCTCTCTTTTATTCTCAGTACAAAGTTCTCCTCGATGTTCTTGGAGATCTATTCGATGTAATTCCTTTGCGGTGTGTTTGCTGAGATCCAATGAATTGTGGATTTATGAACAAGATTATCTATCAATATTATTTGGTTCTTCTCTGAATTCTTATATTCATGATTTGATATCTTTGCAAGTCTCTTCGAATTATTGGTTTAGTTTGGCCTACTAGATTGATCTTTCTAGCAAAGGGAGAAGTGCTTAGCTTTGGGTCAATTTTGCGGTGTCCTTTCCCAGTGGCAGTAGGGGCAGCAAGGCACGTATTGTATTGTTGCCATCGAGGATAAAAATATGGGGTTTATATCATATTTCTTGAGTTTATTCCTCTGCATCATGTCATCTTACTTAACGCGTTACTCCGTTCTTATGAACTTAATACTCTAGATGCATGCTGGATAGCAGTCGATGTGTCGAGTAATAGTAGTAGATGCAGAATCATTTCGGTCTACTTGACACGGATGTGATGCCTATATTCATGATCATTGCCTTAGATGTCTTCATAATTATGCACTTTTCTATCAATTGCTCGTAAGTAATTTGTTCACCCACCATAATACATGCTATCTTGAGAGAAGCCACTAGTGAAACCTATGGGCCCTGGGTCTCTTTCTTATTATATTACATCTCTTTTATTTACATCGCATCTCGTTTACTATTCTGCAATCTTTACTTTCCAACGTATACAACAAAAATACCAAAAATATTTAGTTTACTATCTTTATTAGATCTCACTTTTGCGAGTGACCATGAAGGGATTGACAACCCCTTTATCGCATTGGTTGCAAGGTTCTTGATTGTTTGTGCAGGTACTAGGTGACTTGTGCGTTGTCTCCTACTGGATTGATCCCTTGGTTCTCAAAACTGAGGGAAATACTTACGCTACTTTGCTACATCACCCTTTCCTCTTCAAGGGAAAACCAATGCATGCTCAAGAGGTAGCAGCCGACTCAATCGAGTACGGATACCGGGTCCCCTTTGACGGAATTCACGTCTTCATCGGCAAGATTGGTGAGTTGGAAGCTGAGCTGGACATCTGCACCAACATCATCGAGTCGACTCGGCACGTGTGGCCCGCCAAGGCTAAAGCCGCCCCAAAGCATGTTTTTGTTGGTTTTATTTATGGAGTAGAACTAGAAGGAGGATCTGAATCTGGTGGTGAGACGGTTATTTACTCAGGCGACGAGTCTTCTACTGGTGAGACCAATTCCATCTACCAGGTTCAGGATGGCGGGCTTGGGGGCTATTCCGATGGCGACAGTATTCCGGATCCCTATGAGACACCACACCAGGCCACAACCTTCATGGCCAGTACACAACCAGCGCAGGACTCTACGACTGCAGCGGTAATGATCTCTGGGTTAGCAGCAGCAACTACTTCCGGGGCAGGAGGCCCTGTGTGCCCGGCGGATCATGTTTTGTCTGATCTATTGGATGCTCTGATGACATTGTTAATGGCGATGGTTAACCCAGCGAATCAAGCTCAGCATAACACAGAGGGTACAGTATTGAGTGACGAGATAGCACTAGCCAAGGAGGAGTTAAATGCAGAGAACACCCGGATGGCAACGGAGCGAGCCGCCTTGCAGAGGGAAGCAGGACAGCTTCAGGCGGAGAGCTTGCGCTTAAGCTTGGACATGGATGCGTCAAACACTATTTTCAATAGAAGGCATGTGAGCCAGCTGCCCCCAACTTACGATGCGAGGAATCTTTTCAACACGCCTTGCGCAGGACCCAGTAACCCGCCCAGTGTGAATCGGATCGCTAAGGCGCTAGTGGCAGGAGAACTGGTTCAGCCGCGGGTTACAGATCCCCCACGCTTGAACGTAACCCCTCCTCAGCATGTTCCAACACCTCCGGGGCATTTTTCTAATCCCTTGGGTAACATGATAGCTGCGGCAACATGACTAGCGGCTCTCCCGGCCCAGGATGAGTTGCCAGCGGCAAAGGAAATACAGAGAGCTGGAGAGCTTCTTCAGACGGTTGTGGCCTAGTAGGCGGCTTATTCATACAGTCGTGATCGTATCCAATCAACCGGTTGTGTCAAGCAGTGAGCGGCACCGCAACCAGCCTCGCAGGCCTGACCTGCTGCGTGTCAGCAATGATGCTCAGATTTTGGTAGACCAGGGCAGAGCGCAGCGTGAGGCGGAGCTGGCAGCTCAGTTAGCGGCTCAACAAAAATCTCCGTTTTATCCTTCAGCGTCCGTGGAGGCAGGAGCTACCTCTAGAACCTTGGGTGTGCTGTGTTTAGTGCTGGCTCTACGCAATGAGCGCTTGCCTAAGGATTTCAAGGGCCCCCGTAAGGTGCCTAATTACACGGCGGATCATCCCCCAGAGGCTTGGATCGAAAGTTATGAGATGGCCATGGAGATGCTGGATGTCAGTGATGCTACATGTGCTAAGTAATTCACCATGATGTTGGATGGGCTGGCTCGTACGTGGTTAAAAACACTGCCCGCTAATTCTATTGGGTCATGGGCAGAGTTAAAGAGGTATTTTATTCAAAATTTCCAAGACACATGCAAGCAACCTATGTCGATTCTGGATTTCGATTCTTGCATTCAAGGTGAAGGAGAGTCAACAACCCATTGGGTGCGCCGGATCTCGTCAATCATACATTCATCAGATAGTATCAATGCTGGTTCTGTAGTCTTGATGTTAGAGAAGAATTGCCGTTTCCTCCCTCTTAAGCAGAAGCTGGGGCAACTTAAGCACCACTGCAACGATATGGGGGAGCTAATGGCGGCTCTCGTCAAATACGCCGACTCTGACAGTACCAAGGATCCCGAGTCTGATGATGAGAAGCTGGGGAAGGGAAAGAAGGGCGGCAATACAAAAGGGTAGCAACATAACCTGGCGGTCCAAGTCGACAACGGTAAGCGTAAGGCTGATGGTAATTTTGATTTTGTGGCTAACACCAATGCGCAAAATAATAATCAACATCGCAAGGGAAAGCCGCCCCAAGGGTCAAGACTCAACCTTGAGGCAATGCTAAATCAACCTTGTCCAAAGCACCACACGCGCGATAAGCCATCTGGTCATATGTGGAGGGATTGTTACCAGGCCCGTACCACACACCTGTGCAGGGTGTGCACCTGCATAGGGCCCCCAAATCATTGGGGCCCCAAATTTTGACATATTGTGTATACTAATTAACTGATAGAAATTAGGAGCAGGTAGCGTTGAGGGTTGAATAATCAAATAACGGAGTCGTACTACTCTCTAGGCAAAGAATTAACTCAGCCAATTATTACATGGGACTTTGCACAAATTAATTAACTAGCCTTTGTGCATGGCTCTCTCCTACTCTTCATCTTCCTCGGACCTCAGGCACAATTCCCCTTTCTCAAATCTTAAATCCTCATCCTAATAAAAAATATCTTAAATCCTCACCAATCATCACTCCTTGCTAATGTTCCACTCCCAATCCCCATGCCCCCATCTACAGATCAACACTTCTCTCTTGACCTCCTTCACCACCTTTTGCCGGCCCTGCGACCTGCATGCATCAGCATCAACTAGAGCCTTGACACAGTTGAAGGCTATAAGTTCTTGTTAGCCACATCCTACCTCTCGTGAAGAAGGGCAACTAGAGTCACACACATTGCCGCCTCATAGTTTGCTTCTCACATCAGTCCAAGGTTGCTTCCATTTTATCTCTATCTTTAGTCTTTATTTGTCTCTTTGTTTTACTTTCTGCAATGTATCGGATTTCAGGATCCGGCAACCCATGAGAGGTTCAAACACTGGGGTGCATGCGGAGATCTCAACCTGCCCAGCCTGCCTACTCGCGATCCTCCCTAGCCTAGCGCGTAGAGCTCACAGAGACGCAAAGACACGGGGATTTATACTGGTACGGCCACCGTTGTGGTGTAATACCCTACTCCAGTGTGGTGTGGTAGATTGCCTCGAGGGGCTATGGATGAACTAGTACAAGGATGAACAAGCCTCAGGAGGTGAGGTGTTCTTGCGCTGGTGTGGTGCTCTACTTGTTCTGGTTCCAGTGTGGAATGGATCCCCTCCACTATGGTGGTGGCTAAGTCCTATATATAGTCGCCTTGGTCATCTTCCCAAATATGAGCGGGAAGGGATTCCACAACGGCGGGATTTGAAAGGGGACAAGTAGTACAGTCTATCCTAACAAAAGTAGTCTTCGCCTGCGAAAAGCCTCTAGTCGTGACGCTGCGCTGGGCTCGGTGATGACCTCCGTCCTGCCATCCTGGCGGTCCTGGTCTTGTTGCACCAGAATGAAAACCTTTGGCTGATTCCTCGGGACTCCGCGCCTGTGGCTTGCCTCCCTTGCACCAAAGAGGAAACCTGCGCTCTGCACCCACCTGGCGCCTGCCTAGCCTTGGTCGTCATGGCTCACATTAGCTGAGCCTCATGAGGTAGCTGCATAGATCTCTCCGCCCATCAGGAGCCCTCCAAAGGTTGCCAACTCCTTCGGGGGTCCTGGCGTTGTCCACCTCGCGAGGGTCTTGTGATGTTAATGTCGAAGCTGGGCCGTACCAGGCTGTCGATGGAGCCACATGGTGGGCAGCAGGTAGGCAGGACTGGATACCCCCAAGTCCAGGACACCGACAGTAGCCCCCGGGCCCAAGGCGCGCTCGGACTTGGCTTCCAGGCAAAGCCAAAGGGCAAGTGCAGAGCGCTGCGGGCCCTAACCGCCTACGGCCTTGATGACACATGATGACTGATTGGACGTGGGCAACTTCGCTTCCCCACGCTGCCTCGGCAACTGCTCGACTTGACTTGCTGATGCTGGATGCAGGGGGTCATGATGGCGCGAGGTCGTGGAGGCCAGCGGTTGGCCTGCTTTGACTATAAATGTGAAAGAGGGGCGGAGCCCCCTTTCCATCTTCCCTTCGTCTTGCTCCGCTTGCTTCTTTCCTCTCTGTCTTGCTCCCATGGCATCACCGAAGAGGTTCTCAGTGGCCAACAAAGGGAAGGCCCCCAAGGAGGGGCCAGCCTCCCCTCCTCCCAAGAGGGGCCGTGGCCGTCCCCGTAAGCACCCTACGGTCCCTCCGGCAGCATCCAGGGGGCGTGGGCGCGCACCCCCAAAGGTAGCGTTGCGCCGGGTGCCCGTGATGGCACCTCTTCCCCCAGCGGGGGCTACCGGCCTGGAGCAGCCCGCATGACGAAGGGAGGCGCTCTGTGATCGTGCGCCCGCCTCGGCCGCGCTTTTCTTTGCTGGATGTGCTTCCCGAGTTCGTGGTGTGGTCGGAGAGCCCGACTGGCACCTCGCTCCGGCTCCCCTGCTTATTCTCCGACGAGCTTCCTTCTTCGGGCCTTGCTGGCCTCTGGCTGTAGACTGATGGGTGCTGCAGCAGAGCCTTGTGGGTCAGCATCAAGGTTTCCGCCTCTGGCAGCATGTTGCTGACCCATGGCTGGCAGACTTTCGCCCGCACGTGTGGCCTGGGCAGGAGGTGTACCCTCCATTTCAAGTACGACGGCCTGGCGACCCTCTACGTGGGGGTATTCAAGGGGGACGGCCGCCGCGTGGGGTGCTGCCTGGAGGACAGCAACGATGGTGATGGTGGCGATAGCGAACTTGGCCTTGGCGACGCACGCTCCTCCTCTCGTGGCGGCAGCTCCTCCTCGAATGGGAGCTCGAGTTGCGGTGGCTAAGACCGGCCTCCGTGTCATCCTGCTCGTGTCGAGGACGCTGGTGGCTCGTCCCGTCGCAACGCTCCAGTGAAGCCGGAGAGGAGCCCAACTTGAAGCTGGGGGCCAGCGAACTTGGACTCAAGGCCGGTGGCCCCATATCTCCTGTGGGAGAACTGGTGGAGCACCGGGCTACCTTAAGGCACTGCTTGAGGATGCGGCGCTGGTGCCAAGCCTGCACGCCTTCGGGCCCTCTTGGTTTAGCTTTTCTTTTCTCCTGCAAATCGAAAAAAAGAATGTACCATGCGAGGGTGTGTAATGAACTGCTGCTATTATGCCTTTTTATGTTATGGTTGCTGTCCTTGATGCTGTGTTGCAGTATTTTTAATTTGAGCGGGTCAAGGTAGGAAGGCTTAGCTTGATATGTGCGGTCATCCTCCGCTTCATGAGAACCTATCCTTAGGTACTTGACAGGCCTCCCAGGGCGTACACCGTGTGCCCTCAAGAGATACATCTTGTGCCCTCAGGAGATACACCTTTTGCCCTCGAGAGCCGCAGCAGGGCAAAGCCGTCCCTTGTAGGAAGAGAAAAATTTGTCGAGCGACTTGCTCCCCTTTATGCGAGCCCCCTGCCATAGGTTAAGGGCCTGATGCACCGCGTCGCGCTTCCCGGGGGGGGCACGGACATGAGGGGTGCTGGCGCCAGCGGGACTCGATCGAGGGCTCCTCGCGAGGATAAAGCTGAAATAACAGGGTTCGGCACGGTGCGTGCGCGCAAAGGCAAGCCCTGGGCACACACACCTACCTAGCCCGACGCACGAGGAGCACGAGGAGAAGTGGCAGGCGACTACCACCTCCCTCACGTCCTTAGACCAAAGCATCTTAGGAGAAAACACACTTGAGGAACCAGCGCTCATGAATACCAAATCCATTGAAAAACTTACTAAAAACCGCAAGCAACTTCAAAAAGCAAATGAACAGCCGCGTTTGGCACCTAATCTAGTCTTCTCACCAGTGCGGAGCTAAGTGCTTCCACTAGGACGTGGGAGGGAGCCCCCAGGGCGACTCTCAGGAGACTCCGGGGCGTGTTCATCCCCACTCAGTATTACGTGAGAGTGTCATGAGCAGAGACCTTCACAGGCTGGAGCCTTGCTTCACTGGCCGGAGCCCTGCTTCACAGGCCGGAGCCTTTCTTCAAGGGTAGAACTTTCGGAGGTGCTAGATGTTCTAGGCGTTCTGGATGGGGATCCCGTCCTGTGTCTCCAGGTGCGCGGCGCCAGGCCTAGAGACACTGGCAACCCTAAACGGGCCCTCCCACATGGGAGAGAGCTTACGCAACCCCTCCCTGGAGAGCAGCCGCCTCAGGACGAATCGCCCACCTCTAACGTCCTAGAGCGGACGCTGCGGCAGTGGTACCGCCGCAGCGCCTACTGGTACCTCGCTGCCCGGAGCGAGGCTTGACGGCAGCGTTCCTCCCCCAGAATGAGATCCATCCTCCGCGTGGCGTCCTACTGCATCTCATCGAATGCCAGGACCCATGTGGAGTGATGCCTGACCTCGCGAGGGAGAACCGCTTATGCTCCATAGACAAGGAAGAAAGGCGTTTCTCCCATTGGCTTGGTTGCGGTGGTGCGGATGGACCACATCATGGACTGTAGCTCGTCGAGCCAGCCCCTGCCGCAGGCCTCGAGCTTCTTCTTGAAAGTGCGGGTCTTGAGGCCCCTCAGGACCTCCACATTGGCCCTTTCATCCTGTCCATTGCTCCGTGGGTGTGCTACCGAGGCGTAGCAGATCTGCGTTCCAAGGTTAGCACAGTATGTTTTGAAAAGATTGCTGGTGAACTGCGAGCCAATGTCGGTGATGATGCGATTGGGGACCCCAAATCGGCTCACGATTCCCTTGATGAACTTGACGGCTGATCCTGCTGGGATGGTGCGCACGGCTTCTACTTCCGCCCACTTGGTGAACTTGTCGATGGCGGCGTAGAGGTATCGGTAGCCTCCTGGTGCCCGAGGGAATGGCCCCAAGATGTCCAGCCCCTAGATCGTGAACGGCCACGTGAGCAGTATCGTCTGGAGGCCCTGCGCGGGCTGAAGGATCTGCTTGGCATGAAACTGGCATGCTTCACAAGAGCGCACCAGCTCCGTAGCATCGTTGAGCGCGGTGGGCCAGTAGAAGCCGTTGCGGAATGCCTTGCCCACTAGGGTGCCGGATGAGGAGTGGTGCCCGCAGTCCCCACAATGTATGTCCGCCAGCAACTCGAGCCCCTGTTCCCTGGAGATGCACCGCAAAGAAACGTCATTGGGCCTCCCGCGGTATAACTCACCATCTTTGATGAAGTACGCGGTGGCCTGGCAGGCCACGCGCTCGGCGTCCTCCTCCTTCTCTGGTAGAGTCCCCTGAAGCAAGTACGCCTTGAACTCCTCCGTCTAGCACCCCTCCACAGGCTCAAGCGCGAGCAGCAAGCGGGCTCCTGAGGGATGACCACATGCTGGAGCTCCCATCTCTAGTGCCTATGGCAGGTCCTCCTGAGGTGGTGCTGGAATCGTGACATGCGGAACCGCAGATGGCTTGAACAGCCGCTCCTCAAACACACCTGGCTCCTGAGGGAGCCTACGAGAGGCTCTTTTGGCGATGTCGTCTGCTTCTTTGTTCGTCCCGTGCGGCACATGTTGTAGCTCCACGCCCATGAACCGCTTCTCCATATTGCGCACCTCTTCAAGGTACGCCTCCATGTGTTCATCCTTAGGCGTGTACTCCTTGTTGGAGGAATTGACGAGATGCTGGGAATCGCCTTTGATGGTGAGGCACTTTACCCCTAGCGCGGCCATGGCTCTGAGCCCGGTGAGCAAGCCTTCGAATTCTGCAATGTTGTTGGAGACCTTCTCGCCCCGCTGAAAGCATAGTTGTACTGCATAGCAAAGCTTGTCCTTGGTGGGCGAGATGAGGATGGCCCCTGCCCCTGTGCCTTGCCGAGCAAGCGCCCCGTCGAAGTACATGACCCATCCGTCTGGCTCTTCATCTCCTGGAAAGAGGGAGCCGTCCTCACCTTCTCCGTGATCTAGAGCATTGGTCCACTCGGCCACGAAGTCGGCGAGGGCCGCGCCCTTAATGACCCTAGTGGTACTGAACTCGAAGCTCAATGTTCCATTCAGCAACTCGCCCGGCTGCGTTCGGGCTCCGGAGCACCCTCTCTAGCGGGTATGCTGAGACAACTTTGATGGGGTGGCCTTGAAAGTAGTGGTGCAGCTTCCTGGAGGTGACTAGAAGTGCGAGCAACAACTTCTGTGTCATGGGGTATCATGCCCGGGCCTCCCTCAGTACTGTGTTGACGAAGTAAACGGGGTGCTCAACGAGGGAGGAGGCATTAGCAGAATCTTGTTCTTCACGGGGGCTCAGGTCCCTTTTGGCCTCATGAGGCCCGTGCTGCCTCAAGAGGAATGTCTGCCGCTGCGCTGGCAAAGACTTTAGATGCCTTCCTTGAGGTGTGTTGCACTTCACTTGCTGGTTGTGCATCCTGCTGCGGCTTCTTGACTGGGTGCTTCTTCCTTAGCACTACCAGGGCGGCGCTTGCTGAGTGTGGGGTTGCTGCCAGATAGAGCAGCAAGGGCTCGAGAGGGTGCGGTGCCACCATCACGGGCGGACTGGTCAGATATCTCTTGAGGTCCTGGAAGGCTGCGTCTGCCTCGGGGTTCCACTTGAATTGCTCCTTCCTTTTCATCAGCTTGAAAAATGGGAGGGCGCGCCCCCCCAGCTTGGAAATGAAGCGTCCAAGCGAGGTTACGCAA